>NC_092596.1:6510080-6813548 GCF_047663525.1 Anas platyrhynchos
GCTTCTCAAACAGTAGCAATATTGGCTGATACAATGACCAGCAACACAATATTTGGTGGATAACAGTTTTCAGTCTGGCCAGAGCCAGGATTGCAGTACTTTCCTTTTCATGCCACTATGGTTTACAAAGTATTTCTATTCTCATAGTGATATTTAAAGCTGCCAGTATTCCAGGACTGCTTCTATGAGGAGTCTAGCACTCTTCATTGAGTGGTTTATTTATTTATTGATAGATACAGGTGTATTGGGTGTTTTTACCAGTTTTTTTTTTTTTTTTTTTTTTTTTTTTTTTTTTTTGTAGGAATCTGTACATTTCAGGGGCCAGCTTCTAACCGTCTCGGCTTCTGCCAAGAGTTTAATGTTTCTGCAAAGCTAATCCTAGTTTCCATAGGCAAACATGGTCCTGTTTCTCTGAGAAGTTGTCATGGCAGGTTACCTTGTGGGTATATGCAGAGAGCATTGGTGGGTTCATAGGAGTCTGTAATACACAAGGACATGGAAAATGTATTTTCACAAGATTTTTACTTATTACAGATTAACACCAATCACCATGAGCAATCTCATCTGGATTAGATTCAAGCAGTGAGGTTCAGGCAGTTGCTAAAATCAAAATCATTTTCCTCATTATTTATTTTCAGTTTCAGTATTTCTTCAGTGATCTTGCTGTCTGAGACTGGGAGTGTACGTTTTGGCTGTAGCCGTGGTGAAGCCAGAGGTCTGAAGTTAGTTTATTAATTCCTGAAATTATTGGCTGTTATCATAACTGTGAGGTTCAAGGGCAGCTGCTCTAACTCACTGTGAAACATCTCGTGCTCTTGTCTAACAGCCCTTAGCCAAGTGCATACGGTTGCAGTGTGTGTTGCCAGCCCAATATTTTCATGCCGATACTGAAATTCTCCTCAAAAAGCCTTTTGTACTTCTCGATCTTCTTCTGTTGACTCCTCAGAAGCATCCATGATGTGTATTAAGGAATCCTCTGAATCCACTGTTGCAATCTCTTTATATCCACAGGCTGGGTAACTGCTTAGGCAGAAGTCAGATCATTTGCTTTTGTTAATATCTCATTAATAAAATGTGTTAGTCACTTCTGTAAGACCAGAAGAAAGCTGAGTTTCTTCCTTGTTGAATAACTGATTGGCCTTTATTCTGTTCTGTGCTGTGGTCTTACGTACTACTTCTAAGTCTGTGGAAGGCACAGTGTGGTTGCTCTGGCTTTAGAGGTACTAGAAGGCTTGCTTTTAAGTGGTTTTCTCCACAGCCATTTATATCTTAGCTGCAGCAGGCCCAGTTCCTTGTTCTGATTTTCTAGGTATGTGTGAAAGCTAAATAGAATGTTGTATAGCTTTGGTTCTTATAGAATTAATAAGCATTCTTTTTTTTCCCCCTGCAGTTTCCTAATGAGTTAAAGGATTCCAGAATGTAACATCAGAAAGGCGGTGGCTCTGAAATTGTGTGGGATGGAAGGGAAGAGCTCAATATGTATGGTTCATGCTACCTCTCTTTACACTGAATGAGATAGTTAAACACTGAACCAAAGACAACGTGTAGTGCCTTAAATAAAACAAGCAATGTGCTCTGAAGGACAGAGTATTAAGATGCAATCTCTCTCATAAGCTTTACATCTTCTGAAACAACTTTGAATCTAACGAAGTTCTGAACTTTGTGTTTAGAACTACCGTGTTTCCTTAGACTAACCAGAAACAGTACTTTACATTCAGTTGGATAATCTGTTTTCCATGGTTTTCTTCCCCTCAAATACTGACTTCTTATTCACATGTAACAGGTGATGGTAGCTTTTCTGTCATGCCTTTTCATGGTTGATGAGACCTCCTCATGTACCTGCATCTCTCTTCCTTCTGTCTGTGTTCAACTCTCGGAGCATACTGCAGGTTCTGTTATGGTATGTGCGTGTCCTGGAGCTGGATCTGAATGCTGAGAAGAGCACGGAACTGCTGTATGACACAAGAGATCGTTTCACAGATGAAGGAAGAATTCTTCATGTAGAAATGACTCATTAAAACTTAAATTAACATTTCACAGGGTGATCTACTAATGAGTTTTATAGTTGATATTCAGGACTGGAAAAACAAAACAAACAAACAAAAAAAAATAGGTGTATTTATTTGTTTTCCCCCCACTAAATTACGAAAATATGATAAACTCTGCCGTTCTTGATTTGATTGAAGTCTCTACTTGTTATATAGAAACTTGTTTAATTATTAATTAAAAACTTTCTTTGCCAAATACTGAAACTACATCAGTTAGCTTGTAAGCACTGGCTTAGAGCTGAAAAAATGTTCCCATAGCAATCCATGCTTCCCTGCCCCACCACCCCCCTCAAAAAAAGAAAAAAGAAAAAAAAGCTGATTACAAAGTTAACTGATTATCTGTCACGTGAATTACAGGTTGCTAACTGGCTTTAAAGTTACTGCTCAAACCACCTGGTGTCAGATTTTGGTCACTATTTAAGCTCTTGCATTCTCTGTTTCCTCCAAGTTTTGTTTCAGCCTTATGTACTAGGGAGGATGTGGGAGTGGGCAGAGCTATCTAATTCCAGGATAAATATTGTTACTCCAGGGAAGATTTGTTAGCCTTACAGTTGAAGGGATGTGCTTTTTGCTCTCTCATCTCACAAAGGTGCTTTGTCTTGAGGATTCTCGAATAGAAGACCTTGTGCCTCAGCTCCTGCTGTTGTGTAATTCAGCATCTGTACTACAGGAAATCTGTGGCCTATTTCAGTAATACTTCCTCTTGTAGACTATGGTGGCCTTGGAGGTTTCTTGTCAGAGGAAAATGTTTTCTGCTTCTGCCTCTCTGCTGTCTCAAGGGGTTACAGGATTTGGCCACTTTAGATTTAAGCTCAAAAAGGACGATATTGTTCAAAGTAGAATGTTTTTCTTATGCAATTTTGCTAAATTAACACAGAGCTCAAGTGCCTTAACTTTGCTAATTTAGTTGTTTGACATTTCAACTCGTTGGTGAGATGCATTTTTTTGATGCCATACAGAATGCAAAGGCTTAGTGGAATGGATAAAATGTGTGCTTGGCTGGATTTTGGACAACTTTCAATAAATTTTTTTAATCTAATTGATGCTTCTCCGTCTCTTTAATTTCATCATAGAACAAAAAACAGCATCCATTTTCTTCTGTTGTTTCAATGTGTTAATAAGTGTTTGTATATAGTAAATAACCTGAATATGGCTGGGTAGACTGGGTTAACAGTGCGCTGTATTATATTATGGTGTTTATGCAGGAAACTGCAGCCCAAAGCGACATTACTAGAGGTCTTTGCGTGTAGTCAACTAACGCCAGAAAGGTTGCGTGTTTTTTCACTTGGCTTTGAGAGCTGTCCTGAGGTAAGTCTTGGCTTCCTGGAGTCCTAGGCAGATAATGTTTGCAGAGGTGGAATCTAATGAGCACTGTGGATTTGCCTGGAACGATTCTGGGATGCTGTAGCTGTTGTTTGCTTTGCTGTCCTTTTGGTATTTCGAGGGTGCTTCCAAGAAACCTTTAGGTTGGCTGGTCCTACTTCAGTTATTAGCTGTGCGGACAAAAGTGATTTACAACCTCATTGTAAAGAAGCAATGTTATTTTCTTAGACTTTCAGATTTTTATTTTTTTTTTTGATGTGATGTGTCTTGTATTCTATTTCTCTAAAAAACATTCAATCATATATGGAACAACTTTAAACAGTTGTGCATCACGTTGCTGGATGGTGCGGACATGTAGGACTTCATGTAAGGTGGTATACCTGTTCAGAGTTTTATGGATTTTCTTCTATTCCCATGTTGATGTATGAAATTAAAACAATGCTTACTTTGTCCCAACATTTTTTCTGCTCTCTAAGCTGAAGATGAAGCTCAAGGAGAAGGGGACAGGTGTGATAGGTGAGCAGAGGATGATTGAGTGCTTCCACAAACCTGTAGCAGATGTAGAGAGCGTTCAGTCCTAGAAATAAACTATTTGGCTTGCACAGCAGCTGAGGCAAAAGCTATATTTGGGACACGGTGATTATTTTGGCCCATCAGCACATGCATCTCTCCTGACTGGCTGGTGTAACACATTTCTAGACCAGTAGAACAAAGGTGGAAGAAGCAATGCATTAGAAAACAGAAATGCAAAACTGGGTGTTTGAGGCCATCTCCTCTACCAAGTGAGGCATTAAACAGCTCAGAAATAACCAAGAGCTCACATTTTAGAGAACATTTATTATAATAAAAGCAGAAAATGGTATAGTCTGTATTTTCAAATGGACTGTGCAGTTTTGTTAATGCGGCTGGCCATGAAGATTGCTTTTTCTGCTTTTGAGAAGATGCTGTGGTGTATTTTGTAGCATTTTGGGACCAGCTAAAATTAAAGCAGTTTTCTGACAAAGTAAGCCCAAAGCAAGTGAGTAAATCAAATTGGATTAATCTAGATAATGTATTTTGTTAATCCATGGATTACTGGAAGCTCCTGTTTTAAAACCACACTAGTGTTCAGAGATCATCTTGGTAGTGGTGCCTGATAACCATTCCTCCAACCTGGCCTTTTACAAAGGAGCTTCCGAAGCGTGTGCCCTTCAGGGGCATGACTGTCTACGGTCCTACAATAAGAAGGAAAATACGCTGAGCTTTGTGTGCTGTGCATGGTGTGGTGCTCATCATCCCACGGCTGATGCTGTCTGCATGGCTGGATGGATATAAGCAATCACATGATTGCGGCATGCATTGAAACACGAGTGTAAGAATGCGTTAAACCTTCTGGCAGGTAACGGGATAGCCGTCCGTGTTTGGGGATTACGAGATGATGGCTGCCTGGAGGCTTTAGAAGTTTCCTAGCCACAACTATTGGACTTCTTCCCAATTCTGAGCTTAGTTAAAAGGTGTAAAAGTAAGTGTGACAGGACACTTTTATCGGTGGTCTCTATTCCTGACAAATCAAAGTAGGGTTTTTTAGAAGTACTGAAGAAGGTCAATTCTTCTACCTCCCAAATGCTTAGGAACATCCAGAGAAAACTGGGTGTCTGAATTTCACAGGCTTGTTTGGATATGCTGCTCTATCATATTATGCTAGATCATCTTGTATACGAACTGTGGGAAGAGAAGAATAATTTGTGGTTCTACATGGTTTATTAGCTATGGTTTCTGATAGTGCATTTTAAAAACTAACAGGTCTTTACCCCAAAATCATGTGCTGAATGTGTGCATGTGGTTTTTAAGAGGTTAGAATTTAATCTGCTGTGAGAAATTAATTCCCACAAATGATTTGGAAAAGTACTGGCACTTGGTTTCTCCATTGTACCCTGATATTTACTGCTTTCTCATGTTGAAAAGCTTCAACTATTGAATACAAACTACTACTGAATTGGTTGCACACCATCACTTTGAACTTTATTAATGGGAAAAGAATAACAGCAAAAGAAAGAACAAACTCAGGCTCTTGAGTAAGCAGTCATTTGTTTTCATTTCTTATCATGCTTATTCTCTAATGAATAGAGAATGAGTTTTATTGCACGTTATCTGTATTATTCAAAAGCTCAGATCTTGAGCATTCCTATAAAACAAATTCAAACAGTGTCACGCTGTTCTCCATGAATTGTGCTACTTTTATCATGGAGAAGAATCTGAAAAAAGTGTATACGTAGTTCCTATTTCTAGGTCAAGAGCACATACGGTTAAAATATTCTCTTGTCAGTTGGTAAGTATACACATCTTTCAGCCGTTTCTCCGTAAAAGTAGGCTAATATCTACTTAAGAAAACTAATTACTACTATTGTGACAGAAATCGGCGATGAGGCTCAACAGCGGTGCTTGGTTTCTCTTGCTAGCTAAGCTCTGAATCTTTATTCCTCCAAGTACATGGGAGCAGCAGTGCCTATTAGAGCCTCTGGGGAAGTGGTCCTCTGTGCGAGGCAGTCTTCAATGTAGGCATGCTAGCTGTGCAGAATGGTTTTTAGAGATGCACACAATATTTATCCACATCTGCATTTTGTTGTTTTCCTGCAACCTGTTTTTTGACAACTTGATAGCATCAGAATTTATCTTTTGGGGTAGTTGTTGGGAGATTCGTACTTTATCTGGCCCTTGTTTCACACTACGGTTTCCTTGCAATGTGCATGTTTTGGTACAAGTTAGGAATTCAAGGCAAATTTATTTTTAACCTGCTTCTTAAATACCTCCTGCCATCTCCCAAGGATATAGATGTATTTACCACTCTAGTGTTGTTTCTGTGTAGTTGTAAATCAATAGCCTGCCATAAAGAAGGCTGAATCCCTTGAAAGTAAGCGTTTTGTCTTATTTTAATCACACAATTGAGATATTGATGCAGAGCTAAGAATAGGTAATGCTTCCAGTTTAATCTGCTGGGTGGCTAAAAATTACGATGGCTTTTGGCATTTTTCTTGAGTGAATTTGTAGGAGTCAGAGTTAACGCTGACTTGTTTTTCCTTCTGAGACTTGGATTAAAAGGCAAGCGATGCTTTGGTCTTTTAGAATGGCAGTATTGACTGCGAGATAGCTTTTGGTACCAAAAGCTATTATTAAGTCTGCTGTTTGGCATTAATAAAAATCAGCAAATACGGGGTGCAGTTCTTGGGTAAAAAGCGAAGTTTTAAAGCAAATTCTAGACCAGTTTGTAGAATTTCACTGGGATTTACAGGCTTGTATGTCTGAGAGGTCTGCGAATGCTATTTATTCTATTGCCATTGCCTTTTAGAATAAAATACGTACTAAAGAGAAGTTATGCTTCAGGTGACAAGGCTTCCCTTAAGATTTTTCCCTCACTTTGCACATTGCAATATGAAACGAGGCGAAACTTTTCATTATTTCTGGAGGGGGAAAAGAAAAAAAGCTCTGGGAGCTGGTTATCTCTGTAAGAGCTGACTGATTGCCACACGTCTGTACTTCTGAGCCCTACAGGACGTGGTAGGGGTGCGCCCTTCTGTTTTGGGCAGGCGGGGAGATGAATTCACGTGGAAGCTGCAGCCAGGGGACAACTCAGGGCTGACACGAGGCAGCAGCGGGCTCCCTTGGGTGCTGTTTGACACCTCCAGCCTGGATCCCCTCAGCATGGCGCCCGCTGCCCATAGCGTGCTGCCTTCGTGCTGTGCTTGGAGAACAAGATGGGCGCCCCCAGCTGCTGCTGGCCCCGTGTGAGGGCCGGGGGGGTCCTTGGGGTGCTCGGTCCCCGCTGCTGCCCCCCCTGCGGCCGCGGGCAGGGCCCCAGCCCCGGGCCGCCCCCGCCGCCCCCTGCCGGCCGCCCTCGTCAGTGCACCCTGTTTGCAAATGACGTCACGCCCCTCCCCGCATGACGTCAGCCCCCCCCCTCCGGTGATGTCAGCCTCCCCTCCGCCAATCAGCGCGGGGAAGCCGGGAGCGTGACGTGAGCGACCCTAGCAACAGCCCCCTCCGCCGCCGCCCAATTGGAAAATCGCTGGGGGCGGCAAGGAGCCAATGGGAGGCGGCGAAAGGGGAAGGCGGCAGGAGGCAGGTCTCCCTCAGCCTCCCTCCGACAAGATGGCGGCGGGGCTGGCGATGGCGGCCCTAACGGCTTTGTCTGCTTCCAGCGCCTGAGCCCGGGCCCGGCCCGGCCCGGCCGCCCCGAGCAGCGGCGGCGGAGACATGACCGCGGAGCCCATGAGGTACGGCCGCCGCCCGCCCGCCGCCGCCGCGGCGACAAAACGGCCGCGAGGGGATCGAGGAGGACGCGGGGAGGGGGGGGGAGGAGGGAGGGAACCCGCGCCTCGCTCCCGCCTCACGCGCGGCCCTCGGCGGCGGCGCCACCGCCCGGCCCGGCCCGGGGCTCGGCGGCTCCTCGGCCCGCCTGGGGCGGGGCTGCGCTCGGCACGGCCCGGCCCGGGGCTGGCGGAGGCCGGGCAGGGGGAGGGGATGGCGGCGGGGGGCCGGGGGAGGGGGCGGCGGCGGCGGCGGCGGGGAGCGGCCCCTCAGGCGGCGGGGCGCTGCCTCAGGCGGCTCGCCCCCCTCCCCCCGGCCGCTGGGGCTGCCCCCTCACGGCGCCTCAGCCTCTCCCGGGCTCCTCACGCCGCGCACAGCCCCCAGGCCGCCGTTGGCGAGGGGCTGCGCGAAGTCCGGCGGCCGCCCGAGCCCCTGTGGGAGGGAGGCGCCATGTTACAGCGGGACGGAGCGCGCTTTGTGTGCCTCAGGGGGCTCCGCGCCTCGCTGACAGCCGCACGCGTGTGCGGGGCGGCCGGGGAGGCACAGGTTTGTACACAGGTTTGTACACAGGGGGTGTTGCGCCGTGTGTGGCTGCCGTGTGGTAGCGGTAGGGCGAGCATCACGCAGCCCGGGTACGGAAACTCGGGTAAACTTTCCCCTCCCTGTGTATTTGTGCATCCTCGCCCGTCTCGGACCTGAGCAGCTCACAACCACCGTTTAGTTTCAGCCAAAACTTAGGGGCCAAAACAGTAGTGCTTTGCTCTTGGGTACAACTTGGTTTTACAGCCTTACAACTTCAGAGGACATTACATATGTGGACTTAACAGAAAACGTTTACAAGGCGATCATCATCGTTGCTGGTGTTGATCACGTGCTAGGTGCGATTCATAAGCATTACAAATACGCGTTATGTGGTGCACGACTCCCCAACAGCTAAGTTTGCTCAGCATGTTGTCTTCATTTTGTAAGACAGGGATTGCCCATCTCTCCCTCTCCTTATTACTCCTCTTCCTACCCTGTGTTCTTAAAGTACTTTGACAGCTTAAACCAGTTTTGTGTTGGATCAATTATTTTATGTGTAGACTGAAATACTGGTTGACGGATTTTGCTTCTTTCATCTCCAAGTCTTGAAGAATCAAGGGTAGAGCTTGATTTCTCCGTAGCAAAAAGAACTTGCCTAATTACTGACATCTTTACAGTCATAATTAGTGTTGCATGTTCTGAAAAACACTCTTCCATTTGGACCTCTCTGCTTTTTCCTTTATCATAGCTGTTGTATTTTTTCCCCGTTTTCCCATATTCTGTTTTGTCTTCCTTCTTTATCAACTTCTTGTTCCTGGTCTACATCATGAATGTGTTATACTTAACTCTTTCCGTGTTCTTAGACTGTCATTAGCACAAGAACTGGCATGAATGCTAAGAGGCTGCTTTATTTTATGCTTCAGTGGAATTAAGAGGATACAGAAGCTCGTACCTTTTCCACTCAATTTTTCAGATGACCTGCAGACAGAAAGGTAAATGGGATCGTTGCAGTGTTTCATTTGTAACCTCAAAGATCAAAAAGTACGTATGAGGTCAATTTGAGATTGAATCTGTCCCACACAGTAAGTGGGCCCTGACAAACTACTCAGTAGTAGTCTGGCATTGTATTTTTTGGTGCTCCAGAGGTTTTTTTTGGTGCTCCAGAGTTTTTTTTTTTTTTTTTTTCTGTTCATGAACTCAGTTCTCAGTCCAAATGTTTTTGGTAATCCTTATCCCACATGGAGCTCATCTTGAAGAGTGTAAAAACAGTTCTGTGTTAGAAAGTAGGGAAGATGTTGTTGGGTGCCATAGGGTTTGTGAGCTGATGAACACATTGCAAGGGCTTTTTCTTATTTATGTCAATTCAAGTTCTAATAATACTGGAATTGGAGAGAATGAGAGGGAAAAGAAAAGCACCATGAAGGAGTCCTTGATATGGTAATGTCTTGATGGAGAAGCAAAGGTGTTCTTCTGCCTTTTGTTCACACGCAGACATACACGGGTGCACAGACATACTTCTTTGCTCCCATTTTTAGCAAGGCCTTGCACACGCGCACATACTTTGCTCCCATTTCCAGCGAGACCTGTTGGCCTGGCAGCTGCTGCGTCGCTGTCAACCTGCACAGTATCCCTGTGTGTTCGTTTCAGCTTCTGCTATCTGCTTGTTTAAGATGTGTGCAGAAACACAGCTAGGGGATTGTTGGTGGAATTGTGTAGAGGATGCGCAGGCAGTAGAGTTTTTGAAAATCTCCCATTACTTCTGGAAGACTTTTCCTGTTTAAAAGTAAAGTAATTGTTCTCTACTAGTTCACTGATTCTGGAGCATCAAGTTACAACATAGGAAATAACCTTACTTAATTATAAGAACCTAGGAATCTTCTGCATCCAAATGAGAAGTTTGGAATGCTGAAAAACATGACGAGAATTGGAGTAACTGACTAAGAAACATAAAAATTCCTGCTTCTGTAAACGTTGATGAAGATATTTGGACCACAGTTGTATATGAAACTTGATTTTATTTTATTTTTTTTAAGAGTGGAGGAATTTTTGTCATAGTGACCTGACCTGTTCCTACCATTTCGGAGATCATACCGTATAAGCACAACAATAGAAAAAGAAGAAATTTTGGATCTTACTCTCGCTTGGACTGTTGAGGAGGAAGCGTAGTGATACCAAGTAATAAGCTGGTAAAATAAACTTCATGTCAACTTTTTTTTATGCATCGGGCTTTCCAACTTGCAGCTTTTAAGTTTTTGGGTCGCTTGAATGTCTTTGTCCCAAGTGCCTGTCACTACAGGTTGTATGAGGGGTCCTACTGAATGCCACAGTAATCTAACAGGAAGGAAGTCCGGAGTAATCATCCTCCTTCTCTGAAGGTGCATAGAAGCTAGCAGTCTTCCACACAGCCCTGTGAAATGGGCGTAAGCAGATCCGTTGCTCTTCAAGAATCAAAACGTTAGGCTGGCTGTCATCTTCTCTCCAAGATGCCCAGAGCCAATGTGTTCACACTGCTGAAATGAAATTGAAATCCCTCTGAAGGAGATTCCTCCTGCAGGGGCCGTGTTGTTTCTGTTTCAGCATAGCTCCATCTCCTAGGGTTTTGTGAACTTTATCTTGTGGTCTGTGTAGGGGTTGACTGAAGGTACCTTCATTCTTTGTGGAATAATTTGCCGTGGTACAGGGATACCTTGACACTGTTGTAACATGAAATTCCCGTTTTCATTACAGACGAGGATAAGATTCCACGTGCACTCGCGGCCTCTGCCGGAAGGGAGGAAGAGCTGGTGCTTTTGGCTTGCATGTAACTCGCCAAAAAGAAAATGTCAAAACATAAAATAATACAAATGTGTTGTGTTCTCCAGAAAAAAAAAAATGCCTGCGACAAATGCTGGGATCACTAGATATGCCTCGTATAAACAGGGAAGCCTAGGGATAGTGCTGAACCTCAGGAAGTCATGTTTCGTATCACTGGAGTTGGTGCCCGTAGGTGGTGTGGAAGTACGAGTTGGTTCATGGATAGGTCACTGCACCTTGTTCTGGTGGTGAGTCAGGAGGGAAAAGATGAAATTGACAAAAAGTCAGTGGCGAATACCATGGAAGGTTTTATATTGACTTCCAGAGATGGTAGGTAAAGCTCTCTAATTTAGTAAAGAGAGAGTACTAAGCTGTCATAATTAGTTATAACAACTAGCCCCAGGCAGTTGTCGTGCAAGACGGATGACGGATTGATGGATGTTGTTTTTTAATTATTATTTTTAAAGAAAAGGAGTGAAACTGAAAATCAAGACCTTGATTTCCCAGGTTGTTGCCAAGTGTCAACTTCAGTGCAGTTTAGGCAGTTTATTTGTCTGAAAGCTGCACAATTGTAGGAATTCGTCTCAACACATCCAACAGTAGAAGTCTTGTTGGGTGGAAGCGAAACAAAAACTTTGGCAATAAATTCAGCATTGTTAGTGGGGCAAACTGAGATGACTGTTACCTTGGAAAATAAAAAGCTTGCATTTCAGGAAGATGATAACCCTTAAAACCTGATAACAAACCCAATGGGGAGTATCTGGAAGACTTTAAGGAACACACTTTATTTCTTATAGTTTGTAATGAATAAGGTCTCGTTGAGAGTCTTTGACAAATTCCAGAAAATGGAAGACAACTGAAACAAAGGAGAAGGCAATTCTAGAATTAGAGGGAAGTGATGTCATGGGATGGAGCCCTTCTTCTCCTTTAAATGAAACGTACTAACACTTTTTTAGCAGTACTTTGTCTTGTAGGTTAAGTATATGCTAGCTTCAGCTTTCTTTCCTGAATTAATGTATGAAGGTACTCAGTTTGCCATGATTTTTGTCTCATAAAGATGAAAACACAGTATTTAGGTTTTCAAAGGGTGGACTTCAGTCAGTGGTTTTAAGTTGGCAGACTGTTTTGCCATGGAAGTTACAGACTTCCATATAGCAGTCAAGCCCACTAACAAAGGAGGTGTGTGTGTGTGTATTTAAAAAAAACAAACTTCACTTTTCACTGAAGCGTGGTAACTCAGCCAAATCATGTTAAGGTTGTTTGGGTACCGTCTAAAGAAAAAGAAATTGTGTAATTTTCCTTGAATGTGATAAAGGGTCTCTTAGTGACTTCGAACCATTCCCCTTGTGTGTCTGGAGAGAACTAATTCTGTTTACTTGTCTGAGCCTGTTGTGTTGTGCTGACACTCCAGAGTTATTTCATCCACATCATCAAGTGTCTTGAACTCTGCTAGGTATCACTTGATTAAGCCCCTGTGGATCAGAGTCAGTTCTAACCCAAATAAGAGGGAACCTGCGTTAATGAAGCCTTCAGAACAGAAGCTGTGCGTTCAGTGACGTGCTGGTGGCCGCCTCTCCTCTCAGTCAGAGCTGCAGTGTTCAGCTATCTCCGGGCTGTGTTCGATCCAGTAAGTGCAGCGTGGCACGGTTCTGTCTGACCGCAGGGGAACTCGTTTGCTGTGAGAAAGGCCAAACGCTGGAATTGGTTATCAAGAGGTTGTGCAGTTTCCACCTGGAGGTGTCCAGAGCCCGGCTGGACGTGGGCAGCCTGCTGGTGGGGCGTGGGGCTAGCAGATCTCCAGAGCTCCCTCCCAGCCTAGAGGTTGCTGTGCTCCTTTGTCTCCCTTACCTGAGCAGCTCTAGCCTAGCACGGCAGCTCAAGTTCATGTACTGCTGCCACTGAAGTTCATAAATCTCAGTTGCCTGCGCTTGCAGAGACGTTTGTACAATGAGCGGTGATTAGGGAAATGAATTCAGCAGAAGGAACAGCTACTTCTAATCTGGGTTGGTTTCAGCATGTGGATCACCCCGATTGTTGTGCTGCAGTGGAGGAGGAAGGAGAGAAGTGAGCGTGGCACCACGCATTTGTGGGCAGGCGTTGAGGGTTTGTGTCCTTGGGCGGTGGGGCCGGGTCATGTCAGCCTGAACACACGGCGAGAACCCTGGCTGTGAAGCTGCACTCGTTTTGGTGTGGCTGGTGTATCGAAATGAGTATTTTGCAAAATAGTCATCTGATTTAAGCTATGCTGTATCATTTTGCTTTGCTCTTGGAAAACCATTGCTGAGTTTAAAAACAACACCACAAAACCCAATAAAAGCTAATAGTGCTTTATGGCCCTGCCCTTGTAAAACACATGCTTGTGTTCAAGTGACACAATAGGCTGTTTTATTTTCTGGTTATGTATTTTCTCTGAGAGAAGTAGGCTTTTTTATGGCACTTCAGGTGTGTTCACTCCTTTTCTGATTAGGGAGCAGCTTCTTTTGTAGATTTTTGTCATCTTTCTCCTTCTCCAGCAGTTTTGAGCCATTTCATTCCTGTGTGTTCAGCCACAATGGTGATGTGCTTTTGTTTGAAACTGCTGTACAGCCTCTGCCCTTGTAACTGAAATCACGGTGTTGGGGCAAGTCTAACACCTCTCCTTTCCTTCAGGAAAATCTTTTATGAAGGTCTGCAGGTGACAGAATGGTGGCCTGATTACATTCAGACTTAGGCAGTAGGACAGCAAATGACACTTTTTAGGGCGGGAAAGGGATACCTCCTAACAGTTTAGGATCTGGATGTTTAATGAAATGCATTGATTTCAGCTTTCTTTATGGTAAAGCAGATATTTTTAAAGGTGACCCTGTCAGTAATGCTTTAGGATTAGGAAAGGTTAGGAAAAATGGGTTCTGGTCTCCGTGAGAGCCTTAGATGCATCTCTACTAGCATTTGACATCAGAAGTGCTTTCAGTTGCGTTGGGACAGCAGCACCAAACCTTACTGTGTCCTAACACGCAGTCTGTTTTGCCTTTTCTCTTGCTGTTGTCTTAATTAAAACATGCAGACTTCTGCTGTGGGTTGTGTAGTTGTCCTTCACAGACCGTACTGTTTGAAGGAGAGGATGCTAGTCTGCAGTTCAGGGGTTTGAAAGAACATCTGGTTTTAATTTTCTGTATTTTTTAAGGATTGTTTAGTTTTGTCCGCTTAATAGTTGTTGCTCTGCAGCATTTCCTTTCAGCTTCCAAAGTGAAAAGTAATTGGGATTTCACTTGAAGCAACTGTAAAGATGGATTAAAAAACTTGTGCCCTTGAACTACTTTTAGGGTGTAAACAAAGATTTCAGATGAGTGCTGAGTTTAAGGCAGTTGAGAACTCTCAAAGGAAAAAATCTGCAAGACGTATTTGTAAACAAACTGAGATAGATACGAAGCTGGGAAGGCTCCTGGACTGCTGACTGCCAGAGCCATTTGAAATTCAGATGAGCAGCACTTAGGCTAAAAGTTGGTGGGATGCTGTGGAAGAATGGGGAATTCATTTGCTGAAAGGAAAATATTTTTAAAACGTTCTTCTGGATCTTGACAGTAGATGGGGCATTTCCCACCTCTGCTTTCAGGGTGCCTGAGGAGAGCAGACAGAAAATGAATGCACTAACAAGTTGTGTGATGGGGTAAGCGTAGGGGGACGGCGGGTGACAGCCACATGGAATGGGGTGTGTGTCTTGGTTAGCTTGACGAGGATACCACGCTTCCACCTCTTCCCCATGCCCCCACCTCTTTTTTCTTCTCTGCTCTTCTGCTCATTTGGAGCATCATTCAGCCTCCTGACGCAGACTTTGTTCTCCCACTGAGGGCCAGGCCTGTGCTGGTTAAGCATACAGCACCCGCTCGGAGCTTAGGTAAGAAAGTGTGCTCTTGCACGGTAACTTCTCAAGGTCACAAATCCAGTTCATGGCCAAACCAATAATAGTAGGACACCTCTCCTTTCGTTCCTGTTCTAATTAGGCTGAGCAGTGTTGAAATAGCTCTAGAGTGGTGGTGAAGCTGTTTCTTTATGTGTGAGCCTGGAAGCTCGAGGAAAAAGCGTAGGCACAGTTGATTCACGGTAGAGGGAGACTGCTCCCCTTAGTGCTCCTGAGGTGCTTTGAAGTTTTTAGGCTCCTGTGTATTTTTTTAGTACCCATTTTAACTGTTGGGATGAATCTATTGTGTCAATTTATGATAATACATTACAAGGAATAAGGATTTTGTGCGAAAGCATTGCCCTAAATCACAATTTCTTTGTGTTGAAGTATATTAAGTGTAAGGCCTTTACTTAAATTTGACCTATTACTGCTAATACAGGCTTATGGTACAAAATGCTGAATAATCTAGAGGAAAAGCAAGCTGAGGAGGCTTCTTAGTATTAGTTCGTAGATTTTTTGGTGTGTCAGCACGAATGTTTTTGCTCGGAAAACAATACTTGTAGGCTAGTTAGGATAAGAGACAATAGCTGGCTGCTGATCATGTTCCAAGTTGTTGGTCATGAAGATGCATGCACAGTGTTCCGAGTGTTTTATGTTGAGAAAAATAGTATAACTTGGCTATAGTTCTCATTTTCTAAGATGTTATTACCAAAACAAGTTATTTATAAACTAAAAGAGCACATGCTTTATAAACTGTATTCCACGTTTTTTTTGTTTTTTTTTTTTATTAGTGCCAAGGACTAACTTTGTTTTGCCTTTCTTTATATGCATTAATTCTTCACCTAGAAAGACAATAAAATTTCTTTACGTGCTTCTATTGTCAAGTAATCCTGAGCAACTCTTCCATTTTTTAAAACTTCCTGTGGACAAATCACCATTTAAGCTCCTTTCTGAAGAGCATGCAGTCTCTGAAAGCTGAAGCGTGCGTACCACTGTCATCTTCTGCAGTGTTTTCCAGGTGTGCCCTCCATCTGTGACAAGAAGGGAAGCACAGGTCCCAGGGCTGGCAGTTGTGTAGCAGTGTCAATCTGGTAGTAAGAGCCAAAGACTTTTAGACAGACGGAGAGACCAATTTTAAGATGCACTTAAGAATAACCCAGGCTTTGGTACTGTCTTTCAGAGTTGCATGAGCGATTGATGGCACATAGTCCAAAATTACAGTCTCAAAAGAAAACTGTCCTCATTCACAAAAATCTTCTCATGACAAAATGCAATTTTGTTTTGAGTCCTTCAGAAAATCATTTTAAACGATTCTTTTTTTTAAGATGGATGCCTAATGCTGTTGTACAGACAGTTACTTTTCACTGTTTTAAGTAGTTACTTGAATTAATATGATGATGCCCTCTACATGTTGCTCAAGGGATCTCTCACCTGCATGCTTATTTTTTATGAAATGGGTGATTTTCCTTAGCAGTAGGAGTTAATTTGAGAGTCAGGAGTTAATAAATTTATTGATGGGTTCAGAAAAACAGTAGAGATGCTAAAGGTGAGAGGATTGAGTTTCTGATAAATATTCAAAAGATCCCACAAACTGTAGAACGGCGACAGAAAATCTTATTTCCTCGTACTATCAGAAGACTGTTTTGGAAATAATGAGGAGATTAGAAAACAGTGAAGAGAAGCCTCTGTCCTTTAACTGGGTTAACTTATGAAGCAGATAGTGCAGCTCAGCAGTTTGGGAAGCCGTATCTAATAGCAGATAAGGGATGATGACTCAGACATATCGGCTGGCAGATTTCGGAGAATTGATAGCGGTTGGGAGGGAAGCAGAGCCAAGCAGCCGAGAGTGGTGACTTCTGATAGCGGTGGTCTGGGGGCTGGCTGCCCTTGGCCCTGCTCTGGTACTTGCTGTTAGAAAAACAGACTTGTCTCGGGAGGTTGTAGAAGCTGTGGGTGGAAAAAAATAAGCACCATGAAATGTGAGGGAATAAAGTGCTCTTCATGAGGAAACATAGGGGAAAAGTGGGGCCTTTTTACTACAAATAATTTACTACAAATACTACTTTTACTCTCTACTGAGTAGAGATACATGGCTACTGGTTCCTGGTATCTGAAACTGCCTCGCGAGCATTCCCAGGGTAGTACACTGTATAAATTAATTACGAATACTGGTACACAAAGATCATGGCATGATCTGATCGTACCTGGTTGCTTTTAAGCAGAACTAATACAGGATACAGTGTGTGTGTGTAAATGTGTGAGGTTGATTTATTATAAGGTTAGTGTAAGCATGTAGATTCGTGACACTTAGTGTACCTGTTATTTACATTGTAGATTAAAAAAAAAAAAAAAAGCTGTTATTTGTAGAGTTTTATATCCCCGGAGGTTATTACTTTTTAAATAATGAAGTCAACATTTTATTTTTTTTACCTGTTCAGCTTCATACCACCTCAGATTCTCCTTTAAAATATATTTCTTGTTTCTGTGAACATGTCCTTAGTACTTTGTCAAAAAGGCTGCACCTATGTGTTGTTGGTTTTTTTAAACACAATGTTCAATAAAACTACGTCTTTTTTTAATTTTCTTTGATATTCCCCTTGTGGAACCAAATGTTTGGGTGATAATTGTGTTTCTCCTGTAGGTATGTATTAATTGGGACTCCCCTTTTCTTCTTTCAGGCTTGCTGACTAGCGTAAGATCTGTAGCTAACTTCAAGTTCTACTTGTGTTTTGACAGTGAAAGCAAGTTGAATACATTGGTGCAGAAACTCCATGACTTCTTGGCTCACTCATCGGAAGAATCTGAGGACGCAAATTCTCCTCCAGCGTTATCTAAAAACAAAACCATAGGTAAAAAGACACTTTTGTTTTCAGTTTGAACATACACATGATTCTGAAGTCAAAGAGCTTTGTGTTGTGATTTCATTATATCACACTTTGCTGGGGCAATTATGCCAAGTCCTAATGTGATTTAATCAAGTGGCGACATCTTGATAAATACATCTAGCCTTTGATGCAATATTTCTTTCAGTTATGAATGTTTTCTCACTGTGAATAGAGCTGATACTGGTGGTGTATTCTGCCTTCTGTGAAACCTGAGAAAGCAAACATGCATGTGTTTGCTGTGGTAGGGATTCCATGGTCAGTTTTCCTCAAGGTTTAAGGGCAGTATTTTATTTCTTCTGCTGAAGTAAAGCTTTTGTCATCCATCTAGTTGAGGAAGAAGTTCTTAAGGTTATGCTTCTGTAATTACTTAAAAACTACTTCTACATTTAATCTGGAAGCATTAGAAAACAAACAAAAAAAACCAACAGAGTGCTGTAGTATGTCAGATTTGGTGTTAGAAATTTTTACTTCCTAGTTGGAAATCAGTAACAAATTGTAAACATTTTATTTTGGTTACAGTCATTAAAAAAGTGAAACTATTTCATAACAGTACCAAGTACAGTTTGTTTCCAAATTTAACTGGGACTGGGTACAGGTATACAACTTTTCAGACTCTGCTGTTCCATGAGCTAAAAATTGTGCTGAAATGATAGGGTACAGGAGAATGCGAGTGTGTTGGCTGTGCTGTGGAGTTTATTTTCAAACTGTTGTCACAAGTAATAAACCCGTGTGTGCGGCTTTTCATTCAGTGTTTCATCTTGAGAGTCTACTGCCATGTGGTGCTATCTGCCTTGTGTCAACGTCCGATTAAATGTTAACACTGGAGAAAGTATCCCATGAATAACTTCTTAAACAGAATAATAAATTAAACTGGTGGAGATGTACATATTTCCAAGTGAGATTTAGCTGTGGAGCATATTGTTTTGAAAGAAATCTGCCTTTATCCGCTGTGGTTATGAAGTAAAATTTGGATACTTGCCTCAAAATACAAATTTACTTTGAGACAGAGGTACGCTGACTAATTAAAAGCAGACATGCCTCAGTGTTGTTTTTGAGATTTTATTCTTTAAAAAGAGAACATATTAAAGTTGAAAAGTCAAGAATTAAATATTAGGAAATGCCAGAATTAACTGTGCAAAGTTACTTCCCCTCCCAGCTTTCTGTGCATAATTTTAATATCTCTAGGAACTACACTTTTTATATATAAATATATATGTTTTACCACAGAATGCCTATTCAGCGTAAATACTGGACAAGATTGGGGCCAAATCAGTTGTTTATAGTCAGGGATCTCATAGTGTTCCAGAATTTGGAGGATATATGACTTATTAACTGGGGTGTTGTAAGGAGGGAAGTGATGATGAAGATGAAGATGGTTAGCTGTGGCTCGAGGAAGCTGGAGCATGTCCTTGCCACGCACACAGGTCAATTGAACACAGCTCAATTGAAATATGAAACGGTTGCTCGTTGAGCACTTGATCTTGTGCACTGCTGTGGAGTTAACTGTACCGTGATGCTTAGGTTGTAGGAGTGATAAGTGAAATTACATTGATAAGACCCTGATTCTGGCTTTTCTTAATTTTTGAGCACTTGATTTTACAGCCTTAATAATGTTTCTTTATCCTCTCTGCATTCGAATCGGATGTCTCCCTCTACATTGCGTGGGTGCCAGCAGGAGGATCACTGAGAGCGTAGGAGAGACTGAGTTCCTGCTCTTGTTTCAAGTGACCGGCCCTGGAGCAGCAGTCACAGGGGAAATCCTGTGCTCCCCTAGCCCTGGAGTGGATGGAGCATGTGCAGTTTGGTCAGCGCTAGGAGCTGGGAGGGGATGCAGCATGCTCGGTCATAATGCGGGGATGGCGCATGTAGAAGCTGAGATGAGGGAGCATGTTCAGTTGCTTTCGGGAACAGCGCATGGGCAGCCAGAAGGCAGAATCCGCAGGCTTTATCTACCAGAATGGAAGAAACCTGTACTAAGCATATACAAACTGTGTTATCTTCAATAGATTCAGTACTTGGGCAAAACTGGTCAAAAGTAGAAGTGAGGCAGGGTCCCATCTCCAAAGGAAATGGAACCCTTCTGCCAGATTTCAGGTTCTTCCCTCAAAATGGGGGAAAGCCATTACTATTCCATACAGGAGATTTTATGTATTGAAAGGGGGTGGGGGCAGAAGCTTTTTTTGTCTGTTTTGATTCCCCTCTCCAGCTTTGCATGCAGAAATGGCCGGATAATTTAGGATAAATTGTTTGGGTACATTTTAGCCAAAGTCAAATACTCAGCATGAAATTTTCCATTTATTTATTTAATATAAAATACTATAGTTTTATTTTTCCCCCAAGAGTAAAGGATCAGGAAATAGTAAGTTGCAATACCAGCAGTCTCATTCTATTATCACAAAAGGTAACGATACTCATCCTGTAATTACACTATCACTATACTTGCATGTTTTTTAGTAGTGCATCTATTAAAATAGTGCTATTGCTATGTTTTTGAGCAACTGTGTATGAGTATCGTTAAACCACTGAACTAGAAACTCCCCTCCATCACTAGGACAGGTGGATGGAACAGGTAGTCATAAGTTACCTGTCTTTAGGCTTTATATTCCAAAGGTACTAAGATCAAGAAATGAGAATTCTCTATCATACAGATTTTTTTGTGCAGTTCCATGATCCTAGACTTAAGATGGTGTTTTTAATGTCAAAACATGTAAGAAAAATACTTAACTTCTTAGAGTTAAAAAAAAAATAAATACACTGACTCTATTATCCTTGCGTATACAGCTGCACTCTCATTTCTTCAGCAATGGGAAGGCTCTCTTTCAGCACAGCAGCAACTTAAAAAACTGAAAGTAATTCCTGTATGGTTTCTGTGAGATTTATGCCATGCAGTCAGCTGTGTTTTGCTGTTGTGCAAAGTTCTGTGAAAGTTACACAGTCATCTGTACTTACACCGATGAAATATAAACAATGCTATGAGATGCAATGTGAAGAACTGCTAATATTTCTTGCATTTCAGTGGATTTCTTTCCTTTATCTCTGTAGGTAAAAGTAGAGAACCTGAGAGTAGTCCAACATCAATGGAGAACAACAGAGAAGAGGTAGGAATAAAAATGCTTTTGAATTTTAGTTGTATGACTAGTACAGAATGAATGGTGTGGGTGTGTAGGGAACAGAGTTCACTTGGTTGCTGTTTACAATAAACGCTTAAAGAACGTTGTCAGAATCATATGCAGAAAACATTCTGTCTGCTGAATAGAAACTTTAGTTGTAAAATATTATAGAACGGATTTAAAAGTAAATTTAAAATTCTGAATGATGATGTGATTTAGGCATATGCAAGCCATCTTGCTTCTCCCTCATCCCCTTCTTTAAATTATTGAAATACACAGGTTTACTTGGATGATTTCTCTGTTTTTTTCTGATGTACAATAATTCCTGGGTAAAATGTCTCTAATGCACTTCAGAGAGTTAACTTATGCTTACCTAAAGCGTGCAACTGCGTTTTTGCTAGGAAACAGTGTTGTTAATTTATTCAGACTGAGTGTATTGCAAAGTGACTTCTTTTTAAAGAAATTCAGTTATTATTTTTCTCCTTAATTCTGGTCTTTGATTTGCTTGTAAAGTCTCCTATTTAATTTTTGCTTAAAGAATTGGTCTCCCTTGTTTACACTCACACCGTATTACCGAGATAACAATAGATGCTCACAGAGCTGTGTAAGCTACTGCAGCACTGAGGTGCTGTGAGGAATCCCAGTGACTTGTATAAAAAGTGAAAGTGTGCAGCAGTACGGAGACAGAGGTGTGTGTGCTCAGTGTTGTTTTACACTGTGAGGTGAGTTAGACCATTCTGTGTACTAATCGCGGAAGAGTTACCGTTGTGGTGAAGATGCACAGACTCAGAGGCCCCAGACCTGTTTGTGATTCCGAATGGTCATTGATCTGACCTGTTCTTTTCCCTGCTCCAGAAAGCTGAGAACTTACAGCACATTGGTGGGAGCTGACAATTGAAAGGGCAAAATTTCATCAGTTTCATGGAGAGAGTGCTTGAGATGTGCAGTTTCTTTCTGTGAATGTCTCAATTTAATTTACAGCAGCACTCTCTCTTAATTTCTCTCAAGATAGATGGTTAGTGAGGTTTGTGAGCATTAGATTAGTGACTTAGGGTTTGGTGACATCTATTTTAAAACATGTTTGTAAAGGAATTACGACTCCTTGGAGTCTTAAGTCTGCTTAAACTAAATCTGTGGGTTTTGGTTAACTGAACTGGCTTGACTATTGAAATTGTGTCACTTTTTATTATTGCTTCTGTTGATTCATTTTATTTTGTAAGAGCCGGAGACTTCTGAGATATTTCGGTGGTGTTTGAGTTAATGTAGGAAGCTCGTTTTGTTGACAGGTGTCATGGTCACAATGCAGTGACTTTTTTTTCTTGTTTTTAGGGCAGCAGCTCTTCAGAAAGAATGAAGTCCTCAGGATCATCACGTTCAAAAAGGTTGGTTTGGAAAAGAAAAGGAAATAAATTACTTTTAGTCATATGGAAGTATTGCCAAGTCTTTGTACTATATCAGATGCTTTTGGTGTATACCAGTATAGGTCCACTAAGTTAACAGAGTTCTGGTAAAACAAATGCCTTATAGCATATTTACAATTCCAATAGTCTTTCAAGGTCAAGAAGCTAAGATCATAAAGCTATTTTTTTATTTATTTATAATGAGACGACAAGATTATCCTGCAGCTTCGGGCTCTTCGGGACAAAGGTGCTTATACAATTACTTTACTCTTGCTCTTTCAACACATGGGATTCTCCCAAAAACATAAGCTAGGCCATACAGAAAAAAAGCTTCATGTACCTTATTAAGAGACTGTAGAATCAAAATGTGCTAATAAGTTGTCCTGTGCAGCAGTTGCCATTTGCTGCATTTCTGCATAATCCGTTTTTGCTCTTTGTTGTAAAAAAAAGTATGGAGTTAACTGTTTGCAGTTTGAGGAAGACAAACTATATGTGACCTAAATAACAGCAGGCTTATTCTAATAGAACTCCTCATTTTTACTCTCAGCTGATGCTCATTCAGGTTATGTCCTTCATGATTTGTTTTATTATTCTACTATGCTGTGTAGATAGGTGAGCTCTTCTAAGTGCACAATTTGAGCATCTTCCTTCTTACTGCTCTTAAGCAGTATATATCTCTTTTCAGTCTCATATTTATCAAAGTTTGTTTATTGTATCATATCTGCTGGAATTAAATAACACTCTTCATTCTTCCTTTTTGTATTTGGCTTGATTCTGTATTTGCAAATGTGGTTTCATATTTGATTTTAATTTCTCCCTCATCTTCTGAATGCAGTCTCCTGACAAACTTTTTTGTTTATATAATTTTGGCAGTTTTGTTTTTGCTTCCTGTCTATCGTTAAATGTAGTGTCCCTCATGCACTTACCACGCTGTGCCTGATATTGAAAAAAACAGCATCCTGCACTGACCTAAGTAGTCTTTGTTACTTTCAGTAATATCTAGGTATTACTGACAATTATTGAAATTACGCTATTTTTTTTCCCTGCCGTGACATAGTGTATTTCTTCACGTTAAGGTGTTAGTTCTGAGTTACTTTTGTGTGAAATTCTGGAGACTGATCTCTATATTCAACAGTCAGCTTTTTAATTTATTTCTGCATTTCCTATATTTCATTGCTAGTGTCTCTTCTGCCAAGCTGCTTTTTGTTCATTTGCTAATATCCGTGTGTTCTCTTCGGGCTGCCTCTTAAACTTGGAACCATGTATAACATTTCTGAGTAGACATCCACTTGGGTTTCATTCTGGCTTTTTTTTTTTTATTTATAAAAATGTGACTTCCTGTATACCTTTTTAAAAGCATGTGAAACCTTGATATGACCACAAAACCATACAGCAAATAATGTGAAACAAAAATCCTTTATTAGTGTATCTTTTGATTTTTGCATAGGAGGGAAGAGTTCCTTGTCCTAATAAGAAAATTACTGTAAAGCTTACTTACTGTAATAACTCAGAGTATCCCCCCTTGTGTTTTAAATGAATTAAAATAGAGGTTTCCCCAATTAGGTTTACCTGTATCACAGGATGTACTGTTTGTCACAGCATGTTTTTTTTTTCTGTCTGTACAGGAAACCTACAGTCGTAACAAAATATGTTGGATCAGATGATGAACAAATCTTAGATGAGACTGTAAATGAAGATAATTCAAATGAAAACTCAGAAAATGATGTTGATATGAAAAGCTTGCCTAAAGGTAGTTCATGTCTTTCTTTGTATCTGAAATCAGCAAATTAGTGAAGATTATGATGCAGCGTAAATATTTAATTAGAACGCACAAGTATTAGTAAAATACCTCTTCTAGGTCCTGTTGGCTTTTATGTATAGACATTCACATTCACGTACACGTGCACACCTCCCTGCCCCCCTGCCCGACCCCTGCACAAACACTTAGAAGAGGAAGTCCTGTTTCCAAGCACCTTTAATTTTGAACACAGCATCCTGTAATATGTGGATATACCAGGATGTGCTGATGGCTTAATTTCAGATGTCTATGGCCATGTGTACGAAACCACCATATAGCAGAGAAAATATTTCTGTTCTTGGGTAGAAGTCTCAAACTCTCACTTGCAAGTCTGACTTATTTTACTGTTCCGTCTTTGGAGGAGAAATAGATCAAAAGAAGTAAAAGTGAATGTGGGGGGAAAAATTTAATTATTAGATCTATTTTTAAGCAACCTTTTAAATAGTTGTTACTATAAGCTTTACATCCTGTTCTTAACTATAGTGTGATTTTGATTAATCTCCATTTCTTACCTCTGAAAGTTACAGGAAACATTGGAGGGACTGCTACTGTTTTACTCCATGAGTAGCAGTCATTAAAACAGTCACTTGAAAATAACTTTTTTTCAGAATGTTGGATTATTTCTAGTGTCCTCACACCAAAAGTATTAAAACTGAGCTCTAAGTAGGAAAGATGTTTTTTAATTCACATAATTTTGATTATTACTGGTCTTTGCTTAAATAAAAAGTGATTTTCTAAATTTTACTAGGATGAAAAAAGGTTTTATTCTATTGTTCTTTTATTTATTTCATGCTGAAATAAATTAAGATGAGGGAAACCGGATAGAAGGGGGAAGAGAGAGAGAAGAGTAGTTACTTTTAGGCTTCTACTAGATTTAAGTGACCCAACCCAAGCTCTTTAGTTGCAGCATTGCACTGCAAATTCCTGTACTGAAAAATTCCCAGCAGTTTGATAATCCACTTCTGCACATATCCCACCAGGACAGAGAGCATACAACTTGCTCCTCATAGCCTTTGGCTTTTGTCCTACAGTTACAAAATGGACATAGTTTGCAGTGTGTGGTGTTTAATTTTTTTGTGCTGTGAACACCTGTGCATTTGAAACTGTCAACAAATTGCACTTTTTTTTAAAGATACTATGTTGGCATTTATTTAAACAAGACTCTTGCACTTCATTTGGATGTGTAATGGTTTCCAATTTCTAAATGGAATTATTCTAGGTACAGTGGTTGTACAGCCTGAGCCAGTGCTGAATGAAGACAAAGATGATTTTAAAGGGCCTGAATTTAGAAGCAGAAATACCGTTAAAATGAAACCCGAAGCTCCCAAAAAGCGTGGAGGTAAATACAATTTAAAACATTTATTAAAACGGGTTTAAATTGCTGCTTATGACCACATTTGGTACATCTAAAAATTGTTCATATTTCTAATAAATTATCCTAAAAATACCTCCACTCTTCTGGCTTTTTGTTCATTAAGGATTCTAGCTGGCTGAAATTAGCCTCCATTGCTGCCCCTGCAATGCAGCAGTGAAAGCTAAGATTAGTTCTCATTACACTTCTTATTTTCAGTAGCTATAGGATGCATCATTAGGTACTCCATATGGACCCTTCTTGCTTTGTATTGAGAACAGTTGCTTGCTTGCAAGCAGGTGTTAATGGTTCCTTTTTTAAGGAATTATATTGGAACAGCATTGGTAAGGGAATGCTCACTGACTCACCAAGAAAATGATTGTGTTTGAGCAGGGGCACGTATAGACATAGCTACCAATCAGCGAGCTAACAAGAAAGCTGTGAAGCCTCTGAGAGAATTCAAAGGCTTTCTCTTGTCTATTTTTTTACCTTGGGGAGATTCCCCATTGGTGTGTCCTTCTAAAGATTATTTTGGAGAAGCTGCTTTGCTAGCTTAGTTTTTCATAACCTCTACTAAAACTCAGGAGAAGTTAGGTAGCTTCGAAGGATAACAAATTCCTCTCTCTCATATTTTTCCAAAACTTAAGGGGGTGAGGAGTGAGTTATTTACAAACTAGCCAATAAGAAATCAGGTATTTTCTTTTTCTTTAATACTCTTAGCAGTACCTTAGTTCACACACCAGCAGCAGTACCCAGGACCCTAACTTTTCCCATTGTGTCATTTGAGATACTCTCTTTTAAAGTCATTGTAATTTTATAAGTGTTATTTCTATCATATGTGGTTGACGAGAAGTAAAACACAACTGCGAGGAACTTTGCTTGTGCATACACAAGCATGTGTTTGATCACATTTTGAGCACTAATGCTTTCTCTAAGTTATTTGTCTTTGAAAGTTTGGTGGTATTAATGGAAGACATCCTACTTAGCATGTAGGGAAATAATTTTTACATTTGTGTTTATAACAGATGACAACAGGTCCAACTGAAATCTTCAGGGCTATAATATCAGAAAGCTAGGACTTCTGCTTGAGCTTTGTGGACTGTGTGCGCGTCCTCAGGACAATTCATAACTTGCCCTTCCAGCTTTATTTTTCTGACCCTAGAGAATTTGAGGGCCCTCATTTGTGTATGTGGACTGGTTACTCATGTGTTGGTGCATTGCAGAAGACAATTATTTTGGAAGGAATAGTAAGAGTTATAGACCATGCCTTTACCCAGGGCAAACTCAGCTGTATTTGTGTCACTGCTGGTAATCTTTGTATGATTTATTTTGAAAGCTCTCCCATATATGTGTTAAGCTCCTGTTGACTTTGAATGAAATGGAATAGGTAGCGCCTTCTCCTTTGTTGTCCCCATTTCCAGAACAGGAAGAGTAACCAGGAGAGAGTTGTGGCTACAGCCTACCTCAAGAACAGCTGGATTAGGAATGTGTCTAAAAAGTTGTGCAGAAAAGATAGTGTCGATCCATTTATTTTGCACCTGCTGCATGCAGCAGTCCTAGTTAAAGGACGTGGCCCTCTGCCTCTCTCTTGCTGCCACAGTGAGGTGCCTGGCCTGTGCACATGCAAGATCAATCATTTACGGATTTAAGCAGGCAAGCATGTAGTCCCACCTGCTTGACATCCTGAATTCTATGCACAGCATGAGTAAATAAACAAGAACAAAAAAAATTAAAAAGAAAAAAAGCCAGTGCATCTTGTTTTTTTGCAGACTGCATCTACACATTTTCATTAGGAGTTACGTGTCTTTTTTATGTTAGAAATGTCAGTAGTAACGGAACTCTCTTGCCTTTGTAGCATCCAAATGGTCTTACCCAGCACTCTTAAAAGGCATTGTGTCAGTCCTTATTTGCAACTTCTGTGTCTGCAGCATGGTTATGGTTGTGTTTTTACTAACAAACTCATAGTTAGGAATGTTTTTTTAAAAGTAGTTTCTCAGTATTAATGAATAGTTACTTCATTTCTTCGGACCTCTATCATTTGTAGTAGTAATATGGTTTACAAAGGTTTGCCTCAAAAATATCTTTTTTTTTTTTTTTTCCTAGTGCTAACTTGCAGATTTTAGGAAGAAGGCAGTATTTTATCCCCTCAAATTTGTAGAGAAGGTGGAAGTGGCTTGGGACTTGATAGTGAATAGCTTGTTCTCCCTCCATTGCTTACACCCAGTAAGGACAGTGCAGCATTTGGAACAGGCACTTGAGCTTTTGAGGTCATATGGGATGTTTTGAAAATCTACAAGCTCTGCAGTACATGTGTGATTGCATGCATTGAAGTTAAAATCAACACATTTTGCATTCATAATTTCAGACCTGGTATTTTCACTGAATTGTAAGGATGTATTAGCTGTTCTCACTGAACTGCAATCTATTTGAGATTGTGCTTCAGGAGCTAATAGTTAGTAGCTTGTATTGTGTATATGTCCACTCAGTTCCTTAACATTGTTCTGTTGGTGCTTGGTTCTTAATTCTGTGTAGTAGTTATTTTTTTATTGATAGTCTGTACTCAGACTATAACCATGAAGTTAAATATTTGAGGCAATTTCCTTGTACTACTTACTGAACGTGACAGCAAATGGCAAGTCACAGTTAAGCCTGTATCAAACCTCTGTCTACTTGATCCCAAATTAAGTTTTTGACAGCATATTAATTTAATGTATAAGCATTCTCAAATGATTTTCCTCCTTGGAAACATCATTGCTGCTGAAAAGAAAAGAGTCTCATATCTCACAGTATTAATTAGTTGGTTTAATAGCCTGGCAGAGAGCAAGCCTTCCAACCGTAAGTTCACTGCCTTTAGAAGTAGATTAACATAGATTAACATAGAGATGGTTTCTTGACCAAATGTATACGTGGCACCAGAGTGGTACAGAACTAAGAGAACAGTCAGCAAGATGTTGAGAACGTACGTATTGCAGCAAAACCGTACTTTAAAAACAAGAAGTCAAGAAGGGAACAAAACTGAAAGAGGATTTTTCAGACATTATTTAAAAGCATTACATATACCTTCTGTAATGGTTTCCAGTCTTTTTCACTGAGAAACTAAAGCTGTGTGTGAAAGAACCATCATAATACAAACCGTGTTCATAAAATTCCATTTAAAGAGTAAAAGAGGAAGGTTATACTGGATATCAGGGCTTTGAAAGATTTTTAGTGATGACTTGCATATTTAGGTGTGATCTCAGGAGATGACCAGTTAATTCAAATTGGGTCTCCCAAAGGAAAAATGTATTTTGATCCCAAGTGGAGTATAATAATTAGAGGAAAATTATTCCAATCTTTAACTGGTGAGCAGTGCAGAAACATCTCTCTGACACTGGGTGGTAAAGAACGTAACAGGCCAACATACTGTAAGAAAATGAAATAGATATACAGATTTCTTTTAAAAAATTAATAAAAAGAATTAATGTGTGGTTTATAATCCTCTCTATAGAGGAAGGACTACATGGAATTGTAAGCTGTACAGCTTGTGGGCAACAGGTGAACCATTTTCAAAAGGATTCAATCTATAGACATCCTACACTGAAAGTTCTTATTTGTAAGGTATGTGGTAAACAGTTCTACAGTTTGTACTGTTTGTTTTTGTTTGAAATGTCATATAAGTTGATTTGGGTGGGATTTTTGTGGGAGTAGTTCTTGGTTTTTAGCATAAAAACCTTTCAGTCATCAGCTGTTATAATTAAGGAAACTAAAGCAGAAAGCAACAAAAAATATTTTTGTATACCTCAGTTAAACTCATTGTGATTTCTTTGTAAGTTATTTTTACAGTTTTAAGACTAGAGTATTAGTGATGTTAAATAGTCTGTCTGAAATTTCTGCTACTTGTATTACAAGAACAAATTCGATTCTGGATCTCCTGGTAAAGCACACTGTATGTAAAACGCCATCAGAGCAACACGTAGAAAGCTAGCTTCAAAGCCATCTCAGTTTCACTGACATACAGACTCAGGACTGTCATAATTTATGGCAACCTCTGTAACGATTATCTATTCTCTAGCCCTAAGCTAACATCTGGGTCTTCAGCTACATAGCTGATGGTGGCTTCAGTTGGGTTGTAAGTTGCCAGCAATGCAAGAGATGAGGAGCAGGGGAGGAAGGAACTGGCTTTGCCTCCTGTTGCAGAGACCCACCTTTGGATTTTCAAGGAGACAGAGATCTCTCTGTTACATATCTCTGTATCTGTAGAGATTCTGTATTTATACAGATAACTCTGAAGATACAGAGATACAGATTTGTGCATATTTAGCGTTCCCCTTCTCTCCTGCTTCTTCTCCCCCAGATCCCAAATAATGTTAGGCATTCGGCTGACTTACTGTCTCAGACGTGTCCATATAGTCATATCTATAATAATATTCTGGCTCATTTCTTCTACTTATTCTGGCTTGTTTCTTTTATAAAGCGTGCTTCAGGCAAATTAGCTTTCAGGATGACTGTTTTCAATCTCCATTAGAGTCCGAACTCTTTCCAAGGCTTGAGAATCATTGATATGTAACTGTACATGTTTGTGTGATACATGCAAGTATCCAGTTCAGTTTCGAAACTTGTTTAGGTTGTTGGGTTCCCTAACAGCTCCTGACTGCGTTCTGCTAATTAATGATGTCATTTGTTGTTTCCCACAAATTTTCTGTATCTTTTCTTAATTGAACATGGCCATACGTTAATGTGTGAGAGGGGAATGGAAGTCCCTGACCTGCATATTCTGTCTTCCATGTATTCTTTCCTCCTGCTTCGGTAAAAAGCCCTAGACTTTTCAGTTTTATTTCAGAGACTGTTTTCCTTTGACTTTAAGTATACTGCCAAGAGTCTAAACATCAGCTTATATTGTTGGCTTTTCTTGGTGTTTGGGTGGTGTATAACTCTGTATTCCAGATCACTTCAGGTGGAAGTCTCTTCTGGATTCTGAATTCACTGGGTGTAAGGGCAGAATTTAGCTGATAGCTTGTATTAATCCCAGAAGTATAAGTAGACCTTCACGTTAAGGAGAACTTCCTTTAGCAATGATTGGAAAATGATTTGAAAATTTGGTTTAAAAACTTCAGCACCTGAAGCCACTGCTACTGCTAGCTGAGTGTATTATTTTCCTCTTGTTACCAGTTTTTTAATTAAAATGCTATCTGCACCTGGAAAGTGAAGCCTTCAATGTTAACATCGGGATGAATACTGAAGACCTTTTTATTTAAAATCTTACGGGATTGATGAATAAATAACATAGAGCTGAAAACTAATTTATGTAGGATTAAGTGTATCAGGGAGACATGGTTTTCTTTACTGTGTTGTTGATGTCCCTAGAATGTAGGCAGAAAATCTTTCCTAAATTTGAAGACAAACATTCAGTTCATGTTCTAGAATATGCAAATATGCAGTCATCAAACAAAAGCCTGTTACATAACTTTCAAATAAACTTGGAGCTATCTAAATAAGTGATGATTTAGGACCTGTTGTACCTATGATTCTTTTTTATTTTTAGATTAATAATAAACATTAAGGGGTAGAATGCTGAATACCTTTCAGTTGGTGCTTTTAATGGTCTGCTCCTAGTGCATGTTGAAATCATATGGCTTACTGGAGTGCATTTGAGATTGAATGAAAAATTCCTTGTTCTGTCTTTCGTTGTAGACTTGCTACAAGTATTACATGAGTGATGACATAAGCCGTGATTCAGATGGAATGGATGAACAGTGTAGGTAGGTATATAGAAACTGAATAAACACCCCCAGTTCGTGTTTTCTTTCTCTTGCATTAATGAAATTATTGAATAAAGACTAGTACAAAAGAGCTTTAATTAACAGTTGTTTCTTAACAAGAGGGTTTTTGTAAATATTTCACTGTTTCTTTTAATAACGAACAAGTGTCCTGGTTTCAGTTAGCACAGAATTAATTTTCTTCCTAGTAGCTGGTGGAATGCTGTGTTTTGGCTTAGGATGAGAAGAGTGCTGATAACACCCCGATGCTTTAATTGTTGCAGAGCAGTGCTTATACTAAGCCAAGGACATCTCAGCCTTTTGCTCTGTCCTGCCAACGGGCAGGCTGGGGGTGCAGTAAGAGCTGGGAGGGGACAGACCCAGGACAGGTGACCCAAAGTAGCCAAAGGGGTATTCCATACCATCTGACGTCATGCTAAACAATATATAGGGGTGGCTAGCTGGGGGGAGGGGGCCGGACTGCTCGGGGTTAGGCTGGGCATCGGTCAGCGGGTGGTGAGCAATTGCATTGTGCATCACTTGTTTGTACATACTATTACTTTCGTATTATCACCATTGTATCATTATTATTATTATTGTTATTATTATTTTGTTATTATTATTTTCCTGTCTTATTAAACTGTCTTTATCTCAACTCACGGGCTTCACTCTCCATTTCTCTCCCCCGTCCCAGAGAGGGAGGGGGGAGGGTGAGCGAACGGCTGCGTGGTGTTTAGCTGCCAGCCGGGTTAAACCACGACAACAAGAAAACATTTTATAAAGAAATATAGTAGTAAACACTTGCAAGACAACACATTTTTAACTAAATAGCATCTAACATACAAATACGTCAGTTCAAAGCTGGGGATAAAATATGACATTTTAAGCCTTGTGAGACACAGTAACTTTATTTTTCCAGATGCATCTCCCACTTTTGATATCAAGTATTTTTATTGTCTACCTGCTAAACATTTAAATGAGTAATCCAGTGAAAATTGTGCAGTTTGTGATGCTCGTGAGCTTTCGTATCAGTCACTTCTCAGGTCTTCGTTGAAGACCATGCAATCTATATGTAGGTGATTTTTTTTTTTTTGCTGTGTATGTGCACTAGTAATATACCAGCTAAGCCTAGAAAAAGATTTAAGCTTATTATTTTGCTCTAAAACAGAAGAGAAAGACTTTCTTAATTCTTGTAAGAAACATGTAAAATCAAATTTAATTAGTTTTGGTTTTGCGATTAAGATGGGTGCTGAAAGTGTTTGGATATTTCTGTCCCTTTCAGCTTTTTGAACTGTTGGTTGAACACTTCAATATTCTGACTTTCTAATTCAGTTAAATGCTTTCAGTCATGCTTTTCTTAATGTTTATCACCTGAATTTTTAAAGTGTAGATTCATTATCAAATAGTGAAAAATATGCAAACTTCTCAAATACATGACCTTGATTATGTGGAGATAAGACTTTCATATTTCTAATGTCTTGTTTCAGGTGGTGTGCTGAAGGTGGAAACTTGATTTGCTGTGACTTTTGCCATAACGCCTTCTGTAAAAAGTGCATTTTGCGCAACCTGGGTCGAAAGGAGCTATCAACCATACTGGATGAAAATAATCAGTGGCACTGCTATATTTGCCATCCAGAGCCTCTATTGGACTTGGTCACTGCTTGTGACAGTGTCTTTGAAAACTTGGAACAGTTACTGCAGCAAAACAAAAAAAAGATCAAGGTGGAAAGTGAAAAAAGCAAAATATACGACCACACAGTCAAATTTTCTCCAAAGAGAAATAATTCAAATTGCAACGGTGAAGAAAAAAAACTAGATGATTCATATTCAGGTTCACTGACTTACTCTTATAAAGCACTAATGGTGCCAAAAGACATGCTTAAAAAAACAAAAAAACTGGTTGAGACTACAGCAAATATGAATTCTAGCTTTGTAAGCTTTTTGAAAAAGGCTGCAGAAAATATAGAAATAAGCCCAGCTGTGCAGCTTCGTCAGCTAAAAGCTTTTAAATCAGTGCTGGGTGACATCAAAAAATGTCACCTGGCACTAGAAGAAGGTCTGAACCTGGAGATTCAAGCATTGGATATTAAAATCAAAGAGAAAAATACCAAAGAGAAAAAAACTGATGTTAGATCAGAAAAAAATGAGGTGAAGAAAGATGAAGGAAAGGAACATGTGGCATTAGAAGAGGATGACACTGTAAAGAAGAAGGAAAAAGTTGCATCAGAACAGCCCGACAATGAGCCAATGGATCAAAGTGTTCCAACAATGGAACAAACAGATAACAAACGTGCAACTGGTGAAGAGAAAAAGTCTGGCAGAAATGAAGAACCTCAGTATGAACCTAATAGTACAGAGGCTTTAGACATGGATATAGTGTCTGTTCCCTCATCCGTTCCTGAAGATATTTTTGAGACTCTAGAATCTGCCATGGAAATTCAGACTACAGCAGATGAGCAAGGCAGTGGAAATGCAGGAACAGATCATGAGACTCTAAACTCAAATACGAAATCGAACGCTCCTTTGAAAGATACCAAAAGTGGATCTAAGTTAAAAGCTTCGGCTAAGGGATCAAAGGAACTGATTGTAAAACTGACTCCAGTTTCCCTTTCGGAGTCTCAAGTTAAAGATGAAAACAGCAGTCTCGAGAAGGGAAGTAAGGATGTTGATGCAGTACCTGCAAAAGAAAACTGTGACTCTGTAAAACAAAATCATAATGCTGACAGTGAACGTTCCACAGAGAATGAAACCGTTTCACTTGCAGAGGAGTCTGATCTCAGGAGATCACCCCGTGTGAAGACCACGCCTCTGAGGCGCCAAACAGACATGAATCCTTTAACGTCAAATTCGGAAGAAGATAGCAATGACACGTGTAATGAAAAACGTAAGAGAAAATCATCAAAACAACCCAGGAGGAAAAAAGATAAAAGAAACTCTTCTGACAGTACTGTTGATGGTCCTAAGCCTAATAAGCTTTCTAAATCAAAAAAGCCAAATATAATAGATAATAGCTCAGATTCTGATGAGATGCCAGCTGTTCTTAAAGAAGTAGCTATGATGAGTCGCAGTTCTTCGGATATTGATAGCAATAGCGAAGCACTAGCAAATGATCAGAAGCCTTCAAATGTTCTGAAGAAAGAACCAGTAAAGGATGAAAATGGAAAGCGAAAAAGAAAAAGTTCCAGTTCTGGTTCAGATTTAGATGCTAAAAGGGGCAAATCTGCCAAAAATTCTGCTGCTGCAAAAAAGAAACGACAGAACTATTCAGATTCTTCAAACTATGATTCTGAGTTAGAAAAAGAGATAAAAAGCTTGAGTAAAATTGAGTCTGCAAAAAAAGCTAAGAAAAAATACTCCAGAAAAGACGACAGTTATGATTCCTCTGAGGAAGAGCAGAGGAAGAAAGTTAGCAAAAGAAAGACAAATCTGAAGAAACAGAGAGGTAAATCTGAAGGTGATGCTGCTGAAAAGTCATCCCCAGAGAAGGAGGTTAATCATTCTTCTGAAGATAAAAAAATTAGTGTGAGGTCGGATGCTAAGGAAGAGGTAAACACAGACTTAGAAGAAAAAGCTGTAAAGGGAAAACAAGATGAGTCTTCTGATGTTGAAAAGTCTTTACTGGAGAAAGAGGAGAGCTCTCCTAAAGGTGTAAAGCCAAGTGAAGTTAAGAAAAATAAGGATTTGAAGAAAAAAAAGGCACAGGAAGATTCCTCTTCAGAGAGTGCTGAGAAACATGCAAAGAAAGAACAGAATTTGGATTCTCCAAAAGAGAAATTCAAGAGCAAAAAAAGATTAGAAAGGAAAGAGAAGAAATCTGAAAATTTGAAGAAGAAAAGCTTCAAGAAAGAACATGATGATTCCTCTTCTGATGTTGAAAAGTCGTCCCCAGAGAAAGGCAGTTGCAATTCTTCTGAAAATGACAAAACTAAAAATGAAACAATGGCTAAAGAAAAGAAAAGGAGGAATTTAAGAGAGAGAGGGTCGAAAAGAGAAGTGATTGATTTGTCTTCTGATGCTGAGAAATCTCCTCTGAAAGAGGAGAGTTCTTCTGAAGATGCTGTGCGGAATAAAAAACAAAGTGAAACTAAAGAAAAGAAAAAAATAAGTCACAAAAAGAAAATCACCAAGAAAGAACAGAATGACTCATCCTCTTCTGATGAGGAGTCTTATGAAGGCAATAAGAAAAAGGTTAAAAGAGGGTCAGTGAAAGAAAGTAAAAAGAATAACTTAAAAGAGAAAAAGAAAGTGTCAAAAAAGGTTGTTGTCACTTCTTCATCCTCATCTGATAAGGAAGAAAATGATGAGCAGAATTCCACAGGTGATGGAAGCAGTGATGAGCAGAAAATTATGCCAGTGACTGAAAATTTAATGCTGTCTGCTGGCACAGGATTTTGTCAGTCATCAGGTGTGCAAAGATTTTCATTTACGCCTATTATTAGCATATGAATGGAGGAAATTGTAAGAGTTGGGTAACGTTTTGCTCATCTAGCAGTGAAAATATTCATAAGCAAGCAAACATTGAAAAGTTTGTAGCCAGTAAGGTTTTCTGATGCTGATTTTAGAAGCACCATTACAATTTATTGTGTTTGTCGCTTCTGGAGTAAAGGACATCAGGGGATATCTTTAGGAAATGGAGAGACTTGAGAAGCTATAGTCATAGTCTAATCCCAGCAGGTATTTCCTTGCCGCATGGCTTTCAAAAGCCTGTCTATTCTCTGTGGTTGCCTCCGTACAGTTCAGCAGAAGCTAGTTTTAAGCAAGTAGGTATCTGTTGAGCTGCAGTGACATTTGGTTATGCAGTAGAGATGACTCAAACTTGCGGTAATAGAGTGTACGTCTTAAAATCATGTCGATTGTTCCTGATGAGACCCATGGGGCATTAGAGCACCTGTTCACAGAAGTGTCACCAATTAATGTTTTCATAGCAGATTGAATAGTAAGAATTGTTTTTGTCCTGCCAAGATAAACTGCTTCTTCACCAATGTCTAATGTCTTTCGGAAATTAATGGAAATACAGAACTGCTGGGTTTGAGTGCTTGGCTTTACGGACCATCAAAAGGAAGGGAGTTTTCACATTGCTGGACACCACAGGTGTTTTTAGGAAATTAATTTGCAACCAAAAAAAAAAAATCTTTTTGTTGATTACAGTGACAGGGAAGATGTTTTCCACTTGCTTCTGATGATGTTTCATAGAACTTTCTATGCGTGACTTTACTGTAACTGTTGGCTCAGATACTTCCAGTCATTGGTGAAACTGCAACTAAACAACCAATAAAACTGCGATATATTTGTACAGATAGCAGAAGGGACATTGTAGAGTTTTGGCTTTCCTGGAAAACCTCTGTAGACAGACACTTCTAAGTGTTACTGCTGAGTGCAAAGGGAGTTTATTTTTGTGAGGATATTTTCTAGGGAGAGACAAATTAAAATTTCATCTGTAAGACATCATGTTCTTCTTTTCCTACCAACTTGACACCCACCCATGTCTTCATGGGGTTATGTTGCAATTTAGTTTCTGGGAAGCTGTTAATTTTTAAAGATGCAACGGTTGCATTTCATATGCTTCTTTGGATTTATGATCCTGTAAGAAAGCAAAGCTTGATTAATAGTATTTTGTGTCATTGTAGAATAATAGATGGAAAATAACTTTCTTAATCTGCACATTATACTGCCCTGTACTGAGCTTGTTTTTCAAGGTCTTCTGATGGAGTACGTTCAGTTGAATCTCTGCATATAGTACTGGGATTTTCAGGGATTTTCCTTGGCAGCTGCCAAAATGGTAATTCCCCAATGACACCACTGCTGAGGAAGATTGCAAATAATGCGAACTCTTTGCATAGTAATGGACTAACACTCCTATAGATACACAACTGGTTGTACTCTGACAGTAACCCATATGCAGCAGTTCTCAGCATCGCTGGCTCAGCAAGTAGGCTGAGGGTTAACAGCTTACAAATGAGAAGAATGAGGCGGTTATGTGGGATGACTGATGGGAGAGGCAGTCTGAGAGGGAACTGAGTGGTTTAGCCTGGAGAGTCAGTGCTAAAGCTGGGGAATCTTCACTGCTGCCTTCTGACTTCCCCAGGGGTGGTATAGAGAAGGCTGAGCCAGATGCACAGCGACAGGATGGGAGGCTAGATACAAGTGGCATGTAGCAAGGAAAATTCCGATCAGACACTCAGAAAAAGTTCTTCACGTGAAGGATGGGCAAAGCCTGAAAGCGGTTGCCTTGGCAAATTTTGGACTCCCCAACCTTGTAGGTACTCAAGGCTTGAAAAGGTCCAGAAAAGTTGGTCTTTCTTTGCAGTTAGCTCTGCTTTGAGGAGGGAGTTGGAGGGGATGATGTTCAGAGGTCTCCTCCAGCCTCGTTTGTTGTATTGTTCTATGAGAAGCCAACTTGATTATATTGCTTCATGAGGAGGCAAGCTTGCACTTATCTCAGTTGACTTCAGGTTTACTTCTGTGTTTGAACAAGCTCAAGGTGTTGAGTGAATGAGACCTAGAATGCATTTTAACCAGCAGGATATTTCTGTTTATTCAAGCCTGAGATTGAGGGACTTCTCTGATCACCTCTTAACCAGATGTCTGACAGGACCGTGTAGCACTAATTCCAGGACAAGGGTGTCTTGAAACAACTCAGAGCAAGCCTCGCTCAGCCTAGTTTTGGTCTGCTCCCGACAGGTAGAAATGCACTGTAGAAATGAACAAGGGGATCTCAGTTGATTAGGATGTTAAGGTCTCTTTTTTTTTTTTTCTGAATGCTTAATATTACTGTCCTGAAGATTTGACTGGTGTGCAGGTCAGAAAAAAGAAAGTGGGAGGGCCTGGGAGTATGCTAAAAATCGTGTGCTATCTGAATTTCTTTCATCTCAGCTAGGAAAGTGTGGAGGAATGAGGAGGTGTCATGTTGTGCTAGTCTTTCCCAGTTTGTGTTGCATTCAGTGTTGTTTGACATGCTTTCCATCTGAGATAACCATGTTGTACAACTGAGTTTTGATATTTACTGTAAGGGTAACGTGTATTTTTCAAAATAGGTCTTCACAAATACACAGCAAATGTATGTGCATTGTCTTTGAGAGAAAGGAAAAACAGGGAAGGATTATTGTTCTCAGATAATTCTTAGTAGCAGCAAGGCAGATGAGAAGTTTAGTAACTGATTCTGCATTATAGTATATATTCTATATAGATATATATATTCTTTTTAGCTTCTGTAAATTCAGTGGCAGAGCTCCTGAAATGGAGCTAGTAACTTCTTACAGTTCAGAAATGAAGTTCTGTAACTGGAGTATTCAATATTTATATGTTTTAGTGTAAAAACAATAAATAATTTCATAGTATACAATAAGGAAACAATTGCATGTTGTGTGTAGTAGCAAAAACATCGTGGACAAAGAGGCTACGTGAAAAGCTAGGTACTTGTCCTAATAAAAGTACTTATTTGTATTGTCCAGATAGCTTTTTGGTTATATAGTGAAAATGTTGTGGTGTTAACAAGCTATTTTTATATGGGAATTCTTCATCGTAGAATTATAGAATGGTTTGGGTTGAAAGGGACCATACAGATGCTCTAGTTCCAGCCTGGCTACCGTGGGATACCTTGATGGAGATAATAGTTCATGTGCTGTGTTGCTTATTGCTGCTTTCACGTGTATCAAGTGTTTTCTTATTTCTTTTGTTTCCCCTTCCTCCCCCAGGAGATGAGGGAGACCCTAAATCAAGGGCTGTTCCAATGGAGGAGGAGGAAGATGATGATGATGACGATCCTGAGAATAGGTATGATTCCATCCATAAGGACTTAAAAAAGATTATAACACACCCTAGGCGTGGGCGCAAACCGGCGCAACGGAAGAGCAAGCAGGTTGTAAAAACCAGGACTGCCTGCCTTGTAAAGACTCGCTCACAGGCTTCCCGCAAGTTTGAACAAGGGGCCAGAAAACAGAGGCCAAAATCCAGAAATGCAAAGAAAGTATTTAGAAGTGTTAGCTAACACACCTTGCATAGGGTGTGTTATAAATGCACTGCAGCACTGTCCATTTTATGTTCCCATTGAAAAACGTGGGTTTTGTGACAAGTGTTTTCATTCAGGCACGTCTAAAACCTACTTCTGACAAATGTGAATTTCAGCTAGTGAGTAGATCTGTGCAATATGCAGTGCTGAGATCTTTACAGATTGCACTTGGTTATTGCTTTTGCCTAATTTAGCTTTTTTTTATTTGAAACGTCTTTTCTCAATAAAGAGAAAACTCTGGAGAAAGCAGTATTACAAATACTTTCAGCTGTTAATTAAAATGAGTTTTTAATCCATTAAAGAAAAACTGAAGTCACTAATGTGTTAGCTAAGGACCTGATTCTACAAGCACTTGTGCGTAGGGTATCAAAGAGACTAAGTATGCATATAAATTTTTAGTCTTGCATAAGTGTTCTCAGATTTGTGGCTTATGTATCGCTTCAGTTTGAGTTCAATAAAAACAAATCTATGTAAGATATAGTTAGTTTATTAAGACATGTCATATTTTATTATTGTAGTTATCAAAATTAGCCTGGCTAGAAAATGTAAAAGCTTCATTTCCTAACGAGTGAATGCACAACATAAAGTATTGATCAGTTATGAGCTAGAGTTTGGTTTTTGATCTTATTGTAGTTAGACTAAAGAGCTGTTCAACAAATTTTTATACAGTATTTCAGAAACTGATTTTTTTTGCCATATAGCATGTATGGGACCAGCTTTGTAGCTTTGCACAATTGCTGATGGAGTCTTTTTCTGCTTCTGAGCCTTACTAGTTTAGAACACAGTATCTGTTTCACGGAGTTGTATCTTTTGGTATATGGCTGAAGTAAATTTTAAAAACACTGGTTTATATCCTTTACGGACCTCAGTTTGGCATCAAAATGGTGCTGATGATGTAGTTTCAGTCATCAAATTTAATCAATTTAACTTTTAAAGAAAGATGCTCTTTAGGGTCTTGACAGCACAGGGTCATAAGCAGAACGTGTAAGCAATGGTAATACAAGTTTTTTTTAAACGATGCTTTAATTTCAGTCCTTTTTGATTTTTTTTTTCTTTTTTTGCTTGTTTCTGAAGTGTTTCTGGTGGATAACTAAGCCAATACACTTTGTCAAAGTTCAGTGTTCACAGTACAAATGTTACTGACAGACCTTCACCATTAGTTTAAGAGTTAACCCAACTGATAATGAACAAATCAGTAATACCAAAATAGGTTCTAAAAATCAGTTTCTGTAATTTCTTTTAAAGCTGAATATTTGTTTAAGTTTATATTTAGGGAATGTTTTGACTATATATTTATGATACGGGGAGGTATTTTGTCAATAAACAGTTTTGTCAACCTTCAGACATGTTAACTGGTAACTGCAGTCTAATTTTACATTCAGCATGCGATGTACTTAGCACCAAAATCAGAGAGATAAAATGTAAAAAGATGGAACAAATTTCCAGAAGTTAAAAGTTTGTTTTTCTGTTTACTCAACACAAAGTGTTTAAATAGTTTACCTACTATTCAGATAAGTTGCCTATTTTCTTCCAGGCCAAAGAGGGTATGTAGTACCTACTGGGTATTTGTAGCGTGGGAGCTTTCATGTTTGCAAGTCTCTAGTTTAGATGTTCTGTTATTTGCATACCTTTGGATGTGCATGACATGAATATTAATAGTCTTGAAATCATTTTTGCCAAAATGCAATATCCAAGTGGGTCATAATATGACAGACAGTGCTGTATGCTTTCATCTTATGTTGTGTAATGATCTATTACTGGTCCTTCTGATCTTTTAAATGGTACTGTTTAATATGTTTGCAGTAGTTTTGTTTATTAAGAAGTAAATAGTGTATTTAATGCAGAATGCCTTTAAGTATTTGATGGATGCAATAAATTTTTGTAAAACATTTTTCTTGTCCAAGCATTTAATTTAATACAACTCTGACAGCTTGAAAATCAGACTGTTTCAACAAAGACAGTACAGTGTTTAGAAGAAGGTGTTTGGCAGTTTTGACTTTTTTAAAACATGTATGACATTCCATCCAAACATTCATCTCCCAAAATATGTTTTAAATGGATCTAAATTTTCAGTAATGTACCAGCAGCCCATTTAATGCAGGAATGCTCTAGTTGAAAGAAAGGTGGCTTTTATTAGCCACGTGATGGGGCTTTTTTTTTTTTTTTGTCCTCAAAGGCTTATTTTGGGCAACTTTATTTCTACATATAATTAGTAGGTATTTATGAACACTACGTGTGAGTTGATATCTAATTGGTAATAATAATACATCACATTCAAATAATATTTTAAACTTTTAAAAAGAAAATTACAGTGTAGCATTGTCTCATCAAGGTTCTTGACAAGCTACGAGTCCATCGTATTGGCACTCTAAAATTCATAAACAAGAATGGTGCAAATTATCCTGTGGACTTAAACTCCACGTCACGAGAGGCTGCACCTACTATTTCATTTTTGCTGAAATGTCTGAAGGGTAATTTAAGGTAGTCATGTGCTGTGAATAAGCAACTCCTAGGTAACTTCCTATTTGCCTCTTGTTTTCAAATGGTATTTTCCTTTAGTGTAAGTTAGAAAATACATGGTAACCAATTCATTTATAAACTTGTGTTTTCAGTATCGTTCTTACAAAAGTGTAGTTTATTTAAATAATTACTTATATAAAATTGAACACACATACTTTTATTCTAGAGATGGTTTATATGTCCTGGTGGGATTATAGCCCCCTTTATGGCACTGCATAAAATGTCCTTCTTACAAATCTTACATTATGTTTAGGTAAAAACAGAGTGGGTCTAGGCAACAGGATGGCAGTAGCACTGTGGCAGAAATGAATACAAAGCAGGGGTTGCTGGAGGTCGCACAGCTCTGTGCTTTTTCTTATTTAATGTTCTTTGTCGTGTTCAAATCTGGTTGGCCAAAAATATGTTCTAAATCCTTGACACGAGTAAATATTACAATATCTTTTGTTTTCTATGGGTGTCTCTGGGAGAATGGGAAGGGAGGAGTTTTCACACTACCATGACTTTATTTTTCTTGGTACTTGCAGTTTGATGTTCCTGCAAATGTTACATCAAGAACATTCCGTTTCCTTGCTTGGAAACCCGGTCACTTTAAATGGTTTTACATCTTAAAATAGAAATGTGCTATATTGTTCTGAGTGACATATTTTAACTTGAAAACAAATTCCAAGAGTTCAGTACTCAATTTCCTCTGTATCATTTAGGCCATGTGTTACATCAGTCATTTTTTCAGATGCATTTACAAGGGTTAATCTCTTTGGTTCTAATATTGCTTACGCGTTTAATTCTAATCACTTTTGTGGTTACATTAAAAGTAGGAATCTTTTAAATTCTGAACATGTCTGAACAATGTGTTACAATTTTTGCCCAACATCATACCAGCATTGAAGAGAATGCAGGTGTTTTTGCTAAGCAAACAGTTCCATTTCCATTTGGTTCAAAGGGGTTGAATCTTTATCCTAGCTAAAATTATGCATCTCAGAGTATAAAAGCATTAACTTTTTAATCAAGATTATGATAATTAATTAGAAACTAATAAACCTGCCCAGTTGGAAGAGGTCAAGATGATTGGTGGTTATGAGGATGATCAGTAGGTAAAGAGCAGCATCTTTTGTTTATGGACACTCTATTTTATGCATGTTTTTTTTTGGTGGATGATGCATTTGCAGTTAATTTTTTTCTTAAACATTTCACGGAAGTAAAGAGCAAATAAAAATGCCAATCTTCTCTTGTTAAGAACCAAAGTCGATCTTTTTTTAAAAATAAATGATTTTTTAAAGGTGACTTATATGAAAGGTAAGTATCATTATCCACATTCAAAGTTCGTTAATTTTGCTAATACAATTGAGCATGACATGAAGTTAGTCAGAGGCAGTGTTACTAGGCAGTACTTTCAGGATTTCATCTGAAAATTTTGCAATTCTTTTTAGCTTTGCTGCTTTTTATCTTCTAACCAAAAAAAAAAAAAAAAAAAAGCTTTGGTGATATTCTTGTTGGTTTTTAAATGAGAAAATTGATCAAACTGCTTCTGTCTCCATTTCCTGGAGTAGGATTCGGTGTTGATAGTTTATGTGAAAAGCTTTCTAAAAAAAGCCAACCGGTGGCATTTCAAGCAATTTCAACAGAAAGTTCTTCAAACCATTAAAAGATGGAAGAAACGTAGTCTTAATTTCTTATATACACACGTTGTGATGATTATTTTAAAAATAAAAAGGCAGTCCCTTTTCCAAATCCTCTGGAAGGACCTAATGCAAAAACTTTCAGAAGCGGATGTTACTTATCTATGGACTTCAGTAAGTGTTCATAGGGTTTACAGTGTGATCTGTTGATATATTGTAGAATTACAAGCTTACCAAGAATGTTGCATTGTAAAGTTTTAATCAACTATTTCAATTACTTCTTTGCAAGCCATTCCTACAAAAAGGAGGGGGAGGCAGAGAGGGGTGTTTTGGATGCTGGATAGTTTGTGACTCATTAAGCAATCTCAAATGGCTTTGTGCTGTTTACTAAACCATTTTACTTCCATCTTTTAATAACAACTAAGTATACATGAGCCGTAAAATCATTCCAGAGAATATTCTACTAAGCTAAAAACAGAAAATACTGTTAGAAGTGTATTTAAGGATGCCTTGGGAAAACTCCCTTTGAAGATTTTTGTTCTAGGGATGTGCTACATGTTGCAAAATGAAATACAAAATTCTTTAAAACTGATTTTATTGTCCTCCCGTAACAGTAACAACTTTAATTTTCTAATGCCTAAGAAGCTGTATTTAAGAGATTGTTGTTCCTCCAGCAGCTCCAAGTGAAGCCTTGATGGTGGCTGAGTTTCATGGGTTTGAAATGGTTGTTTGGACTGGCACAAACTTTCCCGTTGTGAACATTGTGCATGCAGTATACATTAATTCTCCTGAAAGGCAAGACAGACCAGTTCTAACTTAGGGAAAAAAAAATTATTTAACATTGATAACCACAGAATGAAAATTATAATATTTCACATGTTAATACGGGGAAGTCCTGCTTTCATTCTTTCAGGACTTTTCCCTGTGGAAGGAAGTGTTCTCAGATAAGTCCACTATTTTCCTGTGTGTTTGATACATCATTTCATATTTTCCCTTGGATGTATATTCACACAGATTTTTTTTGGTTTGGTTTTTGTTTTTTAATGTTGCAAGAGCACATAAAGAAACCATTTTTCCATAGTAACTTCTTGCATATTAGCAGAAAACATTCTTGTGCTGAGATGAATGAAACTGTGGGGAGCTGAGCAGTTTGTGGAACAGGAAATAAGATTATTATATTCCTTGAAATTCAGGTCCCCTAATGTTTGATAAATCTCTTTTGTGTCATGTATAATTAATTTTTTGCTATATTTACTGTAAGGCAAGTGCTTGTAGTTACATGAGGGATTCAGTGTGTTTTTCCCCCCCCAGGCACTTATTAGATGTTCATCTTCAGACATCATGAGTTGCATCCATTACTACAGCATCTCTTTTGCAATAGAGTTGTCCTACACGTAGTATTGTAACCCAACTGAAGGGTAATTATGTAGATGTAGGGTAATACATATGTTTTAAAACCTGTGAATTAATGCATATTGCAGCAATCCTTTGTGCTTAAAACATGCATTCCATGCTGCATTGTTTTTAAAACTAGTGCTGTTTAATGGTGTAAATTCAGTGCCCTGGGAAATGAAGGCATTTGAATCCCATTGATGTGAATCAATCAAGAACGATAACTTGACAGGGGGAAATGATTTGAGTACTAAGATTTGATCTTCACCTTCTTGTTACGATTAGAATTCACATAGGTGCCTGTCCCAGCAGAGATAACAAGAGATGAGAATGGAAAAAATAGAGCAAATAGACCATGAATACAATGAAATGTTTGTTTCTACGCTTTATAACTATCTGCAGCCTTACTGTGAAGTACTTAACTTTTAACAAGCATGATACAGATCTGCTTTCTAAAAGCAAGTTAACGCAATGTATTTATTTAACCTGAGTTTTTGCTTCTATATCCTGTCTTATCACAGTGACTTTTCATCATATGTTTTTTTGTTCAGCTTTCAAACCTTTTTGTGAAGTTCTGAATGGTATAGGATTACATTTATCGTTCATAGATTTGCTTGAACAATGGAATACATAGTTTTTTCTGTTTTACTTCAAAGAATTGCCAAGAAAATGCTTTTAGAAGAAATCAAAGCCAATCTTTCCTCTGATGAGGATGCATCTTCAGATGAAGAGTCGGATGAAGGAAAAAAGAAAACTGGAAAACAAAATGAAAACACAGCAGATGATGGTGAGCACCAAACGCATCTGGAAAAAAGTGGTGCTGTAGTGCCTGTCATAATTTCAAAGGTCACTTGAGAAATTATTAAAATGTTTTCAATTTTCAACAACAAAAACCTGATGTCGCTTTCTGGTAGACAAATAAATAAAAGACAGTGCACATGATCGTGAGGATTATCATCCCTTTTATGGTTCTGAAAGTGGTTTTTTTTGTTTGTTTGTTTTTGTTTTTGAGGGTTGTTTTTTTTAATAGTCTTATTTTATAGCCAATTAAGAAATTCTGTGGGTTTGTGAGGAATATTCTGTGAAGAACAGTAAGATATGCAAATATACAGGAGTGATTTGGCTAACAGATGTAGTCATTGCAACAGACACTTCAGTGCTCAGGCAGTGTAAAATATGGTTTGAGGGAACAACTCTATGTTGTTGTCTGTATCTTCCTGGAAAAGCAGAGAAATTAACCTAAATTAATTCTGATGTGAATTCTTGGCAAATTTAAGAAAAAAATGACCACTGTGCGTGTTGTACTGACTCTTATCTCCGACAGAAGAGAATGAAAAGGAGGAGGATAATTCCGAATCAGATTCAGAGGAAGAAGACTCAAAGAAGCCCAGATACAGACACAGACTGCTGAGGCACAAGCTGACAGTGAGTGATGGAGAATCTGGTGAAGAAAAAAAGGGGAAACCTAAAGACACAAAAGAGGGGAAACGCAGAAATAGAAGGAAAGGTACACAATCCAAATGTTTCTGTCAAAAAAGTATTTCTATAAAATAACCCCAAAGCATGTCAAAATGTAGATCTGAAAGTCTTAATTTTTAATCTCTGTATAAGCTTCCTTGTGCATTAAATCTGAATTAATTTTTCTGTTTGATAAACAGTTTTATTTAAAACGTTAAATGTGCATGCAGCAGGTTACAGCTCTTTACTACTGTATCCTTGGAATTGGATTAATCGTGTTGAGTCTTATGATATTAATCTTTAATAACAGAGTGAAACCCAGTAGGCCTCACTTGTGAAAATCAATCTTGCCTTGTATGTGATTTCTCCTTTCCTTGGATTGTTAATAGGCCCTTGTGTCACCTGCTTTAAATGTTGTGATCTTTAGCTGACACCAGATGGCACTGTGTAGGGATGCCTGCCTTAGCTTTCTCATTTTCCTTCTTGCATGCGAGAGCAAAGAATTTGTCAACCCCTAACATTTTGAGTCAGTTCTAAACTTGCTATGCCTGAAGAAACTTCAAGCCATAAACACAGTAATATAATTGCCCACCTTGTTAGTAAACTATTCGTCTGCATTATGTGTGAAGTGTGATTATAAAGTGACATCTGAAACATTTGAAAGGAAAGCTTCTATTTAACTAAAAATCATCTTTTTTTCCTAAGTTCAATGCTGTTCCCCATTATGTTCTGTCCTCTTCACTCACTGTCTCTGAAGCTTTCCAATACAATTCTGTTTGCTTATAAATCATGCTTAGATATTTTCATGCAAAAAAAACTTAGTCTTGTTGGCCTAATAGGCTATCAGGACTCAGCTTTTCTGCTCTGTACCCCTTATATTGCTGATACTGCTTCTTGGTATATTGAATGGGTCCAGTACTGTCTGAAGTGAACTTCTACAGTGCTTGTTAACCTCAAATACTTTGTATGATTAGAAAATATCATGTTGCTTCCTTTGCAATAATATTCAACATGAAATCATACTTCATTTTTAAAGTGAGCAGCGATGATTCAAATGAATCAGAGTTTCACGAATCAGCTGTTAGTGAAGAAGTCAGCGAGTCTGAAGATGAACAGCGTCCAAGAACAAGGTATAAATAAAACTTCGCTCTTCTTACCTCGTGTTCGGGTTTTGGCTTTATTTTTCAGCCCTGCTGTCTAGGCAGCGAGACAGTAAAACGTAAAGACTTGTGGTAACTTTGGAGACATTGGATCAGTCCTTAAAACCTTTAATTCTTCTTGTATATGATTTTGTTATCTGCTAATTAAATTTGCAGCAAATGTGAGAATTTTGCATTTGCACCACAGCATGTGGTACATGGCAGTTTGATAAGCCAGTAGGAAAAATGTAGCAAAACAAATAGCATTTTTGTGCCAATTATGTCATTTGGGGAATGGTGGGTTGCAGTAGCAAACTGATACTTAATGAATCTGACCTTCTTCAGAGTTGTCTGGAATAGTCTGTTATTGTGTGTGTCTGGTGAGATGAGGGGGAGGAGAGGATTTGGAAGTAAAACCCCGACTGCACAAAAGGACTATATGTTCTGTTGATTAGCAGTGTAGTTCATGTAATTTTTTTTATCATTGTTTGTCAATGAGGCAATCTATTATTATTTGTCAGTAAGACTGCCTTTATTACAGATCTGCCAAGAAAGCTGAGGCAGAAGAAAATCAGCGCAGTTACAAACAGAAAAAGAAACGGAGGCGTATAAAGGTTCAAGAGGATTCTTCAAGTGAAAACAACAACAAGGTACTGTATTGTGTTTCAAATTAATAAATGGGAAAAGCAGTTCCTGTTTTGTATGCTAATTGTTCAGGGATGTAGGTATCTCAAACAGCCCTGTACAAAGCACAGTAAAAAGTTAAAACTTTTCTCAATGTTAACTGTTAAAATTTGTAAAGTAGCACTGCTATGGGCAAAAACAACATCACATTTCTTGTTTCCTTGTTTAGCTGTTAATTTGGAAACAAAAAGCAAAACAACTTCTAAGTAAATGGAATTTTAAGAAATTAAATATAGAAGATGACACAAAGTAGGTTAAGATTTTTCTAGTAATAAGGTTTCTTTTCCTGTGTAGGGTAGGTGCTGGCTTATCTAGCGGCACTAAATCAGAAGAACAGTTCTTTACTAAGTCATTATTTGATACTATATGATAACAGTACCTTCAGTACTGCTTTTGCACAGCTGCGTTTATCTTTAATATTGCAGAATAGTTAAGGTGCCACTTCCGTTGTCATGCTGACTACCCATTTTAAAAAACAAACAAACAAAAACCAGTATCTTTTTTCCTATGAACTAAACTCTACCAGTGTGTATTGAAATTACTGAGAGCTTATCTGAAAATCAAGGATTTCATGGTCTGTGTCGTAATTCTCTTGTTAATACTTTAATTTGTAATAGAGTAATTCTGAGGATGAAGAAAACGACGATTCAAAATCTCCTGGAAAAGGCAGAAAGAAAATAAGGAAGATTATTAAAGATGATAAGCTTAGAACAGAAACACAAAATGCACTTAAAGAGGAAGAAGAAAGAAGAAAACGGATAGCAGAAAGAGAACGGGAGAGAGAGAAGTTGAGAGAGGTATGTTCTGTTTTCATTGCAACATGGTAGGAAGTTGAATTGCTGATGACATATAAGATGTCATATTTCTACCTCAGTTTAATTTGGTAAGTAATTTTTAAAGTACTTATATGTAGTCTTGTAAGCCATAAGTTTAGTTTGTAGTTTGCAGGTAACATTTTATTTAAGCCTACTGAGATATTTAAAAAGCTGTTCCAGTTGCGTATTTCTTTGCTTTTCCATGGGAAAAAGCAATCCCCCAAAGCAAGCTGATGATGCATGGTAAAGGATTAAAGGTTTCTGTTTACTTAAGTAATGACATCAGTTTTTGCTAAAGCTAGTGTTTGTCAAATGCTTGACATTATTCACTTGTAAAGTATTCCTATGATGTACTGTTTCTGCTTATAGGTGATAGAGATAGAAGATGCTTCACCTCTGAAATGTCCCATTACAACTAAGCTGGTTTTAGATGAAGATGAAGAAACAAAAGAACCATTAGTGCAGGTTCACAGGAGTATAGTTACCAGACTGAAACCACACCAAGTAGATGGTAAGAAGAGATTTAAAACTTTTTTTTTTTCTAATTTTATTTTTCTTTACACTGGCACAGTGTTATGTATGAGCTGAATTAGAATCATAAGAAAAACTCCTTGGCAGGCAAATAACTAAGCATTGTGTTTAATGTTCTATTTTGGAAGATCTGAACAAATGAGATCACGAATAAATACATAGTTCTGTTTTGCAAGCAAAGAGTCCTAGATACTTGAAGTTGGAAGAGTCTTTAGGATCATACAGCTCTCTACACTGAGGCAGAATCAAATATAAGTTAACTATCCTGCTCAGGAGAATCTGTTTGATTTTCATAGTTTTCAGTGAGAATTTAAAAATCTCACAGTATTTTCCTGGCTTTCTCATCCAGAATCTTTTTTCTGATACTTGATATGACTTGAGTGCAGCTTAATCCAACTTCTTTACGTTTTCTACTTCTAGTGCAGAAGGAGAAGAGAATGACCATTCATAGTTTTCTTCATAGCTCGTTCTGTTCTTCTAAATTCTAGAAAGTTCATAAAATATCTTTCCATTTTAGTAAGAATCTTCTGGGCTTATTTCAGCTCTTAACGGGAGGTGCCCTGAACCAGACACAGTAGTTGAATTGAAGCTTCATCTGTACTGAGTATAGCATTGTAGAATACAATTCCCCAGTAAATACATGGCTTAGAAGAAATCACCCAGCAGACCTTCATATTAACGCATGTTGTTATTAGGATTATATTTTCTCTTCCTTTTCAGCTGTCATAGTTCTTAGTTGAATTTTCTTTCTTTAAGCATAGGGATTTACATCTGATCTGTCTTGACAGAATTTCTTCTTGCAGATTACCAAGATCATTTGCCACTGCTGTTCTGTTTCCTCTATTCTGCCTGCCCCCAAGGTTGAAGCCATCTGCAGGCTGCACAGTAATACTCTTTAATCCAGTTGCCACATCTTTAGTGAAAACTGTGAATATAATTGATTTCAAGACAAAGCTCATCTCTCATGCTATCCATCTGACAGAAATTAATAAACAGTTACCCTGAGCACTGCTTTTGTAAGATTTATCATGATCTTACAGTGACCGCTCTTATCAGGTGAACTTTAATAAAATGGATGATTAATAAGTAATTTTTCAACATTTTTTTTCAGGTGTTCAGTTCATGTGGGATTGCTGTTGTGAATCTGTTAAAAAGACAAAGACATCTCCTGGTTCAGGATGCATTCTTGCTCACTGTATGGGTCTGGGGAAAACATTACAGGTAAGGAACAAAAGTCTTAGTGTTTTCTGGTCTGTAGCTTGCTCTCAAATCTGATCCAGCAAAAGGCAATTTTAATGACTTTCAGAACATAGTAAAATTTACTAGGCTGTGACTTGATGAGGGTTACTGGAGAAAAGGATTTGTAAAAAGATTTTCATAAAGAAGTTGTGTTTGGTAGTATGTAGGTGTGCAAGTTCTGATAAGCACTTGTGCTTCCTTCATTTAAAAAAATAACAATTACCTTATTTAATTTCAGATTTGATAGTCACTTAAAAACTCATATGTAATTATAAATGATGTGTAGCTCGCTCACAACCCAGAATAACAAAATGCAGCTGGTAGGAAACAGTTTCAGAAACCTCTGTTTCTAAGCCAATTTAATAACCTTAAGTAGGTTTTGTTCTTTACTGTCTTCTTCATTCTTCTTCATTCATGTGTTGCCCTATAAATTTTTTCTTTTCCTCAGTGGTTTTTGGATTTTGGATTTTTTGCATTGATAAAATAGATGTTTATCTGTTCATTGGGTTCTGTTTTTTTGTTTTATGACAGGATTTTCCTGTCTAAATTCAGATGCTTTGTGCTGTAACATAAATGGTGTTTTGTTATAATATAGACTCTTCTGGATTGGAGGAGGGGAATGCTGGTTTGTTCTCTGTTTTTTTTTTTTTTTTTTGCATTTTTTTTCCAGTAATCTGTTGTGTTTTTGTTTTTTTTTTCAGTAATCTTTTGTATTTACATTCTTATTTCTGGGTTGTTGTGCATCACAAACATATAAGACCAGGAGCTTTTATTGCCATAGCAGTAAAAAGATATGATACACTTTAAATCCTTTTTTTGCTTCTTTATTTGTTTTCTTTGGCTTTAGAGTTCTTTGCTTTCTCAGATCTTCAGGGTCAAGCCTTCAATGTCATTTCAGTGTGTCCTTTATACCACTGAAGACTGCTTCTTAAAACTCTTTAAAACAGAATACTGTCACATTTCTTTAAAAAGATTTCCGTTTTGTTACAATTGGCTTTTCTGCCTTATTGAAAGTTGCACAGTGAACAGCTTCCCATTTCTATTAAGTCTTTAAAACCTGAAGCTCAATCCTCATCTTAAAAATGTTTCTTTTGAAACTGATCACCCAAGCAGCTGTTGTAAAACAGCACTCGTAGCTCTTATTCTTGAGTCTCTTAGAAGATGCTTATGCCCTCTGTCAGCTTATTTTGACCTTCAAAAGAAAGAAAAGATACAGAACAGTTTTCTAGAATACCCCGCATCTCGGTATTCATGCTGCTACTTTTTCAGGGGAACTGGGAGTGTTGAATTCCTTTTCTTTTTGCTTGTTCCCAAGTATCTGTCTTCATGAATTTTGGCTTTGCGTTTAGCCATGTTTAGCATCACTGTGAGCAGAGAACTGGGGCAAGTTGCTTGTCTTGCTGCTGTGTTGCCCAGTCTGTTCCCAAGAATTCCTTTAGCAGAAGTCACTTGACAGAAGAACTTCTCTCTTTTATTTTGGGGAGGAGAAATGGAAAATCTAGAGAGCTCTCAAAAATAAAGGAGGATAACAGTCTTATCAGTGCTTAAAAAGGCTGAAATCTTACACCGAAAGGTGGAAAAGATGGTGCCTTTAGGTGGTGTCATCACTTGCCTTCAAAAAGGAAACTGTTTAATGCCTCTTGACCTGCAGGAAGCTGACCATTAGTGTGTATTTCCAAAAAAAAGTCTGCCATATACTCTTCGTCTAAGATCACTGCTGATAAAAAGCAGGGCTGCTGTGGACTTGTTGTCATTGGCTTCATTGATGCTGTTTCCTCACTTACGGAGAAGGGACTTACTCCCAGATCTACCAGGACAATTGGCTGGGGAAACAAGTCGTTGTGAACATTTTTGATCTTTAGCTTGAGGTGAATCATTAGAAATCTAATTTGCTACTTCTGCGGACACAGGAGATGATCAGAATTGACTTCAGCTTGGGTTCAATCAGGGCCTTCCTCCACCAGGAGCAGTCCTTAGCTGTAAAGTCGCTTGACAGGAGATCTGCCAGGTGCCTCTGGTGAGTTTGAGTCTAGCCAATGTAGCAGCCGGCACGTGTACAGCACTTCATTCCGAATTCCCTCTTCAAATGCTCCGAGTCTGGATGCACTTCAGTCGTTCCTTGGAGTGCAGTCTCTTTGGCGTGGTGATGATGGTTCTCAAAGAGGTTGTTTTCTTCCTACAGTGAGGATGGGATCCTCAAAGCGTCTGTGAGGAAATGCCATATCACTGGCCTCTTCTGTCTTGGTCAGTTGTGGTGAAAGCTTCCCCCATTGGATTGGGAAGCCCTCTCACCTGATCTGAAGGCTCCAGATCTGTTCATTCCTAGAGAGGTCAGTATACCCACGGCCTGGAATTCTGTGCTCTATGAAAGATGTCTCCACGTTTTTGTGCCACAGCTGGATTCATCCGCAGGTGACAACAGCCAGCGTTACAACCTTGGTAGTAACTTAGCAAACCAGATGCTGTATGGTGCTGTTGACAGCTGGTCTTGGACACCTTTATGTTTGGCTTATGAGGCTTGTCAGTAGTTTTTATTGGCCTTACTTGGTGATACTTGGTGTAGTCAGCACATGTGGACGCTGCTAGACCATAGGCTTGGCTTGACTTGATGTCCTCCTTTATTAGAGTCTGGAGATGTGTTCCAAAACAAAATATTTGGAGAGGTATCCCCAAATCTAGCAGGGGGTATCTGTCGTTTTTTGCTGGCGTTAGCTGTGCCTTACTGGGTCAGATGCTTCCTGCTGCTTGTGTCTTCCCTCTAATCCAGTCTTCAGGGTGGATTCTTCCATTTCTGCGTCTGCAGTTGAGCCTTCACGATTCTTCAATTCAGCAAGTGGAGTGGCATAGGAAATACCTAATCCTGCCCTCCTCTGATCTAGTTGAGATAAATTTATTTCAGACTTGCTGATCCTGAAAATCTTCTTTCATGATCAAAGAATTGCAGGATACAGTCACGGGAGCGCTTAGTTGGCTCCCTCAGATTCTTTAAATTCCTGGGATTCCTTTGTAAAGAAGTGAATCAGAGAAAGTTTAACTTTGTTTTTCTTTAGCGTTGTTTGTTTGTCTGGTTTGTTTTTTTGAGTAATACAAAGCTGTAGATGAATAAAGAAACTGCAGTCATTCCCTGGATGCCTCTACGTTCTGCTTAGGTAAAACCAGCTGCAGTCTTGATTGTGAAGCACAGCACATGGGCAGTACAGTGTGTGTGGTTTGGTTTCTTGGTTTTGTTTTTTTAGAACTCCAGCTGCAGCATGCCTCTTTGCTTTGTTGGTGGAAGCTGAGGCAGGAGACCTCACCTCTTAAAACAATCCAGAATCCCACAGAAGAGAATTTTCATACGTACCTTGAAGAGTGTATTTTTACATGCTTAATTCTGATTTACACGTTACGGTTCCTCAGGAGTTAGATCCCAGCTTTTCCTGGAGATTTGCAAAGTAGTGCAGAAGTGTAGAGCTTTTCATTGTGGCAATGGAACCCGGATTACTTTGTACATTTGTACTTGATATACTTTAAGCTTCAGTTAATAGCTTGAAATGTTTAATCCTGGAAGATATTTTTATATGTGATTGCAATCATGACACAGTGGCTGCATTGTGGCTTTTTGATAATCAAATGTTTTTCTGGATCCTGTTTGTAGCTAAATAATCTTTTCTATTTTCCCTTACATGGTTATTTGCCAATCCTCCCACTGTACTCAATAATGCCATTTGTTGTTGTCCTGGTTTCAGTTAGCACAGAATTAATTTTCTTCCTAGTAGCTGGTGGAATGCTGTGTTTTGGCTTAGGATGAGAAGAGTGCTGATAACACCCCGATGCTTTAATTGTTGCAGAGCAGTGCTTATACCAAGCCAAGGACATCTCAGCCTTTTGCTCTGTCCTGCCAACGGGCAGGCTGGGGGTGCAGTAAGAGCTGGGAGGGGACAGACCCAGGACAGGTGACCCAAACCAGCCAAAGGGGTATTCCATACCATCTGACGTCATGCTAAACAATATATAGGGGTGGCTAGCTGGGGGGAGGGGGCCGGACTGCTCGGGGTTAGGCTGGGCATTGGTCAGCGGGTGGTGAGCAATTGCATTGTGCATCACTTGTTTGTACATATTATTATTATTTTCCTATTATCACCATTGTATTATTATTGTTATTATTGTTATTATTATTTTGTTATTATTATTTTCCTGTCTTATTAAACTGTCTTTATCTCAACTCACGGGCTTCACTTTCCATTTCTCTCCCCCGTCCCAGAGAGGGAGGGGGGAGGGTGAGCGAACGGCTGCGTGGTGTTTAGCTGCTGGCCTGGTTAAACCACGACAGTCTTTTTGGCGCCCAACGTGGGGCCCGAAAGGTTGAGATAACGGCAGATCTGACCAGAGTGTGTTAAACTAAAATTGGTGTAAGGATTAGACCTGCTTAATAGTCACTTGTCATAATGCTGATTGCTTTAATCTCAACTCTGCTGCGCCTGTTTTCCAAATTGAGTATTATAGTACATTATTTTCCGTATTTGCTCTCTGTCGTGTTGTTTATCCTCTCCGGGCCCTGGTTTCAGATCATTATGGTACTGTGTGTTGTAGCAATGGCTTATGAGACGATGAAATATCTGGTCATGACTCTAACTTGTTATTTGTATTCAGTAACATCGTCGACTCTGTACTTTGGAAACTGTATCTTGGAAACTATTAGCAATTATACCTATTGTTTTTTTCCATTAGGGAGTCAATCTGTGGAGGGGAAAGGGGAGGATATTTTTTCTTACTTGCTTACTCTCCCTTTCTCCTTCACCACCCCTGTATCCTCCTGGATCACTCTGCCTTCCTCCTTCACCACCCTCTTATCCCCTGAGCTTGTCACAATAGCTCTCCAAGATATTGAATATTCTTGGGATACTCAGACCACCATAGTCTTGTTGTTCTGCCTCCTGAATGCACTTCAGATTCTGCTTAAAGTTAAACAACTACTTGGGAAGCTCATCCGGAGATCTGCCCGGAGGCAGGATAGTTGTGGGTGGCAGGGAGTATGGGTGGATATGGGCAGGCATCTAGAGCAGTTGGCACCCCCAGTGTGTTGGAAATTCACCCCTGAACAATGGCAAAATCCTCAAAAACTGGCAGAATGCTTGAAAAAAAGGTGTCATGATGCTGGCAGTTCCAAAGTAACACAAATCATTGTAACGTGCTGGGGCCTGGCTCATGCCTATCGAGCTGCCATTGATACTGCTATCAACTTAGTGACAGACCCTGCGGCCACTCCAAGCCCTGTGACAGATCCAACGGCCACTGTGACCCCTACGGTGGACTCTGCAGCCGCTCCAGTCCCAGCTCCCGCAGCCGCTCCAGTCCCAGCTCCTACCGCTGCTCCAGTCCCAGCTCCTGCAACTGCTCCAGCTCCAGCTCCTATAGCCGCTACAGCTCCGGTTCCTGCAACTGCTCCAGCTCCTGCAGCCGCTCCAGCTCCTGTGGCCGTGTCAGAGAAACGAGCTGTAGCAGTGCAAGTTGACCCTGCAGAGGGTATTCCAACCTCTGTGGCAGACCCTGTAACAAAGTCAGAGAAACGAGCAGTAGCAGTGCAAGCTGCCCCTGTAGAGAAGGTGAAAAAATGGTATAGAGATTCAGGTCGTTTAGAACGCAGAGAGTCTTCTGCCAATCCAGGTAAGGCTTCTGCCAAAACTAGGTATAGAGATGACGAAGATGACGACGACGCTGGGCCATCAAGGATTCAGGAGGAGGAAGATGAGGATGCCGAAAAATCAACAGTAACTACCCGAAGCCTAAACGAACGCGAGCTACGAGATGTGCGAAAAGATTTTGGTCGCTGTATAGGTGAGCAGCTTGTCACCTGGCTGCTCCGGTGCTGGGACTCTGGAGCCAATTGTGTGGAATTAGACGGCAGGGAAGCCAAGCGGCTGGGATCCCTTGCTCGAGACGCCGGCATTGACAAAGCAATTGCAGATGGAGCACAATCCACCAGCCTCTGGAGGCGTCTCCTCTCAGCTGTGAGGGAAAGGTATCCCTTCAAGGAAGAACTTTTATGTCTACCAGGCAAGTGGACCACTATGGAGAAGGGAATCCAGTACCTGAGGGAATTAGCTGTACGGGAAGTGATTTATGAGGATCCAGACCTCAGACAAACATCCAAAGATCCAGATGAAGTCAAGTGTACACGACCCATGTGGCGGAAGTTTGTACGGAGTGCACCATCATCATATGCCAGCTCATTGGCAATAATGGCCTGGAAAGAGGATGAGGAACCCACAGTGGATGAAGCGGCTGAACAACTCCGGCAGTACGAAGAAAGTCTCTCCTCTTCCTTACAGGCCTGCGTCTCAGCTGTAGAGAAACTTTCTGAAAAGGTTCACCAACTTGAAGAGAATCTATCTTCCTCCCCACTTGAACCAACCAGTGTCCAACGACCAAAAGAGAACACCTGGGAGAAAACACTTTCTGAAAAGTTTCACCAACTTGAAGAGAGATTATTCTCCTCTGTACCTGTACAGAGCAGTGTCTCAGCTATCAGGGGTAGGCGTTCATCTACACAAGGAAGACGATATGGTGGGTATTCACCCCGTGCCACCCTGTGGTTTTACTTACGAGACCATGGAGAGGACATGAGAAAATGGGATGGAAAATCTACCGCGACCCTAGAGGCACGGGTACGTGAGTTGCAAAAGAAAACAATCAGGAAAAAAGGATTCTCTGAAAAGTTTGCTGCTCCAACTTCCAGCAGACAGTCCTTCAAACACAGAAACGAAGAAGATTCTGACCAGGATTAGGGGGGCCCTGCCTCCAGCCAGGAGGAGGAAAGGGACAATCGAGTTTATTGGACTGTGTGGATTCGATGGCCTGGCACATCACACGCACAGAAGTATAAGGCTTTAGTAGACACCGGTGCACAATGTACTATAATGCCATCAAGCTATAAAGGACCAGAGCCCATCTATATTTGTGGAGTAACAGGGGGATCTCAGCAGTTGACTGTATTGGAGGCTGAAGTAAGTCTGACTGGGAATGAGTGGGAAAAGCACCACATTGTGACTGGCCCGGATGCTCCATGTATCCTTGGCATAGACTATCTTAGAAGAGGATATTGCAAGGACCCAAAAGGGTTCCGGTGGGCTTTTGGTATAGCTGCCTTAGAGACAGAGGGCATTAAACAATTATCTACCTTGCCTGGTCTCTCAGAGGACCCTTCTGTTGTGGGGTTGCTGAGGGTCGAAGAACAGCAAGTGCCAATCGCTACCACAACTGTGCACCGGCGGCAATATCGCACTAACCGAGACTCCCTGATCCCCATCCATAAGCTAATTCGTCAATTGGAGAGCCAAGGAGTGATCAGCAAGACTCATTCACCTTTCAATAGTCCCATATGGCCAGTGCGAAAGTCTAATGGCGAGTGGAGACTAACAGTGGACTATCGTGGCCTGAACGAAGTGACACCACCACTGAGTGCTGCAGTGCCGGACATGCTGGAACTTCAGTACGAACTTGAATCAAAGGCAGCCAAGTGGTACGCCACAATTGATATCGCTAATGCATTTTTCTCCATCCCTCTAGCAGCAGAGTGCAGGCCACAATTTGCCTTCACTTGGAGGGGAGTCCAATATACGTGGAATCGGCTGCCCCAGGGGTGGAAACACAGCCCTACCATTTGCCATGGGCTGATCCAGTCTGCGCTAGAGCAGGGGGAAGCTCCTGAACACCTGCAGTACATCGATGACATTATTGTGTGGGGTGACACAGCAGAGGAAGTTTTCGAGAAAGGGAAGAAAATAGTCCAAATCCTTCTGAAAGCCGGTTTTGCCATAAAACAAAATAAAGTCAAAGGACCTGCACGAGAGATCCGGTTTTTAGGAATAAAATGGCAAGATGGACGTCGTCAAATCCCAATGGATGTGATCAACAAAATAACAGCTATGTCTCCACCAACTAACAAAAAAGAAACACAGACTTTCCTAGGTGTTGTGGGGTTTTGGAGAATGCACATCCCAAATTACAGTCTGATTGTAAACCCGCTCTACCAAGTAACCCGTAAGAAGAATGAGTTTGAATGGGGCCCTGAACAACGACAAGCCTTTGAACAAATCAAGCAGGAAATAGTCCATGCAGTAGCCCTTGGGCCAGTTCGAACAGGACCAGATGTAAAGAATGTGCTCTACACTGCAGCCGGGGAGAATGGCCCCACCTGGAGCCTCTGGCAGAAAGAACCTGAGGAAATTCGAGGTCGGCCTCTGGGGTTTTGGAGTCGGGGATACAGAGGATCTGAGGCCCGCTATACTCCAACTGAAAAGGAGATATTGGAACATATGAAGGAGTTCGATCTGCTTCGGAGGTGGTCGGTACTGAAGCGCAGCTCCTCCTAGCACCCCGATTGCCAGTACTAGGCTGGATGTTCAAGGGAAGGGTCCCCTCTATGCATCATGCAACTGATGCTACATGGAGCAAGTGGGTTGCACTGATTACTCAGCGGGCTCGAATAGGAAACCCCAGTCGCCCAGGAATATTGGAAGTGATCATGGACTGGCCAGAAGGCAAATACTTTGGGATATCATCAGAGGAGGAGGTGGGTCGTGCTGAAGAAGCCCCGCTGTACAACCAGTTACCAGAGAATGAAAAGAAATATGCCCTGTTCACTGATGGGTCCTGTCGTATTGTGGGGAAGCATCGGAGATGGAAGGCTGCTGTATGGAGTCCTACGCGACGAGTTGCAGAAGCTGCTGAGGGAGAAGGTGAATCGAGTCAGTTTGCAGAAGTGAAAGCCATTCAGCTGGCTTTAGACATTGCTGAACGAGAAAAATGGCCAGTTCTCTATCTCTACACCGATTCATGGATGGTAGCAAATGCCCTGTGGGGATGGTTACAGCAATGGAAGCAAAACAACTGGCAGCGTAGGGGCAAACCCATCTGGGCTGCTGCATTGTGGCAAGATATTGCTGCTCGGGTAGAGAACCTGGCTGTGAAAGTACGCCACGTAGATGCTCATGTGCCCAAGAATCGGGCTACTGAAGAACATCAAAACAACCAGCAGGTAGATCAGGCTGCTAAGATTGAAGTAGCTCAGGTGGACCTGGATTGGCAGCATAAAGGTGAATTATTTATAGCCCGATGGGCCCATGACACCTCAGGCCATCAAGGTAGAGATGCAACATACAGATGGGCTCGTGATCGAGGGGTGGACTTGACCATGGACGCTATAGCACAGGTTATTCATGACTGTGAAACATGTGCTGCAATCAAGCAAGCCAAACGGTCAAAGCCTCTTTGGTATGGAGGACGGTGGCTGAAATATAAATATGGAGAGGCCTGGCAGATTGATTACATCACACTCCCTCAAACTCGCAATGGCAAGCGCCACGTACTTACAATGGTGGAAGCAACCACCGGATGGCTGGAAACATATCCGGTGCCTCATGCCACCGCCTGGAACACCATCCTGGGCCTTGAAAAGCAAGTCCTATGGCGACATGGCACCCCAGAAAGAATAGAGTCAGACAATGGGACTCACTTCCGAAACAACCTTATAGACACTTGGGCCAAAGAACATGGTATTGAATGGGTGTATCACATCCCCTATCATGCACCAGCCTCCGGGAAAGTTGAACGATACAGTGGCCTGTTAAAGACTACCTTGAAAGCAATGGGCGCTGGGACGTTCAAAAACTGGGATACGCATTTGGCAAAGGCCACCTGGTTAGTCAATACTAGGGGATCTACCAACCGAGCTGGACCTGCCCAATCAAACCTGTTACGTACTGTAGATGCGGATAAAGTTCCTGTAGTGCATGTAAAAAATATGCTGGGTAAAACAGTCTGGGCTACTCCTGCCTCAGGAAAAGGCAAACCTATTCGTGGAATTGTTTTCGCTCAGGGACCTGGATACACTTGGTGGGTGATGCAAAAGAACGGAGAGGTCCGGTGTGTACCTCAAGGAGATTTAATACTGGGTGAGAATAGCCCATGAACTGAATTGTACCATGTTAATTAGTATATTATACTGTATGTTATCACTACCATGATTACTATAGGTGACTAATTAGAATGTATGGAAAAGAGTGTAACCTGAGCATGACATAAATGGTATGGAATAAGCTCTTAATAGGACTTTCCTGATGAGTCTTCATGAGGAGTTTCTTTCTGCATCTGAACATAAGATGCTTTTGTGTTGATAGCAAAACCACTAGCAATTATTCTGGTATTGGAGCATCTAAAAACAGTTCGGTGCCCAGTGCTCAAATCTTAGTCATGCAGTTTAAAATTACTTTGATGCAGTGTATTGAATCAGGCTTGTGAGATAAAAGGTTCTGATCCAGAAAGAAATTCCTGGGAGTTGTATGGCTGTGGGTTACAGGGCAGCCTTCACCATTAAATGGCAGCATGAGAGCTGGGGCTGTTCTGGGATCTCTGGCTGCTTTGCTCCTGACTCTTTACGTATTACCTCCAGTCCTGGTTTTATTTGCTATTGCTCAAAAACAGGCAGCCCAACAGAAATACTCTTGAATGGCAGGAAAAGTTAGTTGTTTTTTTTTTCCAAGCCTCAAGAAGATATTATCACACATAGGATATACCCAGGCTGGCTTTAGGGTGATTATCAGGAAGCATTGCAATAACCTGCTTCAGAGCTCATTTGCAAGAGCAAAACCTGGGTTTGAATCCTGAAAAAAAAATAAATCCCATGCAGAATTTGCCAGTATGTTGGAAAAAAACAAACAAAAAACATCATGGAAAACATAATTTAAGACTGAAGTTCACTTTCAAGACCTTTGACACAGTTATTAAGTCCATAGAGGTGAATTTATTTAAGGTTTGGGGTTACTATTGGGGAAGGCTTACAAATTACTTTACAAATTACTTAATAGAAATTCTTAGTTTATGAAAATGGTTGATTGTAAATGTACAAAGGAGGTTTACAGTTCAACTATTCAATTAGTTCAGCTATGCAATTTTAAACTATATCACTATATGAAGGATTTAAGCAGCTGTGCAACCCAAATTAATAATCAAATGAATCATATAAAATGAAATGAATCATATAAAATGAAATAAATCAAATGAATAATCATATGAAATCAAAATACACAAGTATTGAATTTTAAGCATCAAGTTATTTAACAAACAGAAAAAGTATGTGTGATTAAGATTGCGGTTGGTAAGTTTTATATGTGAACGAATATGTACCTGTGTGTTTCTTTCCTGTCCTTCAGTGCTCGGCATTTAGTTTGGCATTTTGTTTGTTTTGTTCCTCTTGCAGGTAGTAAGTTTTCTTCACACGGTCTTGCTTTGTGACAAGCTGGATTTCCGGACGGCTCTGGTAGTGTGTCCGCTGAACACTGCCTTGAACTGGTTGAATGAGTTTGAAAAATGGCAAGAAGGTTTAGAAGATGATGAGAAATTAGAGGTATTGTAAAGCTTAAAAAGATTTCTTAAAAATGAAATAACTGAATGATTTGCATAATTGGGAAGCTCCACTACTCAAAATACAGGCTAAGGAATGCACTTTGAAAAATCGCTAGCATTAATATGCCTTAAGGTATTTAAGTTACACCACTACTTTGGAATTTTAAGAGGAACTGAAGCATGTTTTTTTCCTATTTGAAAGGTCTGTGAACTAGCAACTGTGAAACGCCCCCAAGAGAGAAGCTATATGCTCCAGCGTTGGCAAGATGAGGGAGGTGTGATGATCATAGGCTACGAGATGTATCGCAATCTTGCACAGGGCAGGAATGTGAAGAGTAGAAAACTTAAAGAAATATTTAATAAAGCTTTAGTTGATCCAGGTAAGTGGGAAATTAATGAAGGTATGCATTATAAGTAATGAATTTTTATGTTTGAGAATATGAGCTAAGTAATCACGGAAATGACAGTCTGTTGGGCAGATGATTTTAAACAGTAAGATTGGCAAGATTTATCCCAATTTTTTTTTTCCCTTTGCTGAATTACAGAGGTGGTTTTTCAGAAGCTGCACAGTGCTTTTGTAAATAGCCTGTCTGTAAGGGTGTTTTGTCCAATATGGAAATGGCCACAGGAACACATGCTGGAAACTTTTTCTCATGGGTGTTTTTTTTTGCAAGCATTGCTTTCTTTGCATGGGAATTTCAAGTGTGAATTGATGGTTACTGTAATCTGCAATTTTATTACAGCCACAAACTACTTGATCTTCGCTAGAATTCTACAGGTACAGGAGCAACTACACACAAAGAATAGTTGAAAACACATACTTCAGAAGTGTGAAGAAATGAGCATTAATTAAGTGCTAATTAGTTGATAGCAGATAAAGCACTTTTTCGTATTTTTTTCCAGTCTGTGAAATTGATGTTTGGTTTTAAGTTCAGCTGAATGGGGCAAATTTAAATAAAATGTGTATATAAGCACTTGAAAATACTGTTGATAAAAACCAATTTTATCAGGTGATCATCAAAAACAATTAAAAACTTCAGGATTAGCAAGTTTCACCAAAATGGCAAAATTTTCTTCCAAATCCTGACCTAGTAACTGATATGAGAACTACGTAAGATTATTCACAGCACAGTATGTTTTAAATACCCTATTTAAAAGATCTTTGCCATAACTTTGATATTGTACTTACAGTTGATTAAATTTGGGAATGCTGATGTGGTAGGTAAGGGAAACGATTTATCTGATTCTTGAGGTAGATGTTCTTGGGGTTTAGTTATCTGATTGGACTTTAAGTTGTGTGACTGTTAGCGTAGGGTTGATTTTATTTTATTTAAACATTCTGATTTATGTGAAATACAGCATTGGTCTGGCTTGTACCTGGTCTTGCTGACTGATTTTTGCAAACAAATGGGGAAAAAACACTTTGTGATTATTGTTACAAACTTTAAAAATTACATCAAATTCTGTGATTCTGTGATTTTCATAATGATAAGGTAAAATAGAAGTTGACTTGAGAGAAGGTGTAATTGCCTAGGGTCCTGATTGTACGCTGTAGTCATAAAAGACACTGAAAATCAAACAGCTCTGTGCGCAACCTGCCCAGGAAAGGTTGTTTCCTAGCTCTCTGTATACATATATTTCAGCAACACAGCTGAGCAAATTCAGACTCGATGATTCTTAAATAAAATAATTGCTCATTCTTGTGTTTTGTAAGCTATTGCTTAGCTTATGATGGATTGGTTTCCTTCTTAGTCTGGAAGTTTGTCAGTTCACTATTAGTATGTCTCATCTGCTGTTATTACCTCATTAATTATTACTGTGTTACCACCTCCCTGCTATTTCTGCAGGTTCCTGCTTCTTCCATTGCAGTGAAAGTGGCGTTTCCCTGATCCTGTTACAAATTGGTTCAGGAACATAAAATAAGCCAAAAGTAAACTTTCAAAAATGATTAGTTTGTATACATTTTAGTTCTCTGAATTGGCTCAGATTGAGCAGACACATAACCTGGTTGACAGAGATGGTGAAAAGAAGGAAGGTGATGCTGGTTCTTTCGGAAAGGATCTGAGCAGCAGCAACTCTAGATCTGCTTCGTCTCTCATAGAGCCGCTCCCTGACCCAAACAATTGTTCAGAGCCCTGTTCGTTTGCATACTACTGATGTGATCTCTGAGTTTATAGCCAATAATTTATTGTTGTAAAAGTCCTCTCTGTCCCCTTTCCCCTATAGTGTTGCTTTTTGAGCTTCAAAAGGGGTTAGTGTTAGCTGTTAGTGCTAACATTTAGCATATTTGTAAATGGTAACACATTTGCTGAAGACTTAAAACGCTCTTCTGATTAAGTTCCAAAACAGAATGGCGGTTTTCATTCACATTAAAAATAGCGTAGTTAACTAGAAATAAGTTGAGCCTTTTTAAAACTGTAAGTGGTTAGAGCTGAGCTTAAGTGTGGCTCATGAGTTGAATGGGCAGAAAGCACTTCTGACACTTTGCAGCTCTTGTCGAGGTTGTTTAAAATACAGCAATGAAAACCTATTTTTCATGTCAATAACTCGGAATTCTGGAATAATTTTTCTGAAAGACATGTATGTCTTGAGATTAAGATGAAAAAGGAAACAAAAAAAAAAGTTGGAGTAGTAGTTCCAAAGGAAGAATTTAGGAATTTCCAAGAAAGCATTGAAAATTGTTTCGTACTGGCCTGCTGACGGCTGATACAAGCCAAAGCTGACGAGGTGTGATAAATCCACACCTACTCCTTTTGTGGACAAATCATCGCTTTTGTAGTCTTCCGTCTTCGGGCAGGATTACAAGGTCAGTTCTCTGGTTTCTAAAATCTTTCAAGGCTGCTGATAATACTGAATTTGGTTTAAAAAAAAAGAAATGAAGAAAAATGGAAGTGAATCAAGTTATGAAGCTTGAAGCGAAGTGAAAACGTCATTTAAAAATATTGATAAAATTTGAGCAGATCAACAATGAAATTAATTTACTACATAAACTGATCTTCTTCTGAGTTGGGAAACCTCAGAATAATGACGACTAGTCAGAGATAGGAAGTAAGTAGTTTAAAGAAATACTTTGAGATAATTGAAAGCATTGCTGGGTGCTGCCATCTAGGTCAGAGAGCTGTGGCCAGACAGGTAGTAACGAAGGTGATTTTCCCTTATAAGCTGTTTGAGAGATAAAATGGATAAAATGCTACAAAATACTTTGTCTCTAGAGGCCGTGAAAGCTACCTCTGACAGTGAATAGTGCAGTTGTTTTAAAAATCAGAAATTGACTTTTCAATAAGTCTTACAATCTGGTTGTTTTGGGCTTCATATTGCAAGCTGATAGTAGCAATTCTCAGATTTCCATTCCTTTATTTTAAATTGTCTCTCTAAAATCTCATCAGAAGGTACTTCCTTTCTTCTTGTTTTCGTTGGGTTATCTTCTCAAAAATTGTCTGATAAGCATGTGATGGTTTCCAAAAGGTGAAGCATCTGGCTCTGTTACCAGGTTTTTACTGACACATGTTGATGATGTGCTTTGGTAGCTCTTAGTTGGCCTTTCTCTGTACTGAGCTTTTGTCCCTTCAGAGATGAAAATCCCCACTGCTGCTTATGTTCCTGCTGAGCCTTCCTGAGGTGGGGTGGTGCTGGAGCTGAGATGATCCAACAGCTAAGCTGAGCTATTAAGGGGTTGGTTCTTTCCTCTACCCACACTGGGCACGTTTCCATCCCCTGCCTTCCTAGCAGCACTGGCATTTCCAGCTTCAGTTTGCGAAGCTGCCAGTTTGACTCAGGAAAGCTGCTGCATAATAGCTGATTAACTGTTTTTGTGATCACGTTGAAGCCACAAGCATTATTTAAGCAAGAAGGAAAATTACTTAGGGTTGAGAATGTTGCCAGGAAGCTCACAGCTGTAGAAGAAAAGGTATGAGCTAGCGTCTAGCAGTGGTAACAGTAGCCTGATGATGGCTTTGTACTTGGTTGGTTGTGTTCAGATGTATTTATATTCAATTAAAATTTTGTTTGTAACGATGAAAGAAAAAAAAACACAACTCACATCTCCATCTAATTTCACCCCCAAATCATGGAAGAATTGAAGGATCTCTTGTCCTGCTGTATTTCTGTTGGCTTTAGCAAAGAATAGAGGAGTTGAGATACTTTTACAGTAACTGACTTTTGTAGGTTATTTTTCTTGTGGAAAGTGTCAGGGAGCCATGGTGTAAGGTTTCTTACTTACCTGTCTTAACAGTAATGCTTCATGGGTTCGTACTTACGTAGCTTTAAAACCATCAGACTGTAGAGGGAGGTGGCATGCTCACCGTGGAAATTTATACAGAGGAGACCTTGTGCCCTGTGTGACGTGCCCTGTCCCATCTCTTCCGAGTCGTTTTTGGGTTTTACATCCTGCTCGTGGGGGCGGTTCTCTTCTGCTTCCAAGCCTATTTAGATACCTTAGGACAACACAGTAGAGCAACATCTGTGATTGGGTTAACTTCTAATGGTTTAATTGTAATCCACAAATTGCAGCACATTGGGTCTTGTAGGTTTTGACTAATTTTATATGAACACAGAAACCTTGGTTTGGTTGGATTCTTCTTGGGTTACTTGGTTGGTGGTGTGGAGTCAGGCCATCGGGAGCACCAACACTGCAATAACCCAGTAGTTACTTTTATGTTGCCTCGTACCCTTCTCCATTTAAACTAAATACAAACAGACAGCAATGTTCTGGTGTTGTTATCCATTACTTTTTTGAATTTGGATTGCCTAAACTGATGAGAGGAATCTTGCAACAGCCATTACTTGTCTCTTGCTATCTGTGAATCACGGCCCTGGCAGTGAGCAGACTGCCAGTGAAAGTTATAAACCTGCGACTGCAGATAGGACAAGCTTGGTCTCTGGGAGCACTTTTAAAATTAAAAGGTGCAAATGTGGTATGTGAGTGATAATTTAATGGTTTGTGTCTGGTTAAAACGAACACCGCTAGGGTAGATGTGTTCTGTGGTAGAAGCTTTCGGAGTGCTGCATGCTGCAGGAGAAGGGACCGCAAAGGGAAGGTTTAGCCAAAGTTTATGGGTGGGGAAATAGTGTGAGAAGTGATTTCATTAATTAACCAGCTCTGCCACGTGAAATAATGATTGTGTATTCCTGCACAGCAAGGCATTATTTCCCATAATGCTTCGTACCACACAGCATTTTATCACTTGCTTACTAATAGCTGCTGTGCTGTGCTTGCAGCATTTCAGTAATTGTGTTGGTTTTTTCTTGTTACTGCTAATAAAAATCCCATTACTGTTAAACTTGGGAAATTCTTTCATTGATATAAAGCAGGCTTAAGTTCTTGTAGATCTCAGACTAGAAGGAGAACTGTGTGTGTATCTATATACTTATCACCGAGTGTGTTCTATTTGTATCAGCGTATTAATGTGTCCCAGCACATCAAGAAGGTTAAGAAGTTGAAGACTAGGATCTCTGAAGAAAGATTGAAAGAGTAAGGCTTTCTACCCTAGAAAATAAGATTACTAACAGGACAAACTTTCCACTGTGTAAAAGCTGGTTAGTGAGAGACTTTGAGTGAGATTTTACACAAGTTGGAGAAAGGAAAAGGCAGAATTTATCTGGAGTTGCATCAGAGATCATTTAGATTATGCTTCACACACAGTATTTTAGGAGAAGAGAGAGGTCATGGAGTTTTACTTCTTTTGGGGAGGATACATCCTACTCTTATATCGATTATCTCAGATGAAGAAAATGGGCTAAACAATCCCTTGAGGTCTCTGTTTTACATTCCCTTAAGATATTTTGATAAATGCTCTGTCTGTAATGATTTTTAAGAACAAGAAAAGAACACAAATGTATGAAAATCCATGTCACTGAATTGTAGCCAAGATGTGAGTTCAATATCAGTGCTACACAACTGCCAAACAAACCACAAAAATTATACTAAGACAGTTTTTTCATATTTCTGCTATCATTCGCTTAGTCTAAGCAACATCGATCTTTTTTAAAATAACTGCCTTGTTCATGTTAAAATCATAGTCTTCGAAATGGATTTCTGGATTTATTGGCACAATTTTGCTTGCCTAACCATCATTAAAATTTCATTATCCTCTTTTCTAATGTGCTTTGATTGTAAATGCAGTGTTCCAGACCAAATCCATTTCTGAGAATGCTGTATTAATGTGCAAGCTGTCAGATCTGGTGGGGAGATGCTGCAAGTCTTTACAAATGCTTCAGTTCTGGCAAGCTCCTTACTCTTCAGGAAACACTACCCCTGAGGTGGTTCAGAATGAGGACTACAGAAAGGGTCCGTCAGTACGAGGTGCTTGCCTAAAACTGAAGAACGTCTTCGTGTGTAGCTTCTCAGTGCTGCCCTTGTTGGGGAAGGTACAAAAGTTGTGAAGTAGTATGGGGAAATGTTTCTGGGGGAGGTGTGAGAATTCACAAATCACTAGACTTCGGCAAGTCGAATGTGTTGGGAATTCATGTAGGTACTGGGTTTTCGTGATTGCCTTCTAGATTTGGTTAAAAGACTTATTCTTTCTGCTTAGAAAAAAATACCTTCTTCATTCGTTTCCTATTTAATGTGTAAGATTGAAATCAGCTTGACATTTTAAATGGCACAGTTGAGATGGTTGGTGTTAAATCATATGGTTGGTCAAAGGCCTGATCGGACTGTTGGTTTGTGTTGATTACAAGAACTGATTTTCTTTACTGAAGAAAACATCAGTAAGTTACAAGAGATTAAATTGATAATGCTGATAACTTCTCCTTTGCCATCTCAAATGCCAGCTTTCTTAGAGCTGAATAGATAACCCAGCTGATGGCTTTGGTTAGTATTTTTCAGAGGTGTGTAAACTTGACTTCAGCTGATGTCATGGTTCAGGAATTGAGGTCAGTTTTAGATCTGGTAAGACATTCATTCAGTCACTAGTAGGATCCTAGAACATCTTCCATATGTCCTTCCAAGGAAATAGTTTCCAGAATTTGACCCAATTCTGGTAAATGTTAGGATGTGTAAGCGTATTCTGCCAAATTTGGTATTTTCTGTGAGCCCCAAATTCGGACTCCTAATAATTCTGCCAGAGTTGCTTCACATACAGTGCAAACATCTTTTGTCATTCGTTGTGCAACCCCTCTTAAGTTTGTAGTCTGGAATCCCTGGTTTTATCTTTGGTAAAAGGTGAGGAAATTTCTGCAGTGACTTTTAGCTACAGGGTGGCATTTCAGTTGTATCTAATTCAAACCAGATTTGATGGTGTTCATACATCTTAGATAAGACTCTCAGTCGCACCGTTTACCTGTGTTGATACAGATCTGTTGCCTTGCACAAAAATTGCTGTCTTCCTGATCTTTTGGGTTTTAATTGCTTGAGCACCAGTAGATGGCAGCATAAGCTGAATTTAGGAACAGTTTTAAGTTTTGACAGGGTGAATGAAAATACAGACAAGGATGCACTAGGTCTGTGGATAGACAATTTTTATAGGCATATGTTTGAAAGTTGTATATAACCCTGCCTTGAAAATTTTACAAGTAATGGTCTGCAGTTTACCAGAATGTCTACTGTAAATGCTTGTGTAAAAACTGAAAAAGAACCTTAATGGTGCTAAGTAAATAAAGCCCATAATAAACATTAGTAGCACAAATTTCAGTTTCTGTAGGCTGCTGGTTTCTCCGTGGTTATAAAAGATGGGAGAGATCTAATGTTCTTATTTCTTTCTAGGCCCTGACTTTGTTGTTTGTGACGAGGGGCACATATTAAAAAATGAAGCATCTGCTGTTTCTAAGGCAATGAATTCTATTCGATCCAGGAGAAGAATAATCCTTACAGGAACACCACTGCAAAATAATCTTATAGAATGTGAGTAGCTTTCTTGTTTAAAGACAGCTTTATTTCTTTGAATGTACTCCTGCCTTTCAGCAATATACATGTATTAGTAGAGAGAGTTTGATTGCCATTTGACATGCTGAAGCTGTTTGCTATGTTTCTACAACAACAGAAAAATAACAAGATTTTTGTTTTGTTTTTCATTTTGCATACTTAATTAATGTCTTGAGATGCATTTGTATGATAGCTTAAACCAAAGTAAGCTGAAGCTGTTGGGAGCCTGGCCTTTCCTCCGTCTCTTTCCTTGGCATGGCCTTGCATACATCTGATTCCATGGGGAGCCAGTGTGAGGAGTATCAGACCATGAATGCTGAATAGCTTTCTGACAGTTCAGTTCCTTGGTGTGGCTCACCAAAGGATCAGATGAGTCTCAACATGTCCAAAGGGAAAGGGAGGGAGTATTTAGAGGGGAAATGGGTGGACCAGGTCTAGCAGGAGCATAAGTTTAAATTGTTTTAAACTATTATAGAGCAGTGTTCTTAGAAAACTAGTTAAAATAGTAATTTATTTTACTGCCTCAGGAATTTCGTTCTATATTAGCTTGTAATATTTGCTCCTGTTTGTTAATAATGTAGTAATATTTATTTCTTTTGAGTAATACTTTTGGATCTGTTTCCAAATATTTACAAATATGATTTGTCATTTAATTGCTTTGGTGTACAGAAGCTCTCAAACTTTGTTTAGCATCTAAGATAAGGTAGTGTTAAATCTGACATTATTTTAGAAGTTACCTTTTTGCCTACAGTGCGTATCAATTTAAGATGCCTTTTTCTGAAAATGCTGTGTTGTTTTGTTTTTGTTTTTTTTTGCCTAAGAGAAAGCTCTTGCTTTAAATATGACACATTCATTTTGTGTTAGAAATAATCCTAGTGCTATACTTTAACTTTTCAACAACTGTAGCTTGATCTTTTTGTTCCAGATCACTGCATGGTTAACTTTATTAAGGAGAATTTGCTTGGTTCCATTAAAGAATTCCGAAATCGATTCATAAATCCAATTCAGAACGGTCAGTGCGCGGACTCCACTCTGGTAGATGTCAGAGTAATGAAGAAGCGTGCACATATTCTCTATGAGATGTTAGCTGGATGCGTTCAGGTGAGAACAGTTTTACTGTAACTAATTACTTGAATTAGCTGAAGGGATGGGGGTGAGTTATTTCATCTTGTTCTGATAAAAGTGCATGTTACTTTCTACTTAAATACTTCCACAGATTACTAGATTTCTGCGTTATTCACTGCAGCTAGAAAACCTTTTTTAAAAAAATCATAGTTTTTATCCTGATACCAGTATCTCCTAAGCAGGATATATACAGATATTAGAGAACACATTTTTGTTAGGAGAGTAAAAAAAAAAAAACAAAACATGATAGAGTAGGATGCCAGTTACTTGGAAACACTCTTTTAATTTCATGTATACATTTAAAGAATACATGCTTGAAAATTCATCTGCTTAAAAACTGCAGAGAAAGTTTGATCCATAAAGAAAGATCCATAAATAATGTTTGATCCATAGTTTGATCCGTAGTTTGTCACTTGATTCTGGATTCCTATTTTTTGATTTGGGAGAATCAGAACAATTGGGAGAGGAGAGAAGGCAGTTTAATCAGGTCTAAAAGGGTGAAGAACTTAACCTTAAATGAGAAGAAAAACAAAACAACAAAAAAACCCTAACCTCCCTAAATTTCTGGAATGATAGCTGGCCTCCATCTCTTGAGTTTACCTGCTGTAGTACTGCACCTCATGTGCCACCAGCACAGCGTTACTGCTGTTCCCCTCTATAAACCTGGGCACCAGGTGAGGTGTGATGCTGTGTAGGCTCCCAGGGCCTCTTCTGGCTGTGCTTCTGCAGACCTGCCTGTCCCTGTCCTGGCACAGCCTTGCTTTGGGCAAGGGCAGGGACACAGCACCCTCTGTTCGTGTCAGAGCGGAGTCTGCCCCCTTCACATAGAATCACCTTGTATTTTTTTCCATGTGCTGTTGATCGTTGGTTAAGTAGTCCCGGTGGATTTGAGTTAGGTCAGATGGTCGTAGTGGGATAGTCCCATGACTAGATAGCTCTCCTTGAAAGGAATAAAAAGGTTTATGGCAGTGTGTAGGGCTGGGAAAGGACTTCTTGTCATAGGATGAGTATCTTGGAAGTATGAGTAGTAGCAAGAGGATAACACACAACCCTACACCTCTGTGCAGCAGTACAGGAACACAAACTATTCCCCGTTACAGTCTGCTCATGTCATAAAAGAGGTCGCATGAAAACTCTGATTGTTGTAAATACACATATGAAAACATTTAATTTCCTCAAGCACTTTCTGGAATCAATACTTACGAGCTGTTATGGATAAATCAGTCCTGCAACAAAATCAGTCCTGTTAGCTGAGGACCATACCATTGTTCTGCGCTGATGGATTATCCCACAGCCTGATGGATCATCCCACAGCATACTGCACAAAGCAGGTCCTGTCCACGGAGAGAAACTCTCATTTCATCTATTGTGTAATTCTCCACAAGAAAACAACTCTGTTCCTAAGGAATGTTCGCATGGGAGCTTCTCGCTACCCTTCCAGATAAAAGCAAGGCCGTGCAGGTGGTGTAATTGCTGGTGCCAGGTGGGAGCTGCCCGCAGGCTCTGCTGTTCGCAGCAAGCTGGCTGGGGTTATCCTGCAGCCCAGGGGTTTGTGCTGCACGGCACAAGCCCAAAAGCCACGCTGGGCGAGTGGCGCAGCACAGGCTCGAGGCCCCCGGGGCTGCCCATGGGTCCCCAGCTCCTGAGCAGTGTCTCGGTCAGGATCAATGCACCCTGTGCCATTTGAATGAAAGTGCAGACGGAGAGATATGGAGTCTAGTGTAATAGTAGAAAAGATGAAAACAAGTAAATTTTGTTTTGCAGTCAACTTTGCAAGGACTTGGAAACGGGACATGGGGGGTTACAGCATTTACTGTGTAAGGTGGGCCTTACAGCGCCTGTACAGGGATTTCTCTATTTATTTATTTATTTTTTATTCTTCTTTGTGGTAGGAGTGAACGCGAATCATTGTAAGTTGTGCATGGTGCCTTGCCACTGGAGATGCCTGAAGTTCTTAAGCTCTCAATCGTCATTTTCATGTTTATAATGACTAAAATCTCGCTTTTAAAATTACAGAGGAAAGATTACACAGCGTTAACAAAGTTCCTCCCACCAAAATATGAGTATGTTCTAGAAGTTAGAATGACACCTATTCAGTGCAAACTCTACCAGTACTACTTGGATCATTTGACAGGTACGTGCCTACAGTTGGCTCAGGTAACAAGATTAATGGTTATTTACTATGGGGCTTTTGCTGTGGTTGGAAGAGTTGTTAGATATCTAAAATCAGCCCTGTAGGCATATTTTTCTGCTTCCCGTAAGGTTGACCTTAGCTCCGAAGCTTGAATTTTAGCAAAATGTTTGGTGATGCGTAAATATTCTTGGAGGAATAGTAATATATGCATCTCAACAGCAGTCCTCCCTCAGGTTGTGGTTCATCTCTTCTTTCTTTTTTTTCCTTTCCTAGACATAAAATGTAGTTTATTTAATATTTTGTTCATCTAAGAAACGAAATATTTGCATTAAGATTGGAGGGAGATAAATTAAAATTGAACTGCACTGCTGTAAGCACACTGCCAAGCCTTGCAATTTCTTTTTTAATTGTTATAGCTGAAACTGTTACTTGTCAAATGTGGCTCCTCTGTGGAACTCTCTTCTGTTGTTCTCTAAACCCCTCAAGTCTGGCTTTCACAATGACCATTCTCACCTCTTTGCACTTAATGTAAACTTGGTTAACTGTAAAAGTAAGGTGTATGAGGGGGGAAAAAGAAATGTACCACTGTGGGCTGCTCTACTGTTCACTTATATGAGAGAGAAAACTCTGCAGCTTGTAATTTTAGTGTATCAAGGTGTCAAAATGTCAACACTTCTGTATGGTGGTGCCACACAGGACTACTAGAGTGGGAATCTCAAGGAACTCTTCAGTGAGCTTTTCTGTACCGCTGGGCATTGTGCAGCCAGATTCCTCAGCAGCAGCTTTTGGGTTCTGGAACAATTTGGTTTGTTTATATACCACATAGAATAATTGTCTTAATGATTGTGCACTGAATTACATTGTCATGTTTAAGGTGCTCTGATGGGCTGTTGTTAAACCTTGAAACACACATTCCCTTTCTGCAGTTGCTACAAAATGTATTGCGTAGTCTGTTGTGCCAGTTCAGTAGTATTGGTATCCTTTTTTCTCTAGTTTTTTTTTGCACCTGTTAAGCCACCTGCCTTAATGCCCGCCTGTTGCTGCTGCAGGAATTTTTAAACTATATTTTTCTATTCTGGTTACTCTGCCAAATTTAATTACAGAGATTAATTGCATCTCAAATCAAGCGGTGATTTACAGCAGTATGAAGTTCACTGTGTTGTCTTAATTACTTTAGGTTCTGGTTAGTGCAGTTTCTATCACCTAGCCAAACTGCCAGCTAGATTTCCTTTCTACACCTCTGTCGTGTGATGCCTTCATTTGATGTAAGTTATGAAAGTAGAGTTTTAAAGGACCTGTGAAAGCAATTTCACTTCCAGTGATAATCTCCAGTAATAATTGCACATCTACATGCAGATTGCTCCTTTTAGCCTTTCATTCGAAGGGAATAAAAACTTCTTATGTATTTTTTTTAAAAGGAAGCAAAAGCTTCTTAGATTAATAGTACTTCAGAACAGTACACAAGCAAGCCCAAGCTTTGATGCAGTGCTCACACCTAATGAGCTCTATATTGCAGTCTGTCCTGTATTGCTGCATGGACTCCTCTTTCTAGAAGTGTGCTAAAACGCCGCTTATTTGCATTCCATGGCCTTCATCATTCTAAATGCCTTCCAAAAGCAAGTAGCCTAAAATGATAAGCATTAGTCATTTACTCTACAAGCATGCATCCAAATGGTTTAGGTTAAATCATCCTAGTTCTTCATGGTGTCTTGTAACTTTCAAGAGTTACAGTAGTTCTGTAGGTTTCCTTTGGCCTATTTCTAATACAAAGCAGGACTGATTTTGCAGTTTCAGACTCTACAACCCTGACTTTGTTGGTCTGGCATGCTTTTAGATGGTGAAGTAAATCTTTTATGGATTGTGGATTAGCATAAGAGCTAGTGCTGTGTGTTCACAACTGCTTTACGTGGTGCAGAAGTCTTTGCAGACGCTGGCTTTCAGTGCTTCCTTTTTTAATAAAGCAGGCAGCCGATAAGAGGAAGTAACCTCTCATCTGGTGTCCCTTAAAGCTAAGGGAAATAATTCCTCAGGCATAAAGCCTAATATAATGAGCTTCACGTTTGTTCAGTTGTTGGAACAATTAATTTATTACTGGGTTGTGTGTGTAACTAACTGAGAAAACACACTCCCTCACAGGTAGTTTAATCTGTCCAAACTTCGAGGGCTCAACGCGGTTATTTGAGCTGAAATCTGCAGCTGTCACAACGGGTTGCACGGTTTCATGAGTTACTAGCCCTTGGTGAGCTGCTTCAACACCCTGAGCTAGTGGAAAGCATCATTCACTTTCTCTCTCTTCTTCTGGGGTTAGTGTCCTGCCACTGTGGTGAGCTCAGAGGCATATACCAAAATACACGTTTTAGATGCAATATTCTAAGGTTGTCATTTTTTGATTCATTTAATGAATGTTTGTATATGAACACTTCCGTAATAGTGTGTGAACACACATCACATCTGAACGCTTCTGTAATACAGAAAATCAAGAAGTCTGTAGTGTAGGAGTTGTTGACTGAGGATGTTTCTCTGTCATATTAGCTCAAGCTTAGCCAAGTTGAACCAAAGAATTTGTCTTCCTTGTAATTCAGTTTCCCAGCATCCTAGGGGAGTACAAGTTAGCTCTAAAGCTGTGTTTTATGATTAAAACGTAGCAAAAAGTTGCTTTGTTGATTAATTGTGCTCTGTATACATCTATTTGATTGTTTTAACCTGTTGAGCAAATGCATTGCACAAGCTTTATGCCTGCCTCACCATAACATTTCATAAACATTTTATAATTTTGATGCAGCAAATACTATTTTCTGCTAGGTATGCATGCCTTAAATTATGGATACAATGCATATGAAAGCCAATCAATTTCAAGAACCTAAAATTATTTTACTGTTTAATGAGTCACTGAGGCTACAACAAATGTTCAACTCTGCACAGTTTATCAATTTGCTCTAAATTGTGCTTGAACAATGCAAACAGGCTGGGCATTTTTGCATTTTTTTATTGTAGCAAATTAATGCAGAGTTGCAAGTAAAAAAAAAAAAAAGGAGCTTAAAATAATAAGTCAAACTCATTGAAAATTTAGTGCAAATTTTATTTTGTTTTGTAGCTTGGGCTGCTCTTTAAGAGCTGATTTCACAATTAAATGCATAGACATGACTCCTTTAGAGAGGATTTGGATTCTTTCCTATACTGGGAAGAAATGTGCTTTTATGTAAAAATGAAATCATGTTTCTTACTGTCAAGAAAAAGGGGAAAATCTAATTTTGACAACTTTAACTAGGAGAAAAATGCCTGTGACTGAGTAATTTGATCTCTTTTACAACATTCGTTACAATATGATGTGCATCTGGAAAGAACACTCAGTACTTCACCACCAGATTGTTCAAAGGGGGAATGTTATATGGCTAACTTACTGCAAGGTTTCATTCTCATACCTGAACTTTATTGTCAGGTGTAGGTAGTGGCAATGAAGGTGGACGAGGCAAAGCTGGAGCTAAACTATTCCAGGATTTCCAGATGTTGAGCAGAATCTGGACTCACCCCTGGTGTTTGCAGCTGGACTATATTAGCAAAGAAAATAAGGTAAATTAGATGGATCAAAATACTCTCTATTGAGAAATTTTTCAAACAAGCTATGCTAAATGCTAGGTAAAATTTCATCAAATTAATGGAAACCTTTATTGCTGTGGGGTAATCGTGCTGCTGGTTTTGTCATATTTTTAGTTTCTGGATATGTTGTCACTCTTAAAACATTTTGAAAGGCCATGCTGTTGTAGAACTTAACATTCTTCAAATGAAGAATAAGCAGATGGCTAGAGGTTTAAAAGAGCTTCTGGATGAGCATAATTAATAAAATTTCTGTTTTTTTCTCTTTTGAGGGCTATTTTGATGAAGACAGTCTGGATGACTTCATAGCTTCAGATTCTGATGAAACTTCAATGAGTTTAAGCTCTGATGATTATGCAAAGTAATTGAGCTTTTATTTGTTGTTTGTTGTTGGATTTGTTTCCCTAATAGAACTTAAGTGATTTCTATAAAGTAAATGTTTTTTATATATATATGTGTATATATATATATACACACATATGTATATGTATCCGTTAGAATATATCCTCTAGCAATATGATCTTAAAAAATAATAATACGATGTATGATGTTATCTTCATAGGAAAAAAAAATCCAAGGGGAAAAAAATGAAGAAAGAGTGTAGCTCAAGTGGGAGTGGCAGTGATAATGATGTAGAAGTCATAAAAGTTTGGAATTCAAGATCTCGTGGAGGTGGAGAAGGAAATGCAGAAGAACTTGTAAACAATCCTCCGTCGGTTACAAAATCAGATGAAGGTGAGTATAGTATACCAGTAAATCAAATATGATGCAGCTTGAAATTTGGAAAATGTGTTTTGAGAGTGCTGCTGTCAAGAGTTCTGCTTTGTTGCAAAATGACAAATTTCTTAAATCCGTGAAGTGCTTCTGTGCTCACAGCTCCTGCTGTTCCTAATAATCTCCTACAGGAGAAATAAAGGGCATCGATTTAGAAGTGAAGGGTCTTGTGACAGAGAAGCTGAACAGATATATATTTTTTTAATTCGTCAGTACAAAATGGTGTAAGGTTAACAGATAACTAGGATGCTTTTCATCTTTATTTTAGTATGTTGGTGAAAGATGAATGGAACGATTAATAGATATGTATGCCCTTTTTTGTTGCACCTGGAATTTGAAATAAGTAACTAAGCAAGCAGGTATAATGCAGAGGCATAAGAAACCTTTTTAAAGACTTGGTATTCAAGCAATGTATATCTATACATTTCATTTTCTTTTATTTTTCCTTCAATAATCTTCTTCTAAAATTGTATCTAATATAAAGCTATTTTTTCTGGCACTATCATTTTTCATGTGCCTAATCACCTTTCCTAAATAAGTGTTTTTTTGGGGAGAGAATTTATTTTTTGTCCCCTGTTCCTACAGCAAAGATATCAAAAATGTGTGAGGGGGAGAGAATGAGTGTGTGTGCATAAAATATGTATGCATACAGATTAAGTGTATTAAATTCATTACTAGCATTATAGGAAGCATGAGTTTCTGTCTGTGGAGCAGTGAAATTTTTACATCTCTCTCATGCAACCTTGTTCAGTTTAATGTTTCTAAACAGACATTTGATGCTGTACCAGATGAGGTCTGGGGGCAAACTTGGTATTTCATTTCAGCTGTTGAAGGCCTTTCTACAAAGCGTAGGGGTGAGGATAGAAATAGGAAAACCTTATGCACACTCCCTATGTCACGTCACACTAAATCTCTTAACTTGTTCATTGTTCGGTCTGGTATTGAAAAATACATTCCTTAAAAGCTTGTGTAAAAGAGGGCTCGACTGCGAATTTTGTCAAGATCGGTTCTATCTTGCACCTGAAATTTCTTGGTGTGTCACAATTGATTTGCTGTGCATGGTCTTCAAATGTAAGCATTTTGAATTATTCATTAGATAGAACAGTTTTCTCCTATGTAAGTAAATATTTCAGTAAGATACGAGTTTTTATGTGAAAAAAAAACACAGCATTAATAAATCTAATCAATTTTTATCGCTCTAATGCAAAGAAGGTTAAACTGCAATGTCATAAAAAGAAATTAAGTAATGCAAATAAAGATAATTCATGGTTCTTGTCTGCCATTCTGGTTCTGATTACAGTGCTGAATATAAGCTTTTTCTGGTTGAATTCAGCTCTGTCTCAGAGTAGACATAATGCGGATATCATTAAAGATCAGCATGGCTGGTGTCTGACACTCTCGAGTGGTGATTTAAACCCAGAAGGACTTAGTTTTGCTGGTTATTTTGGTGTAGTTTTCAGTGAGAAACTGTATTTTATAGTTCTAGTATTTTTATATTTCTAGGAGTCAAATTAACAACAATTAAAAAAAAGTTAATTTAATTTCTAAGATGGTGACATGTTAAAAATGGGATTGTTTCCATGTATGTGTTCTGCAGCTGTTGTTATTGTAGTGGTGTGTTAGCAGATGAGCAGGCAAGAAACTTTCTTCAAGAACTTCGCAAAAAGGCAGAATATGCCTTTTTTCTTCAATTCTTCTTTTTTCTTCAATTGTAAATTAATAGAAAGGGTGGAAAAAGTTACTGTTTTTCCCCTGTATATACTAATGTTGTCTTCTAAATTAGATTAGGAAAAAGATCCTAAATCTGAGCATAACGAAAGAGGAGATGGTTTATATTTTGTCTTGAAAACCAATATTATGTAGCATTTGAAAGCTTTCTTCTGAGAGTTCATCTTGATAGACGACCTAGGTGTAACCCAAAAGACCATTCTTTTTCTATGAATTTCAGATGTTTGTTTCAGGTTCAAAATCACTTTGTGAAAAGCTTCTTTTTAGTTGCTGGAACATGAATGAGTTTTCAAAGATACCTATTTGTTGGAAACAAAGCTGTTGATAAATACTCATGGGGAAAAGCTGCAGATTGTAGAACTATTTGTCTAAATGTTCTGCAACATAAAGACATTTCAAAGCATTTAAATGGACACAATGCCTTTATCTCTGAATTTTTGTTTTTGTTTTTTATAGGTAAACCTACATCATCTTCAAATCCTGGTAGCCCAGCTCCAGACTGGTACAAAGATTTCGTCACTGATGCAGATGCTGAAGTGTTGGAACATTCTGGGAAAATGGTGCTTCTCTTTGAAATTCTTCGCATGGCAGAGGAGCTTGGGGACAAAGTGTAAGTCAGTTTTTGAAACATTTAGCAATCTAACAAATACATCAATCTGTTAGTGTTCTTCATTCAGTCTTCCTAATGCTGTAGCTCAGGTTTTTGAAGCAAATGTGTGTGCTCTTTTTATCGGAGTTTTCCCATACACGTACACCACCTAAGCCCCTTGCTGTATCTAGGTGGGTTGTTCATTTCAAAGGTTTTATCAGAGTGAACAGGGGAGAAAAGTAAAGCAGTACAATATTTAAAATAACCTCAGAGGTTAATGTTGTGGTTTTGTGTTTCTGTTTTCAGCCTAGTGTTTAGCCAATCCCTAATATCACTGGATTTGATAGAAGATTTTCTGGAGCTGGCCAACAGGGAGAAAACTGACAAAGATAAGGCTCCTATTTATAAAGGTGAGTGTCAGGTTGGACAGTTACAAAGCTAAGAACTCTCTTACAAGTCTCTATTTGGTCCAAAGGGAATGGAGTTAAAATAATTGTTTGCATGAGAAGCATTGTGTGCTCTCTGCCATTCCCGAAGCTGGCATGTCTTCTGTTCTACTCTGCAGGAGGTCTGTGCTATCCCATTATGGACTCTTGCTTCTGATTTCATTCTGTATCATCTGTGCTTAATGTAGCCTAAGCAGATTAAATGTTCATCATCCAAAATCGAGAGAAGGCATTTTATTAAATTCTGTACAGAAGTGATGTTGTATGCTCATGCATGGCGAATTCTGATGCTTCCTACTGGGAGAGAGATAATGAAGGAAAATTACGCTATTTTAAAGTGGTGTGTCTTGATGTTGAATGCGAAATGTGAATTTGGGCTTTATGTATACTGCAGCAGATTGTTTTATGGACTCTGTAAAGAGAGCAATGTATTGAATTAATTATTATCCTAGTGATGCTTGAATGGCGAGGAATTTCTCACCAGCCAGACATGTTGTCTGTTCAGGATGTTTCTTTTGTTTCCTCTGTGTGATCCTCCCAGAGCTCTTGATGATGCAGTTAATTTTTATGTGAAGTTTCAGTGTTCAGTGTCTGTGGATTGAAGAATTGCTTTGAATCTGTCATTCCTTTCAAATATCTTATTTCTAAGTATAAACATGTTGAACAGTTGTGTAAGAGAAAAGTGGCTTAGTGGTATCAACATGGTAGTTAGATGAAGATCTCCAGTATCTTTCTGATTTATTGTTCTCACGTGATGCTTTCCTTAGCTTCTGAGTATTTATCTCCAAATATTATAAGCTGTCTTTTTTTTTCAAGTTTCTGCCTTTAGTCTGAGATAATTTATGGTCTTTTTTTCTGGTTTTAATAGTTCTTTCAGTAAGCAATTAGACTGTATTTTATATATGTGTATACATTTATATATATATATTCCAGGCACAACTCAAAAATCTGTTTCTCATAATTAAGCAGTGTTGTCTCCTAAAAATGCTATTTTCTTTATAATTGATGGCACATTAGGGTTCATTTTGTGGATATGTACCTTGGTAGTCAAGAAAATGAAAGGCTACTTCTGAATTCAGGAGAGAAGAATCTTCTATATAATTTTTTTTCATCTGGCAAGGAATAGCCATAAGTCACAGTATATTTAGGCTCCAACAGCTGTTCTAAATTCAGTTCCAAAATGATTAGACCTTGACTTCTGAAATCTCCTTTGAGTATTTACTTATGGATGCTATTTGTATGGGAGAGACTGTTGTTTATGTTAATTAAAAATACAAAATTATGGAGATCAAAACCAGTAGTATAATACTTGAGGATTAGATGTAGTTACTTTTTAAAAGTAACCTTATCTCCAAGTTAAGGCATCTTGATACAAATGTGGATATAGAAATAGAATTGATGAGAAATCAGAGGAACCATCCAAAAAAGCTAAGGTCTTCGCAAATACTTCATCTAAATCTTAACCTTGAAACATAGCTTGATTATAACTTCACATCTTGAAATTCCACTCTTTACAAAGCTGCTTTAATGTGTTTCATTTAATAACAATTGTTAATTTTTACAAGATGAAACTCCTAAGAAGAAAAGGATAGTGATAGGCGTTGGATGCTTTTGTCAAGTTAAAATGCTATTGACATTTAGTCTACTTTTTGAATTGTTTTAGACAGAATTGGTTTAAGGTTGTAGAACATTATTCTTACAAATGCAGTTGGCATTATATTCTCTCATGGTACGTTTTATATTTTATTATGCAATCCTCGCTATGTAATCTGAAGGCATGCCTGTGAAAAGCCCCTGAATTCTCCATAAATGTCTTCTATCCTGGATTTTCTGTCTTGAATAACCCGTAGTCTTCTCCCACTGTTCTAAATTGTCAAGAGTAGCATATTTTATGTTCCATGTTTGCTTTTGTGCTATTCTGAGAGTTGTTTATATCCAGCATTATCAGTCTGGTTACTTATATAATAGGCATTTTAATAATTTGACTCTTAACATTTTTAGGTGAAGGAAAATGGTTCAGAAACATTGATTACTATCGCTTAGACGGCTCAACTACAGCTCAGTCAAGAAAGAAATGGGCTGAAGAATTTAATGATGAAACTAATGTGAGGTGAGATCTCTTGTGTGTTTGATTTGACGTGTTTGATTTTTTCTGTCTCTTTTGTTCCATGTCTCTTTGTTTCTCGTATTAGTTTATTGACCTGTTAACATTGTGTAAATAAGGCATCACAATGCTAGCAAGTACAGAACTGCTTCATATAGTAGTTATAAGCAAGTTAGTGTTGTTAGTCCCCACTCTTCAGTGTGCATATTTTATTTCGATGCTTGTGGCTCAATTGCATATTACTATTTGAGGCTGGAGTTTCTTTGTCTGCTGAGATGAGCCGTGTCTTTTGTTCTATCCTTGCAGTTCAGTTTGTTTTTTAATTTCAACGGAAATGGTTCTTCCATGTTAGATAAGGAACAAAGAATAAATAGACTTGGGATTTCTATCCCTTTTGCCTTTGGAATGCTCTAGTTGTTTCCCTGCATTGGGTCAGAGAGGTTTGGCAGGTTATCTAGCAATGCTGCTACAACAGGCAGATGCTGTTTGGTAGCAAAGCTGGCTTTTAACCTGGCATGGGGGTACTTTAAAAGACGTTTAGATGTAGAGCTTAGGGGTATGGTTTAGTGGGGACTGTTAGTGTTAGGTCAAAGGTTGGACTCGATGATCTTGAGGTCTCTTCCAACCTAGAAATTCTGTGATTCTGTACTTTGCTAGTCTTTCCAAGTCCGTTCAAACATGAAGATGAAAAGTGATAGAATATGCTTCTAGTATTGTAAATACGCTTTCTGCGTATTTTTCATTTCTGTGTATTTTTCATTTATGTCTGCTAGATGCAGTTTATAAAAGTGTAATACCTACATTTTGGTACTGTTCTGATTGTTTTCCAAATAATTATTCTAGTACCACAACAGTAAATAGATCATTTTGTAGTAGAAGAAAAAAGCGTTTCTGTATAAACAGACATTTCAGTAATTCTAATAATACACTAACCATGCCAGTCTTTCAGTTGACATTGTTTCAATATATAAAAATACATATTTAATATATTTCCAAAATAGTAAAAAATTGCAACTTTTCTCTGTTCCAGAGGCCGCTTGTTTATTATCTCCACTAAAGCAGGCTCCCTTGGAATTAATCTTGTGGCTGCTAATAGAGTAATCATCTTTGATGCTTCGTGGAACCCATCATATGATATCCAGAGTATTTTCAGGGTTTACCGCTTTGGGCAGAACAAACCTGTGTTTGTGTACAGGTTTTTGGCTCAGGTAGGTTTCTGTGTGATTTTTATTTTTGTGTGTGATATTCTGGTTCTGCAGTCAAATTTGTAAACTGCAACTATTTGGACTTCTGCTGAGGTCTGTAGTGGTCCACGCTGATCCAGTCATCTTCCAGTCTTAATCTGATAGCAGTATTTGTCCCAAAATCACTGAAAAAACTCTTGAAGGAAATGGTTGTAAATGGTTGTAAAACCATAAATAAATACACTGCAAAATAATAATTAAAAACAAAACAAAACAAAAAAAAAAAACAACACTGAAATGATTTGCTGTTAAGCCCACTTCATCTGGCACTTTGTATTTCACAAATCCTGGAATTCTAGCAGGGATTCACATGTTCAGACTTGGAATAGTGTTTACTGCTTTCATTTGTACATTACGAAAAATTCTTAATTGTGTAGACCACATAGAGGATGGCTGTCATTTGTCAGTAGCCTTGCTGAATGTGGCTGACTTCTACAGACCCCTTAAAACTGGTCTCTGGATCCATGAAAATCCAAATGGAACGAAGATGCTGGTAGCTAAAGATATTTTTTTTCTAGAAAAAGGCATGCAATCATGATTCGAAAACCTGTATCACAGCCTAAAGACCTGTAATGATTCCGATGGTCACCGATCTATCGTCTTTATAAGTAATAATGCCATTGCTTCTGACAGGTAGTGTCTTGCTTCATCTCTTAATTCTGAGGCTTTCACAGGATGAACTGAAGACTTTTTTTTCCCCAGTAACAGTAATTAACTTATGATCAAATCATTATGCACTCGCCAACTTAAATAGATCACTTTTTGTAACATGTTACTGTCAGACGTGATTTTTTTTTCTTCAGGCTTCAGTCTGTTTTTCTCTACGTGCACTTTTGAACTGTTGGTATCCTTTTTAAGTTGCAGTGTTTAGAAGAAGCTGTGCTGTTCTCATACTTTTCGTAGTTGTCATCTTTTTTTTTTGATACGTAATTTCCCTTTTTTCATCAAAGATCTAGTTTGTTTGTACCCAGCCATGATGAATTAGACTTGACTGCTTCCCTTGCCCTGTCTTTTCCACCCCAGTGACTTGGTATCTGTTTTCCTTTTTAATGGGCTGCCCAAAGCAGCAAAATGTACAAAAAAGGTACATGCTGTGGAAATCCACATTTTTGTCATAATTATACTTTGGGAAATAGAGCAAAACCTGATCGCTTCAGGCCACTACTGATAACACACGTTTCTTACACTTAGTCAACAGCTAGATGACATCTGTTGCTTACACAATGCACACCACGTTTTATTCATTTCCAGGAGGATTTTGTTCTTTTTTTTTTTCTGTAAGGAAACAGTGAAGTATTTTCAGTTTACTTCATTGTTTCCAGATTACTTTGTGGATAAGGAGCAAAGAAAAAAGGGAAATAGAGCACTGTTTTGTTGTTCTTGCTCTTCTATATCTGTTAGTTATTTCCTATGTAACAGAAGGTCGGTGTTTGTATAAAAGTGAATAACTGTGTTTTCTAGGGAACAATGGAAGATAAGATCTATGATCGACAGGTAACAAAGCAGTCGCTGTCTTTCCGGGTTGTTGACCAACAGCAAGTTGAACGTCATTTCACTATGAACGAGCTCACAGAGCTGTATACTTTTGAGCCAGATTTGCTGGATGACCCTAATTCAGAAAAGAAAAAGAAGAGAGATACACCGATGCTGCCTAAAGTAAGTTGATGCGGATCACTGGGAATTATATTCTATTAAAAACAAAAAAGTCTTTTGAAGGATGTGGGGTATTCAGTCTTGCAAGAAGTGCTGTATTTTCACATCAGTATTTTTTACTTTGAAATGTGGTAGATTGCAGATAACAGAATAAAATGTGTGATCACTATCGTGGTTGCTCTAATGCCCTTCAATCTATTTGACAGTATAACAAAAAGATCTTCAGTTAAAAGACAGTTTTTAAATTAGAACAAACAGAACCTGGGAAGCCAAGATGAATGCGTAAGTGGGTGCTGGTGACACCTTGCATTACCTCAATTAGTGATAACAAAACTATCAGGAGATGCTGTGCTTCGGGGTCTGTTTTTTTTTTATCTCCCTAGGTAAGACTTTGAGTCAAATTAATCCATGATCTCTTTTGCCAAACCTTTTTGTGTTTGTTTTTGTTTTTTAGTTCTTTATTTGTCTCTTCTTGTAGGCACCATTAATAGAAATACAGTAGAGATAGGGAAAGAGATATTTATTGTTTAAATGAAGAAAAATTGGACAAGCTAAGAGTTTTAATGTGTTTTTAGTGTTGTCCGTACTAGCAGAGACCAGTGACATTTTTGTTCCTTTTGCAGACGGTCATTTACTGTACATGGTGAGAGCACTGACTTTCTGTGCTCTGGGGTAATATGAAGGAGTGACTCTTAAGATCACAGTAGTTTGTTTTCACTGCCTTAATCTATTTGTAGTGGCTGCGACACGCAGTAGTGGTTCATTGTCGCTACTTAGTAATGTCTCAGTATCCTGTGCACTTCTTGGGGAACCAAAAAACTTATGAACTTAATTTGGAAGTATAAACTGTAACTCTTATTCCTGCCTGACTGTTCAGGGGACAGAATGATCAGATTATTTATTTTACTTTCTTTTTCCAAGTCAGTTTATATTTAAGGTTAGTCTAAGGTTTGTACTTGATCTATTTTATATTCTTTGTGTTAGGTGCTGTTCACGTACACTGAGGTAATGTGGCCTGCCAAAGGCTAATCGATGTATAACTTGTGCAGTTGTCTTTAGCTTACCGGGTGGATAGCTAGTAAATAGTAACAAGTAAACTTAAGGCTCGCAGCTGATGACCTGATTACATCTCTGAGCTGTTATCTTTAGGTCATTACACGCTGGGTGTGGAGAAGGAGGTTTCCTAGTTTGTACACCTATTAATTTTCAAGGAAAAGTGGTATGCTGTTCATTCAAAACTGTCTGTAGACCACTGTAATATAATAAATGGTGGTTAAGCATCCCATTGGCATTCTTAATATTTAGGCCTTTCTCTGAAATGGAGTTTATTCGACCACCTACAGTGTCCATGCAGCTGTCAGGGGGATTTAGGAAGCAGTAGCCCTATAAAGCGTTAGTCGCTGTTACACATGCATTTAAAACCCTTGAAAACAATCTTTAATGACTGTATCGAAGCTCTTTTTCTTACCATATTTCACAGTGTAAGCAGTAAAATGTAGGTAGCAGATTCAATTTTTACTATTTTGTAAATTTACAAATTCATTTTTTTACCTCCTAAAACGCGTTCCTTTAGTTTAATTAACAGTACATACTTAATTCCATTTAGCCATCAATATGTGGTTCATATAAGTGAAGTTGAATACAAAGGTTTAACCACGGCCCTGGCTAGAAGTAAAGCAGATCTGTGTATAGGAACTCTGCCTGGCTCTTTCCCATAGCTTTAGCAAATGGTATTGAACAGGATTATTGCTGCTATTATTGAGATGTGCATCTTTGGGCACACTTCTCATCTGTTTTGTTTTCATTTGATGGTTGAAAGGGCTCTAAGTCATCAGGTAGATTCATCTTATTTTAGCAGTTTCTGTATGTATTTGCTGGAAGCAGGGTTTTGTATTCCTGATTCTGATTCCACAGAACGTGGAAGGCTGGCAGCTAGCCCCTAAATAATCTTCTCCCTTTCTTTTTGTCCCTGAATCAGGCTTGGGTCTGCGATAGTGAGGAAGAATCCTGCGGGATGCTGAGCTCCCTCAGCTCCTGCTGAATTGGGGAACTGGGAGGCGAGGTGTGAAGGTGCCATAGGAAGTAACGTGACTGCTGCTAGCTGGGAGCAGCGCTGCCTGTAGCATGCCTGGTAGCCAGTGCTTTCACGTGTCTTTGGGCTGCTTGTGGTGAAATGATGTTGAATTGTTAGTTGGGAAAGATGTGTCTCAGGAGAGTTAGTGACATCGCTAGCTGTCATTGCACAAAGTATTACTTGTGGTTTGGGATTGGACCAGGCGGTCTGAGGCCAGGAGTGCAATCTGTCCTGCAAGGGCATCATATATGCACGAGCAGCAACTTTGTCTAATTAATGATTCCTGGATAATTCATCCAAGAAGAGATGAAATAGGAACATTTAGGGTGTCTGGGTGACTAGTGCCAAGGTAGTAAACTGTTGCAAAGTAATTTATGTCACAGAACTTTTTGTTTGTTTCTTGTATTTTTTAAATATATTTTTTATATTTGTAAAGACAAAACTCTTTCCCCTTAACTATTTTGGTTATCCCAATTTTTATTATTATTATTTTGGCTGCGTTTGTGTTCTCAGCTGATCAGGATCTGTTATTTTCGTTTTATCCACAGTCAGGTTCTTGCTTTGCACACAGGTGAGCCAGTGCAGCAGTTGCAGTGCTTTGTTCCTTGATTCCTGTGTTCCATTTAACTGACCGGTGGCTCATACCTTATTTACAGTATCATTTGTTTAACTTTTGTTTCATGTACCTATTTCTTTTGCACTATCCAATTCTCTAGAAATTCTACATAAACAACAAAAAGCAAATACCAGCTGTAGAAAACATCGCAGTGGATGGTATAAATACCAAAACCATATAATCTTACTCATCCAGAAAGCTCGCTATTCCGTATTTCAGTGGAATTAGAGCAGAGATGCATGACTGACCTTTATAATAACATTTTTTTTTAATGATTTGATGAATTTAACGCTGCATTTGTTGCATTTTTTGGAGAGAAAAGATTGGATTATAAAGACTGATACGCTTTCAGAAGCATGTTATTGTAACAGCCCTTAATTGCACAGCAATTGGAACTTAAGACTTTATTTAAGACGCTTTGTTTGTGGTAAGTTCAGCATGCCCTGCCTAAAAACCCTAGAGAAATAAGTTTTCTTATTCTGGAAAACCCTAGAGAAATAAGTTTTCTGCAGGTTGTCTGCTGAGTCACCTTACTTCTTGACTTGAGTGAAGCCACGTTTTAGAAGGTCAGCAGTCAGGAATCGTGTGCTGAGGAGGAGTGGTTCAGAGCTGAGCACTAGGGTTGCTCTTGGAACCTGCAGATTGGACACACTTTGCAGCTGCTTTGATGTAAGAAAAAATATTTTTAATCAATTTCTTACGAAAAAATTAGGAGAATTCATTGTGGATTGTTTTAAAATAAAGAAGTGAAGCCTTTATGTGAGTGAAGAAACGAATGCTATTTGATTTTCAAAATACATCCTTGAGAATTCCTTTATGCAATAATCCAAGGTTCAGTCAAAGAAGGGTTTTCTTAGAAAATGTTGTTAATAGGTGGGGGTGGAGGGGAAGATGCTGAATGTTGCTATTCTATATGAAAAGCCACACGGCAAACGTGGAATATGTAGGTTTTCCTGGAAGCTTATCAAAGTTTCATGTCAAGTTTTAATTTTAGCAGCAGTTTTCCACACATCGCAGTCTGAGCAAGACCTGCAGGTTGCCCGGGAGCACTAAGAGCCAGTGTACGCCCCTCTCGGGGGAAAAGGCGTGCTGCACTACAACAGTAACTTCACAGTGCCATTTCTCTGCCCCTGCCCCTCTGAAAGTCCTGCTACGTCTTGAAGAATGTAAATACTTGGGTTTCAACACAGTATTTTTAGCGTGAATGTTATTCACCTGAATTATTAAATTAGTCTTAAGTTCCACTGCTTGAAAACACATTTCATTCATCCGCTGTCCCTGCGGGTTTGAAAATGACTGCCTTAGAAGTGCTGTCTGAAGGGCGTAACAGGTGTCTTAAGACTGAGTAATCATCGATTCAAATTCATTGTATTCAAGTATAGAAATAATTAGAACTAATTACTGTATATAGCCCATGAGCTTTATGCAAATGTAGTGACTCATTGCCTAATACAGACTAGAGGCTAAAAAACTTTCTCTAAATTGCTACTCTACAGAAATAGTAAAAGGAGAAGATAGTGTGAAGTGAGAAAGTTCTCCTCGGGGCATTGCGACTGTTTTTTGGGTGCTACGTTTCACTTTGCCCTGAATTTAACATTAGATTTGGAGTCCTTTTTCAAATCAGTGTGATTTCTGATGACTAGGCTGCTTTGGTTTTTTAAAAGCAGGTTCTCAGACCCTTAACGCTCAGCTCCCAAAGGATTACCCTGGGGTATCCAGGAGACCTGGCTGGTATCACGTAGCTGCCGCCGAAGTTCTTTACCACAGACACTGATAACTGGGTGCCGTGATCACTGCAGTGTTTCAGAGCAGTGCAGGTGAGGTGGGAGCTGGACAAGGACAAAATAGGCTTGAGGGGCCCTCGTGACCCTCGCAGCTGGCACTGTGGCACCTTGTTCCTTGTCCGTTCTTCCTAGGACGTGATTTTTATTGTATTTTTGTACTAAGGGACAGTTCTGTGAATTCTGGGAAGGCTTTTCATTTCAGAACCCAAAGAATTTGCTGGCTTTTATTTTTCATTTATTTTTATTTTTAACCTTGGGATTGAATTTTAAATTAGTGGAGGAAAAAAAAAAAACACCTTTATGAACTACAGCATAACTTAGATTCCTTTGTGGAAGATTTCCTTCCTAATACATTTACCTCTGCATAGCATTTAATTTCTGTCTAAATGACAAATTAATCCTTTTTAAAAATTAAAAAACTCGAAAATCTCTCTTCAAGTTTTTAAGTCATCACCAGGATATCACCTAAAAGCTTATAAACAATAATCATTGTCTTATCAACAAGCTAAACAAATGAAGGGAATGTTCATCTGCTGCATTTTTTCGTATATAAGGGGAATTTATTATTTTTCTTCCCTGTGAAATAAATCACACGGCGATACCTTCCATATACCAGTTTTCAAGCTCCATCATATTTGATGCAAAATAAAGTTTAGACAAAGAAAAGCAAACACGCAGTTGGATGTAATTTAAACCACATTTTGAAGACTCTGTTGGCCAAGTGAGTGTGGATTATATTCCAGTATTATTTTCAATAGTAGTGTTACCATGGAAATTAATGCATATGCATGGCCTGGAACCCTCCACGCGCTGATGTACAGCTACAGCGTGTTGAGAGTGCTTTTTAATCGTGTTAACTTAATTTTGTAATATCTCCTTGACTTCTTCACCCCCTTCCTCTAGATGTTTTCTGCACATCCCATTAATGCATCCTTTTTTTCTCTCCCTCTTGTCCTTCTCTCCCACCACCCCAAAATCCCGTTACGTGTTTCTTGTGCCCTTGAGTCGTGCAGGTCCTACACTGAATGCTTTCTCGAAGAGCTGGAGAAGAAAGCATGGGTCAAAATGTAGTAAGACTAGTTGATAACAGAAGGATAAAACAAAGCCTGACTTATGTAGTTCCTTATGTTACTTACATTTACCTTTTGCGTACTACACTGAGCTTTAAACATGCACGGGAACAACTTTCTGTAGCTGTCATGGCAAAGCCACTGGTCAGGACTCTCAAGTGCAAGGTTCCCAAAGTACAGAGCTCTGGCAAAGAAGGGCTTGGCATCAATTGGGTCAGTAGGTATTTGTGTAATTTTGCTGCAAAAAGATGTCTCGTTCACTGCATTAATTTCGGGAGTGGATCAGAAAGTTCAATGGGACGAGGGCTTTGTGTTATTAATCCTAGGTGGAATGCTGGGGGCTCCTGGAGCTTCTCAGTTAGGCGGGCTTATCAGTGCTGCAGGTGCATTAAAAAAGAAAAAAAAAAAAAAGCATTCAGTCATTCCTTCTGAAATGGTGACTCCTGTGGTACAGGGAGGGGCAGGTTGTAATCGTCTTTGTAGAGAGCCTCCTTGATCCTCTGCAGCGTTACCTGGATTTACTGCAAAGAGGCATCATCTTTGAACAGCTGCGGAGAGAGGAATGTTGAGTTGGTGACAATGGGGACTGCAAACCCGTTATTAACACGCTGCCTTGAAACCCCAGCTTTTCCCATTCATGTTCTGTTTTTATTTCCCTTCTGAACTGAGATAACAATCTACCAAAATGTGGCATCTGGGGTCCAGTGGAGAGCAGCAGCCGCTAGGCAGTTTGGGGAGCAGCCAGCTTCTTTTTGCTTCACCCAGGAGCCATTCGACGTTCTGGTAGTGCTGCCTACTGGGAAACAGCAGGAGGGTTTTTTGGTGTTAATGCAGCTACCAATTGCAGTATGTCTGCAAACAAAACCTTCACAATAGACTGTAGGTGTAAAGGGCACTGTAAACATTTCCCTTAACCTTAGAAGCAGTTAAACGTAAGGGTGTTGTGAAATACAGAAAGCTAACTTGCTGCCTGCTGATCAAATCCTGCTCACAGCAGAGATTTGAACTTTTTTAGCCCAAATGGATGGGGGACTATTTATCGGTTTGAAGGAAGCAGCCTTTTTTGCAGAGTACTGACAGGCAGCTGATGAACCAAAATACGACTCGGTGCTCTGCAACCAGCAGCGGTGCTCTCTGTAGATCACAGATGCGGATTATTGATAGGTCCTCTCAGGTGTCCGGTCCTAGTAAAGGAAAAATCATTTAGCACATTTCCTTTCTTTTTAGGTTGTTAAAGTGCATTTATTGTTGGGGAATCTGAGAGCATTCCTGTGGTTCATTAAGAGATCTGACTGTCATCTCTGCAGCAGGTTGTTAATCCATTACCCGCCCTTTGAGGAAAATTCTACTTTTAAATTATTTTTTAATATTGTTTCTCTGAAGTGCTCGGAGCTGCTGTTTGTGAAAATTGGGTCAAGGCAGTAAGGCCTGCACAGAGAGTAAATATAATAGAGCTACCAAGTGACTTCTTATTCTCTCATCCCTTTTTCATTTGAACAGGATACAATTCTGGCAGAATTGCTTCAGATCAATAAAGAGTATATAGTCGGATATCATGAACATGATTCACTCCTGGACCATAAGGAGGAAGAGGAGCTCACTGAAGAAGAAAGGAAGGCAGCATGGGCAGAATATGAAGCAGAAAAGAAGGTAAAACTATCTGTACCAGTTTTCTGCATATGAAAATAACCTTTCTATATAAAGTACCATTCACCTTTTCAGTTTGTTTTGGGGTAAATCATCTTCTCATAAGCCAAGAAATGGCTATGTAGAGTAAACTCATGAAAAACGAGGATACCATGTCTTCCTTACTCTTCTGATGCTTTTCTTTTGTGTGTATCTTCTTTGTTACTTCCATTTAAAAGTAACATTTTACTTATGCACACAGAAATGTTCCATTTCATAATTACACTGAACTGGTGTCCTGTTTAATAGCTCACTTTTACAACTTGAGGAAATCTCTAGTTCCATGAAAGGTGTAGAATTGATTTCAGAACTTTTTGCCACGATCTTACAAACATGCATGCATCTGCTAGAAAGGGCTTAAAGTCTTGTTGTTTTTTCCCCCCCCTTATTTCCTGTATCTTGTTTATTTCATATTTAAGCAGGTGGTAGCCAGAAAGCTAAATTGAATAGAGTGGTGGGTTCTGTGGGGGTTGGTTTGGTTTTGTTGTCGTTTTAAACTGTGTTGGTAACTTGGTGTAACTGGAATTTAACATCAAAAAAAATCTGGAAAGGCTAAGTGTGGTATTCATACCTGATCAGTAATCTGAAACGACAAAACTTGGGTATATAACATGCCACTGACAGTCCTTAATGAACAAATGACAAATAAAATGGAGTATTGGGAAAAGGCTTTGTGAAGGAGAAGAAATAGGAGGATACAAGAAATTGCAGTGAGCACTTCCGTGGCTTTCTACAAGGCAATTTGGGAGAAGAGCTTTATATTCCTTTTAGTAAATTATCCTTTTTACTTCTGTAGGTTTTTATTACAATCCAGTCAAAATCAGCGTTAAGTAATGGGTTTGCAATTAAAAGATGCATCTTAAATAACTTCAGATATAACAATAAACCTTGGCTATTCTTGTCTTAGTAATGACCTTAATAAATAATTAATGAGCTTAGTAATGAGCTTAATAAATAATTAAGCTCAACACCCATATTAACCGAAGACTAGAATTGGGGTTCCCCTGTGATTAAGATGCCCTTTTGAACTGGGGTTTGGAAAGGCTCCTTGGTGCGGTGGGATAGCTCAGCCTCCCTGTGCCATGTACGGGCTGACTTGTCCATGCGTGCTGCTTCAAGGGTTGTTAGAGAACGTGAATTATTCCAGTTGTTCAGACAAGTGCATTTTGTGTTTTCAAGGGCTTGACCATGCGTTTCAACATGCCGACCGGGACCAACATGCTTCCCACAAATTTCAACTCTCAGACCCCGTATATTCCTTTCAATTTGGGTGCTCTGTCAGCGATGAGCAACCAGCAGCTGGAGGTAAGCAGCGATCTTTTGGAACATCTGCGTTGCTGTAAGCATGCGTGTATTACTCTGTCACGCATAGGTGGTTCGTGTCATTCTTTAATATTCTGATATTTTTGTAACGGTCTCTTATTTTTAATAGCTAACTCTTTTGCTTAGTTATGTATCTGTGAATTGAAGTCTAACTTGTATGCATGTAACCTGCAAGACCTCTATCTGGGTAGTATCTCAGGGTTCAGGGAGATTAACTGCATTCCTTGCCGACGTTAATTACCACATCTAGCTTTGTGCCTCCATCTGCCTTCTGTCTGAGAAGGAGTGGGAGGGAGGAACGTGTGCTCTGCTCCCAGTTACCTCAGGTCTTAGCTGAAGCAGCTGCTGACGTTTCTTCCTAATGTGCCACCCTGTAAACTGCAGTAGTGGAAGGGCATTTGGTTGTCTTATGATGCCTGCTAGTGTCTGGTGAGGAGCTTGTGTGAAAGAATTGAAAATCTCTAGCCAAGTGTGCAAATCAGGGGGACCCATATTGAATACAGCTGTGGAGTAATACCTGTGACATGCCAGTATTATGCTAAAATAGGGCACAGTAGTTTGAGCACAGAACGAGTTGAGGTTTTGACATCATCAAACTCAGTATTGCGGAAAACTTGCCTGAGTAGAAAAGCATCGCTCCTGTGATGGTCTGAAAACCTTTAGGTACAAAAATAGTTGTATTTCTTTATAAATACCATCTCCTGTAGGTTGCCAGTTTTGTATGTGCTGTTCAGTTATTCTGAACTGAAGTTCAGTTGTGTGGAAGTCCGAATCTGTCTTGTTAGTCACAAATTGACTTGTGCAAATGAGGAGAAAAATGTAACTTTTCTAGGTACATAAGCCAAAGATGAGGAAAACTTAGAAACAGTTGGCAAAGAAATTTGTTCTTTGCATCTGTGCATTATAGTTAATTTATTGGTGTTTTCTCAGGACCTCATTAATCAAGGAAGAGAGAAAGTTGTGGAAGCAACCAACAATGTAACTGCAGCAAGAATTCAGCCCCTTGAAGACATCATTTCAACAATAGTGAGTAAAAGAGTTCATTATAGGTTTAGACCTGCAGCTGAACATTATCAGGCGAAGAAATGATCATTATATATGTCATTCAGCCAATTAGTTGTTATTAATTAATGTCATTTCCAATGTGTGTTAACTTGTCTCACTGCCGCTTGCAGTAACCCTTTATGGCATATAGATGTGATAGAGCCTTTCGGGACTGGCACTTCAGATCCACAACTACTTGCTATGCACTGGAAATTATGGCTTTCTACAAATAAGTATCATAATCATACACAAATATAATACTGCCTATTCCTTGTGCCTATATATCTATCTAAGACTGCATTTCTCACTTGTTACCAATAATCTAAAGAACTGATAACTCTTAGTTCCAATTCTGGGCAAGTGTAATTTTGTGTTTTCCAGAAACTGGGCTATTTTTTTAACTCATGATGCAACTTGGAATATAACACAAGACCTCAGTCACCATTATGCTTTTGTCAAAATGACTAATGCCAAGATATTTTTTTTTTTCCTTTTCAGTGGAAAGAGAATGTAACACTCACAGAGAGCCAAGTACAGGCCCTGGCCCTAAGCAGGCAGGCAAGCCAGGAGCTTGATGTTAAGCGCCGAGAAGCCATCTATAACGACGTCCTTACTAAACAACAGATGGTAAAATATCTAACAATTATTTGATCAGCTGTCCAAGTTTGAACTGGGATATTGAGTATGAACTTCGCATGTGTATGTTTATAAAATAGAGGTGTATGTTTAGATATGTATAAAAATGTACTCGCAGAGTATGAGTTTCCATGGGTCAAGTATTTGCTGGCATTGAGTAGCGGTGTATATGATGTAACATCAGGAATTGACTTCTGCAGTATGCTGGGTTGGATCGCTCAGCCTCATCGGCAGAGACTCCATGAGATGTTCATTTCAAAAGATACTCACCAGATTTTTCTGTTCAAGTCGTTTGCCTGAAGGTCATGAGGCTTAAAGAGAAATCTAACTCGAGCGCTAAGAAAGCAATTTACGAAACACAAATCATAGAAAGTATTGCTAATGGTTTTTAGCTTAGAATTATTTTTACAAAATCTGAAAGCTGCCCAGTTTATGTCAAGTGGTAGAGCTTTCTCTTAAGCAAACATTTAGTGATAATCTGCATGCAGGACTTTCAAAGGGATGATAAATGGTACCTGACAAAAAAATGCTGTAATTTATACCTGGGAGTAATTTCACAGCATAGCACATTTTGCTGTAGGAACTTACCCAAATGTTGCATGCAATACAATAGGCAAGTCATTAAGAGAACTCGGCCCTAAATGGTGTTACTAAATGGTTTCTGCAGTAATGAGCTTGTGAATACCATCACATTAGTGATGGTGATAACAATAGTGCTTTTTCCTTCAGCCATGCTATCCCGAACAAATTGATTTTAACTCTGAACTTGATACTGGCAGCATTGAGACGGGTCGTGCACTTCTAACAGCTCTGCTTTCCCTTCACAGTTAATCGGTTGTGTTCAGAGGATACTTATGAACAGAAGACTACAGCATCAGTACAATCAGCAGCAACAGCAGCAGATGTCGTACCAGCAAGCAGCAATGAGTCATCTCATGATGCCAAAGCCTCCAAATTTAATCATGAATCCTTCCAACTACCAACAGATAGATATGAGAGGAATGTATCAGTCAGTGTCTGGTGGTATGCAACCACCACCTTTACAACGAGCACCACCCCCAATGAGAGGCAAAAATCCAGGGCCTTCCCAAGGGAAATCAATGTGATTTTGCACTAAAAGCCTAAAGGATTGTTAAAATCAGAGAAAGAACTTTTATTTTTTTAGGAATCAATGGCTTAACAGAACTCAACTGTAAAAAAAAAAAAAAAAAATTAAAAAAAAAGTTTGGTTGGTCCCCTTAAATGCCATGTTCCATGTTAGTGTTTCAGCTTTGTTTAAATAGGACATACGTTTTCCCTTGTTGTCAGTGATGTTGCCTAGAATCTTCTTACATATGTTGAGTACAGGAGATATCAAGTTGTTTTCAGTGAAAACAAGTCCTCCCGTAACAGTAGCATCTCCACAGGTTTCCTGTCTAAACTCCTATGCTTACTTTTAGTAGCTGTGAAGCTGTCATCCAATTTGAGAAGCTTAGGAAGGACTGCAGGTCTGTATGTTTCAGTATACCATATGTGAGTTGTACACAGCTGAGTTCTTGATTAGAGTTGATTCCTCAAATTATGGAATACTTTTCTGCTTACCCATTTCTTGAAATTAGTGGGAATATTGTAACAGAAATCGTTCAGTTTCCTTTTGGCTGAGGTCTGGACTCGTACTATCGCATCTATGCTGAACGAAACATAGGAACTGAAAATACTCTTTGAAACAGAATCGAGTGCAATATTCTTAAGTACTACTGCTCTGATACTTTTGAGTCATGCAGTTACATGGAAACTGTGTCTACAGCCTTAAATAGTGACTCGGGGAAGAAAATTACTCTTCCTTAGTCTTCTGCCATTTTTTATTTTCACTTTTATGTGACGGAAAAACAGCTGGTGATCTGGGAGTAGGAGATGTTTCTCCTTCACCTGAATTCGCTCTACGCGGAGTCCAATGCAAAGCACATTTCTGTTAACTCCTTACTGCTGGTGCTACTGTCTTTGCCCGTTGCCAGCAATGGGAGACAGGCCAAGAATACCTAAATTCCTGGTATTCTGGGGGTTAGGATGCCGATGGTGGGCAGGGTCAAACCCTGTTACATTATCAACCTTAAAATGGCAGAACCATTGCGAATTTAAAATTGATACCAAAAAAGTGCTCTAATAACTTCCTGAGCTACCAGAACAGTGAAGTAACTTTTCCTCCATTAGATAAGAGTTTTGTTTATGCACTCCTCCCCATCCCCTTTCATTTGTGTGAAAACATCATTTAGTATGCAAAGAGCTTGATTTTGTTGTTGTTTTTTATGTAGACCAGAGAGAAATTTCTCATTTATTATTATATCAATAGCACTCTCTCTACCCACACTTCTTGTGCTTGTGGAGATCTAACTAAACACAAATAGGGCTCTTGAATATAGCTTGGTGGACTCTTCCCTGAAAAAATGCTTATAAACTGGGGCTAAAATAAACGACAGGAGCATTTGAGGCAACGGTGTGTCGAGTATAGGAAAGAGCGAGAGAATTCTCGACAAACAAGCGGATGAAGGCATTTGCTGTAGATATTGCTGGACTCTTCTGGCTTGCTGACATGAACTGAAATTGTTTTGGTTTCTGGAACTGTTCTTGCAGGAGTTTGAGATCTTGCCCTGAATGGACAAATGTTTTGTTCTGTTTTGTTTGTTTGCATCTAAATATGCAAATACTATGTGATATTTCATTTTGTGATAAAAACTTGGTTTGTGATCTGAACAGAGTTTCTTTGATCTGTTGCAAAACCAGCTAACAAATTGCCATCTTGGACTCTTTATTACGAGATTCCACAAATGAACCTCAGTATGTTCTAGTGCTTTGCCAGCTCTACAATTACATTTAATTTGGGGGGAAGGGAGCAAAAAGAGACGTATTCACACTCGAATTAATGAAAATATGAGACTTTGAAACCAACAATCGAAGGCAAATGTACTCTGGGCAACTCTCACTGATGTTCCTACGTGTCATGAGTAAGAGAAGTATCTTCTACCAAACCTGGGAATGTTCAATGGAGTTTTACAGTAACTCAAAGACTTAAATGTGGAAGTTTTAGGCAACATTTAAAGGCACATTTTTTTCATTCTGGACAAAACTATGGATAACAGAAGACTAATGCATAAGAAGAAATTGGAGATGAGCATTGAAATAAAACTTGGACCACTTTGCATACATGTTTCTCACTTGACATTTTAGCTGCATAACAATGTGCTTTGAGTATAACATCAAGCTTTAACAAATATTTAAAGACAACGTACATCAATAAGATAATAAAAGGCTCATTTTTATATTTGTTTTAGATGTTTTAACTAGATGAGATGGCTTAAGATGACAAATAAAATTGTTGCTTGTAATACAATTTTGCCTGCTAAATTCTCCACATTTTGTAACCTGTTTATTCCTTTGGATGTAAAGCGTTTTTGCTTAGTATTGTGATATTGTATATGTTTTGTCCCAGTTGTATAGTAATGTTTCAGTCCATCAACCAGCTTTGGCTGCTGAAATCATACAGCTGTGAAGACTTGCCTTTGTTTCTATTAGATGGCTTTTCAGTTCTGTATTAAATATCTTAATTACTATAGAAAAGGTGTCACCTCTTCCTATAAGGCTGTTTTGTAATATATATAAGGACTGGAAATGTGTTTTTAAAGAAAAGAAGCATTCAAGTATGACGATATACTATCTGTGTTTTCACCATTCAAAGTGCTGTTTAGTAGTTGAAACTTAAACTATTTAATATCTCATTTAATAAAGTGACCAAAATACATCAATGTGCCTTGTGCTACATTTGCAGTACAGCATGAACTCCACGGGGACGTGGTGAGAGAAGTTGTCTGGTGAGAGCTGTGAACTTGCACTGCGCTGGAGTTAAGCTCTTCCTTTTTGCCACAGTGAGGTACCCGTCACTCAGTTTGGTCATTATTTTTAGGGAGGGTAGCTGTGGGACAGGTTTTCAAATGATAAACTCTTGACAGTGGCTTCTGCAACCAATCTCTCTGATAAAAATGATGAACAGGGAGGAGTTGCCCAACAGGAATAAATTGTTCAGAGCGAGGTGAAGTTCTGCTTGGTCAACTCGGAACAATGTACCTGGATAGTTCAGCCTCGAAATTGTACTTTTTTTTTTTTTTTTTTTTTTTTTTACTGTTGCAGTTAATAAATTCCTCCTGTTGGGCAAAAAATTAAAAAATAAAAAGCCTTTACTACAACCACAAAAAAAAAAAAAAAACAAGTGGCAATTACTTTTAAAGCTGCCCCTACGTTTGTTCCCCGTGCTTAAAGCTTTCTCTTTAGCCGGTGCTGCAGCCGCGTCGCTGCCCCACGAGGTGCGGCTGGTCCTGCAGCTGGCTGACAAGGGGCTGATGCTGTGGAAGCTGCTTAATGTGAATATCATCACGGTTCTGAATCAGGTGCTGCCATAAAGGACGGTGCGGGTCAAGTTTTTAAACGTCCTTGGAAATTACAGTGGGAACTGGGAAAAGCTCCCAGCACGGTCAGCAGGAGGCTCAGGCGGGCGCTGGGGCTGGAGGCTGCTGGAGGTGAGGCCAGCACCGTGCGCCCGTGGGCGGTGGTGGCATTTCGAGGCGTCAGGTGCTGAATGCTTTCCTTTTCTGCTTTATTTTTGGTCTGTAGAAGACTCACATTTGATCCTTAAATCCTGAACCAGTCTGAGTGGAGTAAATAGAAGTCATGTTATCAGTTTAAGCAAAGAGAGATTTGAGTTTGGGTAAATTATCAGTGTTTATGGAAAAGACAAATGTCCAAAATGCTCCTAGCTGGAGGCACTTGGAAAAATCAGCGTTGTGGCAGTGGCTACAGCGGGACACAGCGGCTGTGGGTGAGTGCTGAACTCGGTGCTCCCTGCCCAAACCCCTGCGGCTGTTGCGATAACACCGTGCCCCGTCTACGCTGTGGGGTAGCGTAAGGCACCAGCTCCCTGCCCAGCCCTGTCCTCAGGGGGTCTGAGAGCAAAACCTGGAGGGGGTTTGGGTCTCAAGGGCCTGCAGAACCCCTCCGGTGGCTGCAGCTCATGGGAGCGCTCACACTTCTGTGCCTGACCCCAGCCCCTCTCCACGAGGGCCATTGCCGTGCAGCAGTGTCCAAGAAAATGCTTTTTGAGCACGTTGGGGCTCCCCTCCTGCTGCACACGGTGAGAAGGGGACACGAGGGGTGTCGAGGGAGTGGCAGTGATGGCAGAAGGGGCACAGGGGAGTTTTGGCAAGGGGTCGAGGCAGAAAATGGGGACGCAGCTGGAGAAGGGCAGGGGGGAGGCAAGAAGGGAGGCCCCCTCCTTCTGTGCTCAGCCTCTCGCAGAGGCTTCCCTGGTGCTGTGCTGGGTGAGGGGCACAGCCGAGCCCTTGAGATGCTGCATGAGAAACAGTGACGGGGGCTTTAAAGCTTCGTCGGGGGATGTGGCTGCTTTTCTAATCAAATTGCACAAAATGCTGTCCCCAGGGATTCTTCTTGGCACCAGCAGGTGCTCTCAGGGTGATCAGCCACACCTGGTTACGTGTGGACACAAATTTTTGGTAACAAATACTTTGGTGTGGTTCAGGAACGACCTGAGGTGCCTCGGTGGAGTTGGCTTTGCAGATGTTTTCTCAAACCTACCCTGCACAGGTTGGAAACCACTGCCCTTGGGTTTTTTATGATGAGGATTGAACACCTCCACAGCAGTTACTTGCTTTGAGAGAAAACAAGTCTTATGTGGTACCGTGCACAACGTGGTCTGCTGGGTTCACATCCCTCTCTCTGACTTTTTAAGTTCATTTAAGTTCTCACGTTACCCAGCCCGGTAGCACGGTGCCTGCACGGATTGCGGGCTATTGAGCTGATTTGTGCTGTTTGCTCTCCCCACCTGACTGCAGATGTTTTTTTATCTCAAAATCAGGACCAGGGCCTGCCTCCCTCCAACAAACCGAGCTCGGTGCCTGCCTTCCTGACCATGTCTCTCCTGGGTGGCTGCCCCAGGTGCCTGCAGCAGCTGGAGGAGCAGCGCATCACACCACGCTCTGGGTTTGCCTCGAAAGTCAGAATTATTTTCAGCACAGGTCCCCACCACCTTGTCTTCTGTCCAAACGCTTTTCCAGCAAGGTCGTGGCAAGCATTTTGTTCACCAAAGTGTGGAGAAATGATTTGCCCGCATCTGCTGGCTAATAACGACCCTGAGCTATCAGGTAACCCAGTTATTACCCTTGCTGTATTGTATGTCCTGTGGCTTAGGGCGAGCGCTTGGTAACCTCCCTTTATTTCCTCGCAGTGCCTTTGTCTTTACGAAGCTTTCTGGATTGAGTTGGAGACAGACTTTGCCCTCCAGACAGCTCCTGTTGCCGAGCCTGTTACGCTTCAGCAAAGCCTCAAGGCTGGGAGTCAGCTCCAAGTGCTGGGACGCAGAGGAGGACATCGCCCTTCGGCTCGGGTCCCCAGGATTGTCTTCTCCTGAGGGATGTGCCACCACCAAGAATTTCGGTCCTTCTCCTTCGGGGACGTCTCGGCCACAGCCAGCAGCTGACACCCCTCTGGCAGCCCAGCGGGGCAGCTCCTGCCCTGGAGGGCACCTTCCTCACCTGTCCACACGGACTTTAACCACTTGCCTTGGTGTTTTGGGCTCCACTGCGTTCTCCGGAGGCGGCTCTGGGCAGCCCTGAGCCACCTCTCCTGCCCAGGAGAGCTCCCCGTGCCTCCAAGCTGGGGGCACGACTGCTTTTGCCAGGTTTATGCTGTGATGCGCCGGGTGCTGCTTCAGCCTCATGCCGAAGGCTTTCCTCCATCTCCACACCCCGCTGCAGCCACACTTGGTAAATTGTCCATCTCTGCTGCCGGCCTCCTTCCTCCTGCTTTATGCAGGTCTCAGTTATTACGTGCCCAGCTCTCTCCAGCTGAGAGCTGTTAAAAACAATTCCTTTTGTTGCATTTATTGTTGTGTTTTAAGATACGCAGCTTTTTGCGTGTAAAACAGCCCAGGGGGAAGGGGCACAAGTAGGCTTAAGGCTCCTACTGGAGGAAAAAATACTTCAGGTTTTGTTGTTGTTAGTTTTTATTGGTTCTTGTTGTGTTTTCTTTTTTGGTAGTGGTGGTACCAACCCTTAGCGAGTCCTTGGTGCATTTTACTGCTGGTATTGTGTTCTCAAACCCCGAGCCTGCAGAGTTTTCCACTCTCACGCCCTTTGCAGGAGGCGCCTCCGTCCATGTCAGCCCTTGGGTGCTGCTGTCTGAGGACCGAGCCCGCTGCGTGGCACCCATGGGCCTGATCAGCTCCCTGTCAGGGTGGTGAAAAACACGTACTGTGCACTGCTGAGATGCGTTTTTGCCCTGCGTTTTGGAGATGAGAAGTGGCATCTTCTGCTTTACAACTGCCTTCACGTGTAAAAAGAAGCAGTATTTGGAGAGAGGGCTGAGCCAGCAGGTAGGACCCCTCACCCCACTCCTGCGGAGGCAGCTGGGCTCTCTGGGGTGGCCTTGGCAGCAGCGGCGCCCCGGGGCCCCCTGGATGGCCACAAGCACCCATGGGATGAGGCTGTGAGAAGGCTGCAGAGCGAAGCTGAAGGTCTGAGAGTTTCCCTTTGCTAAGGTAAAAAAGTACATTTTAGGATGCTTTTCAGGAATGATCGTGCTTCTGACATGGCCGCTGAGGATTAGATGTTTCAGCGATGACTCAGAGGAAAAAGGTAAATAAACGTTTTTTATTTAAAACACAGGATTAAATTCCTCCGTGTCTAGATCATTCAAGGTAAAGCTCCTTTAATCTTTTCACTGCCGTCTGCAGACTGTTGTCTGGGACAGCTGCGGCACCGGCTGGGGCGTTTGGGCAGCAGAGGCTGCAGCAGGGACCTGGGAGGTGGCGGAGAGGACCGGGGATGGCGCACGAACAAGCTGGTGTGGGGCGCTCCCACTTCAGTGCGATCGTCCTGGGAATTCAAGGATTAAAGCTGAAGGGGCTGAGATCTCCCTTAGCCTGCTTTGTGAAGCGGAGCCTACGAAACTACACTGTGAAAAATGAAGCTGTGGTAAGGAAAACCCCAACGCAAAGCCACAACATCTGCATTTGTACATATTTTTGCATGCTCCAGAGGACTACACTTCCTACCAGGTGCTTGTCCGTGGGGCCGTAGCAGCGACACGTTCCTGCTCCCACCCTGCACTACAAACCCTGCCTGCGAACCTCAGGCTGAGCCCCCTGGGAGGCAGGGGGAAGCTGCCGGGGACTGCGTGCCCGGGCACTTTCTGCAGCCGTGACCGTCCAAGCGCTGCCTGCAGGGATAATCTTCATCCGTGGCAATTACTTACAAACGAGTGGGTTTTAATTGCTTGTGTTGCTTTCCGCTTTTTCTTCGCTGATTTTTCCACAGTGCTGCAGGTTCAGGTGTGAGGCCGGGCGGCTTTAACAGGTGTGAACGGGGAGGTTCCTCCCTGCACTGCCGCCGGGATGTGTATTCCTGGGAAACCCCACACGAGGTCTTCAGCAGCGGTGGGTGCCTGGCTCCTGGCATGGCCTGGGGGCTGGTTTTGTCCCTGGCAGCACACAGGGGAGGGCTGGATCTGCCGTCCTCAGCTCCCACGCTTCGTTTCATGTCCAGCTGCTCATTTCAGGGGGGCCACGCTTCCCAGAGCCGTTCCAGCTACAATTTGATGCTGCCCTTCTGTAAGAGTTTGGAGTTTAGGAAATTTATCTAAAGTCCAAAGCCTTTTTATAGGTGGTCTTAATCTTCACATTGATCAGAAAATACTCGGTTAATTGTTAAGGAGCACCAAAAAAAAAAGGGCTAGCAAGAAATCTACAATATAAAGACAATTTTATTGCCGATAAGCTCTTAAAACTCATTTTTTTTCCTGTTTCAGTAGGACCTTATTCTTCCTGATGAAAATCCGGTCATAGCATCTCTCATTAAAAATAAAATTATTTTGAAATAAATAAATATATAAAATAAATATCATATACATTTTATAAATAGTTTTGTCCCTATGCACAGTATCCATGCTTACATCGGAATAATGTTCCTCACCCCCTTCCCACCCCAACAGCAGGAAACACCCCACACATCAGGACCAGTCCTTGTAGCATCATCCACGTAGCAAACTCCTGGGCCGCTGAAGCAGGGCACCATCTGAAAGGCTTTTTCTTTGCCGGTAACTATCCCAAGCTTATCAGCAGCATCTGTAGCAGTTCTGTGGTCTTTTGTTTTCTTCCTTTCTCTCTCTCTCTTTTTTTTTTTTTTAGTTGTTTTTATTTTTTCTCCCCCTGGTGATCAAGTTTGCTCGCCTGTTTGCTCCTTTAAGCAACCATAACATTGAATATTCGGCCTCTCCGACAGCCACCGAGTAAAGAAAGTGAACGAAAATGAAAGATTATACGCAGGGTTCCCTCCCTTCCCCTACCCCCACCCCCATAAATAACCCACGTTCGATATACGCTTGAAACAAGGAGGAACAGCAGTGTCTGAATTCAATGTAAGTGCTTTCCTATGTCATCTACATTTACAGGAATGATGGAATGACTATTAATATAGTGCTCTGGGAAAAAGCTCGGGAGCCCAAGTATGTACACTGACGGGGCAGCTGCAGGAAACATCACCTGTAGTGGAAGAGGTCTCTGTACATTGCAGGTATTTTGGCAGGGTCCACAGGCCTCGGTAAAAAGTGAGTGAATTTCTGATGTCTCTTAGTCCTGTATCCCTCGCGGGGGGAGCCGTCCTTGTTCAGCGCCACGTAGTAATGCCTCTCCGAGTCGGGATGCTTGTAGAGGGTCGAGGCGTACGTGTTGTACCAGTTCTCCTCAAACTGCTCTCGGAAAACGCACTCCCTTGTGAGCTTCTTCTGCGTTGGGGCAGGGATGTGAGAAGAAAAAGACGGGTGTCAAAAAATAAAAATAAAAAAAAATGTATTTTCCTATTTCCTTCAATTTTTTTCCTATAATTTTCCTAGCTACCTGCTTCTGGCTCCCCTGAGGAGGGGACTGTGCTGCTGGGGATGATGATCGTGGGTGAAAGCTGGAAACGGGCACGAGCCCGGCCCCAGAGACCTCTGAAGCTGGAGGAGGAAGGAGATGGAAGGAGAAGGTGGGTGTGCGCTTTGCAAGGCCCTCCATTGAACATAACTCACGGCTGCAGCAAAACTCCAAGCCTGGCAGCCACGTGGCTGCGGTCGGGGTGTGAACGTGGAGCTCATGGCCTGGGCTGTGGGACCGGCACCTGTCCCACAGGGGGCAGGGGGTGCCCCCCCGGGGCCGTGCCCCCCCGGCAGCCCCACGCGCAGGGAACGCACACGAGGCACCTCCTGGAGCGGGTGAGAGTTCAAGGCACGTAACAACACAGGCTGCAATGGGAATGAAAGCATTCCTCGGGCCTTTCATCTTCTGAAGCGCCAGGGAGCTGTGATGTGAGGCCATAACAAGACGTGGGGAGGTCTGCACGGGGAGCAGCGCCCCGGGGACGCCTAACCCCGGGGGAGATTTAGGTGAGGCGATGAGTGCGTGCCAGCACGAGGCCGGGGCATCACACGTCGGGTTTGGGGGATGGATGCCACCCGTGTCATGCAGCCACAGCCCCTTGATCCCTTGCCCTGGTGGCTTTTTAGGCAGTGGCCGTCACCCCGTGGGCTCTGATCTCTCCTTTCTTTGCCAGCTGTGGGGCTGGGCAGGGTCACAGCGAGGAGCGGGGCTGTCCCCGGACCCTCCAGGACCTGGGGGCTGTGGGGTGGCTGCACTGAGTGGCAGGGGACCCGCAGACCCCGTGGGGATCGCCCAGGAGGGGTCAGGCCTTTCAGATGAAAGGCAGGCTGCAGACGTAGGATGTTAGAGCATTACAAAGTCTGTACCCACACGGTGAATTATTTGGGCAGGGAATGTGTCTTATCTGTGCTGCACGGAGTGCTCAGTAAATGTTACTGCCTGCAGTAGATGTTTTGTAACAAGATACAGGAGCTCACCTGCACTCAGAACCTGTTTTGAGTGTTTTGCTGCTAATTAAATGAACCCTGAGGAAACTCATGAGTCCTCCAAAAGCCTCCGCCACAGCTCTTGTCACCTGAGAGCAGGGGAGCTGCGGGTTTCCCTTCCCAGATCTGTCAGTGAACATGCACTTCTTCCCCTCCCTCCTAGGGTGGCACCTACTCAAAACACCCTGGAAGCTCCTGCCCAACTGCAGAGCAGCGCTGCTGCGTTGCCCCCAGCTGCATGCCTTTCACCGGGCTGTTTGGAGGCTCCGTGTTGCTCTAGAACATCTTGACTCTGCAGGACATCATTTATCTTCCTGCCAGCCCTGGGACATCCCCACTGAGCCTGAGGCGATGCAGGGCACTGCCCGGGACTCACTGCTCCAGGTACTGGCTTCTAGTTCTGAAATTGGTGGAAAATGTAGCACAGGTGCCTTGGTGGCAGTGGCTGGCTCTGGTGCTTGATGCTGCTCCATCAATGCGTGCAGCACGCGAAGCTGGCACTGAGGGGAACACGACACTTGCAGAAATTTTAAAAACACCCCTCTGCTGCAAGCTCCTCAAACACCATGGTAATGCTAATGCTGTTGTTACACGCTGCTCTATGGACCTTTAAGTAGCAATACTGCAGTGCCTTTCCCTTCTGAAAAGCCATCGGTGCACAGCCCGCATATTACAGATCTTAAAACTTCAGGGTTATTTGGGGAGCTGGCTTGTGACTTTTGCACGATTCAGATTGGGGTCACTGTCATCCCTGCAGTGTCCAGTGTGTTTCCTAGCGTGCAGGGTGCAACAACAGAGAAAACTCCCATGATGATGTCTTAAGGTCAATTCAGTTTCCAGGTAAAGCCTTGTAAAATTGTATCTTTGTTATTTCTGGGAGGTAGCATTAAGGCAGGCCCTGGAACTTAATTAACTCTGTTTGTTGATTCATGATCAGAGCTGCAGGGCTTGAAAGCAAAGGAGATACGCAGGTTTGTGCCCTTGTTTTCAGCATGAATGAGTAAAAGCTGCAATTCCAGGAGCTGTTGAACAGCCTTGGAGTTTAACAGGAGGGGTCCTGCTGTGTCGTTTTAGGCTTGAGCCGATTTCTGAAGTTTAAAATTTCTGTGTTTTATGGATTCCTGGTGACTTCACCTTTTATCTGTCTTGCATGCTTGTAATGTAATCACGGTCTCTGCTCTTTTGTTTTGGGTAGATGTTATTAAGGAAGTGAAGTGGAAAAAGAAAAGTTATCAATCAATGTTAGCACTAATCATCTCATATAAGCGTTGGTACCTGAACCTCAAAAGTAGTGAAAGTGGCTGTAGCAATCTCAGTAGATGGGAATGGGAGAAGGAAAGATGATGGAAACTCATGTTTTAGCATTACTGTTCTCTAAGAAAAAGTTTTCTGAAGGCTTCTCTATGTGCATTGAACACAAGGTTACAAGTTCTGCACTAAGAGGTTGATCTGGCTTGGGTAGAGAAAGTTTGTGCCTTCCACTTTGGTTTAAAGCCGATTTATTTTATGTCATTTTAAAATTATTGTGATCCACCCTCAAAAAAACAGTGTCCTCACATAGGGTGCTGGTCTAGAAAGACACATTTAAAAAAAACCACACCCTGGTGATGAGTTGAGTTCAAGGCAAGGGGGCATCTGATGAAAAAGCACTGATGCAGCACAGCAACTACAGAAATGTAACCTTAAAAAAAAAAAAGCTATCTAGAATGCAATTAATTTTCAGAATAGAAGCAATTCTTGTAGCTAACTAGAACTAATTGTTTTATATTGCATTCAATAATTAGAAATTGAGTCCTGTAGGAAGGACTCTGCCCAGCTACTGAGACCTGGCATTTTGCCTACAAGCCTAAACACTCGAGTAGAAGCGAGCAGAGGACAGCTTGGCTCTCTTCGGGTCAGTGGGGACCTAACCCATGATGGCAAAGCTCTTACTGGGTGCACCCGCGGGGGATCTGCACCATTTCAGCCCCGTCTGCTGAATGAGGCGTTAAGGAGTTCGTGCTGAGAGCAAAGCCAGCAAGAAGGTTACATGGGGCTTTTGGCAAAACAGGAAAAACTTCAGTCTGAAAGGGCATTTTTAGGAAATTATGAGAAACTTCCCTAAACTCCTAAAAGGAGCTGTAGAGAATGCTATAATAAAAATAACACACCGCACTTCCAGCTTCCATGAGAGAACTGTAACACACCTGTAAGACCTGCAGATCCATGCAGATCCCGAGCATGTGGGCAATAAATGTGACGTTACTCATGAAAACATTCAAACCCCACCCGTTTTGATGCTAATTTTCCCTCCTGTGCATTTAGCTGACCATTCCTGCCCTGTTTCCAAGAGGCTAAGCCCAGTAACCCCCCACAGCACCCCAGGTGCTGCACCCTGCGCTGGCCATCACTGGGGGAGCGCATCCCCCTCCCTGTGACCCCGTTTTGTGTCTGCCACTGGTGCTCTGCCTCCAGTGGGGATGGTGGAGGGATGTGGCACCACATGGACTTTGGAGGCCTGTGACGGGCACAACTGGTGGCACCGACGAGGCCCCACAGCCCGGGTTGCTGTGTATTTCGTATCCTCCCGAGATCTGGAACTTACCGACCCATACAGCTCGCCTCTCTCGTTCATGCCGAGGTAGAGTCCCGAATCCACCCCACGGATACTGACCAGCCCCACCGCCAGGCTGATGAACTCCAAAATCCCTAGAAGAGAAAAGGAACGCAAATCATACAGGTGGCAGAACTGACGCCAGGCTCAAGTGACAACCATGAAACGGCATTTCCCAAACAGAGCTGCTCACAGACCTTGCTCACTTTATTTATAACTGCACAGTTCTGAAGTCTGCAGTCCTACACGCATGCAATCCTTCAATTTCCACCCCAGACTTCTCCCCAGCGTTATGAACTTGACTTGTCCGAGGGAAATTCCCTTTCCTAATGAGAAAAGGAGTACTAGGCGTAGCTGTTGCTTTTATTTTTTTTTTAAATCACCAAAAAGTGAGATGCAGAAACGCGTGCCTGGCCCACGGGCAGTTTTACAAGGCTGTTGCCACCCTGGGTCTTCCCTCTTCACCAAAAGCCGAGGGAGTTTTGTCCCCACAGAGCTTCTGGCATGAGAAGACAGCCCCACACAATTATAAAGTGATGATTTCAATAGAAATAAATGAAAAGCACTAGAAAATGTGTTTGTGAGGCTTGTCCTGTTCCCGCTGCTGCAGTGAGGTGCTTGCCACCCCGAAATGCACAGAGTCTTCAGGGATAAAGCCAACCTCTGGTGTGCGCAGGTAGAAACGTGCCCGCCACCTGCCCCCTCCAAGCTCCGGGGAAAAGCCTCCTAGAGGGGCTGGGTGAGACTGAAGATCTCACATGCTCCCAATCCAGAGGGCACGGGCAGCTCATGCCCACGTCCAGCGCTGAACGAGTCAGCCAGGAGGCTGCGGCGGAGGCAGGAGCAGGGTTTGCACCATCCCCGATCTGTGATGAACGGGCAGGGTGTGTCCGCTGCCGGGAGGGCAGAGTTGCTCTAACCTTTCGCCGGGCTCCAGGTGCCTTAATATAGCTCCCACGATGTCCAGTCCCGAGCGATTGCCCCACCGATCGGGTTACCTCCCGCAGCTCCTCTGCAGAGCGTGCCCCGGGTCTAAAAGCGCCGCGTGACGTTCGGCCACCGGAGCCGGCTGACTCTGGTGGCAGGCAAAGAGATCTTCTGCGCGGTCAGGTGTGGCTGTGCTGACTTTCTGAGGGTGTCACCGCCTAAATATAGGGCAGATATGTGGCCCCAGACCCCTCAGCTGGGCGCAGACGGGTTGGTCAGGTGCAAGACTCAGGCTTTCTGCCTCGTGTCAGACTTTTTGTCGGCGCTACGGCTCGCCTGTCTGCAGCCAGCAGGTGCTGCGGGGCGGAGACAAAATATGGACCCAGGAGCTGGAATTCCTTGAGACACACAGGGAAGCAAACAGGCAGCTTGAATTTTAGACCAGTGCAGAAATTTGCCAGGCTGAAATACGCCCAGCTACACTCAGAGCGGGGTAACTTGTTCTCCGTGGGGCTTTGGGCTGCTGGTGAGCAGCACAATGCGTCAGGGCATTCGTTTTCCATTAGGTCCTACAAAGCACAAAGAAAGCACAGCCTTTCCAGATGGCCCACGTTTTCTTCAAGGGACTCCAGAGCTATGGATTTTCCCAGAGAGTCGGTTCTTTCCTCTCCCTTGCGTGCCCAGGTTGGGCACACGTTGCCCTCAGAGCAGGCAGTGGGCACAGGCAGCCCTCCAGGAGCTGGCTCTGCTCTTCGTGCACCGAGCTTCGGGGTTTCTTATCTGAACAGAGGGATGAGCAGGGAGGGAAGAGGTGCAGGATGAAGGGTTTGCTTCTGCCTCCACTCCCCACAGGTCCTGAAACGTGGAGCAAGTTACAGACCTGCTGCGCACTTCCCTTTCCCCACCTGCAGGACAAAAATGAGGACAGCCGCTACTTCTGAGTAATGGGAACGCACTCACCCCTCTGAACAGAGGCACGGTTATTCAGAAAAGTAAAGAAAAAAGTCATACAGGGGGAAAGGAGTACAGGGATCCCTAGAAATGGGGATCCAGGCTGATGACAAGTGGACATTCAAGTGAAAAGTGTCTGCGAACTGGAGAGCCGTAGATCGACCCTACAGGTACCAGTTGGGTTGCTTGGTTTGCTTTTGGTTCTTAAATTTACCTTCTGTTGTCCCTGGGAAACAGGAGAATGCTCCCAGGCCTGTTTAGGAACCAAGGGATGTTGGAGAAAGGGAAGCAGAGAGCTCTTCTTGAGGTTACCCACCAGCAGGCTCTGTCTGTGGCATTCGAAGCCATCTCCAAAGCCCTGGTGAGGGCATCCCAGAGCAGCGTGGCCCTCCCCAGGAGGCCTGACACCGCTCCTCTGGTGCCCGTTAGCTGTGCACTTGCTGCTCTTGCAACCGAGATTTCTGCAAGGTGGACCTGTGACAACCTCTTCTGCCAGTGTGACTTGCAGCACTCCCCTCTCCTGATCTCTGATGGCACTCGGAGACGTGCACCGAAGACAGCTCTGTTCGAATAGCACTCAGAACGTAACTTAAACCCACAAAAGTCAGGAGACAGAGTGAAGGCTGAAAAAATGTGGGCAAATATCCATCCTGTCCTTAGCTCACTCCAGTCGCTAGACAAAATTGCAGCTTCGTACATCTGATCTCCAGCAGCACAGGGAGCGGCCACTGGGGCCAGATCAAGAATTTTCTTTCACGTTGTGGCGGTGTTTTTGTGGTAGACCCTGGCTTGCTGTTTTTTTTTTTCCTTTCTCTTTTTTTCTTTTCCCTCAGGACTTGCCTCACTTTTCATGCTTCGATTGTTCATTCTGTTTGTTCGCCGAGTCTTTTTAGATAATATTAGGAGAGATTTGATTGAGGCTCCAACTGGATCCCTTTAACACCAGAGCCCTGGATGATCTGAGCGCTGTGGCGGCCAGCCCCGCGCGCTCTCGCATTACCCCAAACTATCCCTCAAAGAACAATTCAGCTCGCTGCACCTGTCTCTTCCTGCATGACTGTATTGACGAGCCGGGCTACAGAAACAACCTCAGATGTTGTATCAATGTCCACAAACCTAAAGCTTCAGCTAAAAACCTCAACAACTGTTTGGGAACAGGTGCACTGCAGTCTGAATGTCAAAATCTACTGCAAAACTTGCTCTGGAGGTTTCACCAGCTTCTCTAAGAGGCTCTGTTACAGATCCATTACCAGATTTGTACCCCAGAAGAGCTTTGTTTCCTCCCTTTAGTAGTCTCCAGCACTAACTCGAGGCCTTTTCCTCTCCTCCCTTGCAGCGAAGCGCTGTTGGAGCTGCTTGTTGAGTGCTGGTGTAAAACAGACTCGAGGCAGAAGGGGAGCAATTCCTCCTGGCAAGGATTTTCCTGGCAGACTGATCTCACTTCCCTCCGCAGAAGGATTCTTCTTGTAGGGGTGGTAACGTCAGTCCAAACCCTCTCCAGCCTTTGACCATCCTTTATGTCTCTGTACAGGAAGGCTCCTAGCAGATGCAGTGAGAAGATGGATACATTTTTAAAAACACTTCATTTTATTTATTTTTTTTTTTCCTGGGATGGCTCAGGTGGAGCTGCCAGTTCAGAGAGAGCATTTGGGCACTCCTGTTGTCTAAGCTTTCTTCTGAGGATCCTGGAGAGCTTCACCAAACTTTGCGTTAAGCCTCCTCTAGGAAAAATAAGCTGCGCGCTGTCATTCTTGTGCGAATCTGTGTTTTTACAAGTATAAAATGTCACATTCCAGGGGACAGGTGTGATTTCAGAAAGCTCCAGTCCTCGACAGATGAGAGGCAATAGTTGCTGCGACCGCTCAGGCGTTGTGGGTAGATGCTTCTGCTGCTTTCCCTGTTTCCTGCTGGCACATCCCTTGACTTCTGTGGTACAAATTAATCTCTCCCTTAATCCTTCCTGTTAGGACCTCGACTGCCATCGCCAGGCTCCTTATTTTTCTCCGTGAAAGACTTGGACGACATACACATCTGCTAACTTCTGGGATGGTGCAGATACTGTCTGTCTTTTCCTGAACCCCTTCCAGTAATCAGAGATAGGGATACAAAGCCCAGTCCCAACCTCCATCCCCTCTGCAGCTGGATACGTGCCTGTGCTGGGGCGTCCCTGCGAGCCATCCCTGGAGCAAGCACATTAATAATCTGCTCGGGAGATCAGGGAGCACCTTCCAGCCATGTGGGCTCGATCTGCCAAACCATCATACAGGGTTTCTAAGTATTTCCCCAGGTGCCCCTAGATTTAAGGCGGCTTCAAACTGCTACCCTGAAACCCTCTCTAGCTCCGGATCCCTCGGTGTAGTTTTGTAGCTCCCCAGCACTGTACAGCCTGCCTGTTTCTGTAATAAGTTCCTGCTTTCTGCCTGCTGCATGCAAAATTTAGGAATGCATCGATACATGACATCCTAATACGAACCATACCAGTAACATTGGAATTTAAATATTCATGGCTACTGAATGCAGATGGTGAATGCTGTGTGCCAATACGTTATTGCTTTGAGTCTCTGCTGCAGCAAGATTCAGTCCAACTTTATCTGAACATGAGGATTCCAGTCTAATCCTGTGGGGCTTTGTCCTGCAATTACAACAAATAACTATTTATTTTACACTGCCTCTGGGAAAACCCTGAAGCAGAAAACTATAATATTTTATATCTGAAGTCTGGTCTAGTTTACGTAGCTGGATGCTGACTGCTAAAACACTTAGGGAATGCCAATGCTTCGATTTATTGAACACACTGTGTGACTTAAGCTTAAGTGTGCAAAATTCATGAAAAGTTTTAGGCTGTTTAATGCATTCTTCCAAAGTTTGTTTGGAAATACGTTTATTTTACTCAATCTTTTAAAAAGTGGGACTGAGATAGACATAGCCATCTGAAATGGTTTACCCGTATAAAGATAGGTTAAAAAAAAAAAAAAAAAAAGAACTGGCAGATTAAACTAAAAAGCAAACAGATGCAGTGGGTTCGCTTTCAGTTTCTTTTTAAAGGTTAAAAGATATGTGTCTTTCGGGAGGTAATTAAAGAACACTTGCTCCACGAGCCCATTAGTACCTTACTCTGACCTGCAGGTTATGACTTTCTTGTTGATTTAGGCAGGGACATGTTACACACACACCTGGTGTTTATGGAAAGCACAGTTCACAGATAAGCTTTTCCAATTGTTCCAAAAACCTGCCTTAAACTAACAACAACAATAGCAGCGGCGGCGGCGTTCCTGAAGTCTCAGAAAGCACCGGTTGCAAACAATTAAAGGCAAAAAAAGAATTCCCTTCACCGAGGAGTTAAATCACTTGAAAACTGTAAAAAGTCTTGCGAACACTTCTCGCAACCTGTTGACAACATAGCTGAGATCACTGGCATGGGACTTGTTGATAGCTTACCCAGACACCTGCACTAGATGCTGAAGTAGCGGGAATTTTTCTTAGCTGTGCTCAAACTTACTGTACTCCTTCGCCTGTGGCTTGGGATGCATTTTTTGAAGATTACATAGAGTCTCATTAGAGATCCCTGCTCTCGTGTGACACAGATACAGGCTCTGAAGTCTTCCAGCTTTATTCCAGACAGCAAGGTAAATCCACAGCGCTCTGCCTATTGTTCCGTCTGCTCCTTTCGGAGGTCCCCTAAGCATTTTCCCCCCTTCAGCTTCCCCTTTCCTTTCCAACCACCTCCCGAAACCGAGCTGCAGCCGCCCGTCCGGCCAACTGAGCCCTGCCTGCTCGGGGGAGACTCCCAACGAAATTCACGCAAGGAGAAGAAATCACATTAGCTCACGGATATCTGCCGAGGCCAAAAGAAGGAGAAAGAAAGAAAAAAAACACACGAGAAAGCCAGGAATTTCTTTTTCCGACGTGCTCCCTGCTTCCCTTTGCCTGCCTCGGGGTTAAGTCCAGGGGCACGGGCAGAGCTGAAGCGGCCACCCCGCGGTCCCCCCATCCGCTTTTACTCGGTTTTTTTGCCTCTTTTCTTCCCCAGGGCTCGTCCCTGTGCACCTGCAGGGCTGCCGGGAGGGGAGGAAAGGGGGAAGCACGACCCGCCCGCCCCGCCGGGCAGCGCTCGCCGAGCAGCCTAATTGCATCCGGCCGCTGCCGGGCTAATTAATGAGCGGGGCCGGGGGAGGCACCTGCCGCCGGGCCGGGCCGCCACCTGCCGCCGGGAGCCCTTACCGAAGCGGCTGTGGTCCTGCCGGGTGCCGTGCACCGTGCCGTTGGGGAAGATCTCCAGGTGGAAGCCGGTGCGGCAGTAGAGCTGGCGCCGCCGCAGGATGCCCTTGAGGTGAGCGAAGTCGGTGGGCGAGCCGCGCTGCAGCCGCCCCTCGATCTGCCCCAGGCGCTCGTTGAGGAAGCCGGCCGGGTCGGCCAGGGGCAGCCCGGCCAGGGCCGGGGGCAAGCCGTGCAGCTCGGGGTCCAGCGCCCCCAGGAAGCCGCCCACCTCGGCCATGGGGCCGCGGGCGAGCAGCGGCCCCCTCAGGGCCCCCTCAGAGCCCGGCCGGCCCCGCGCGGCCCGCCCCGGCTCCCCGCGCCTCCCATGGCTGGCTGGGGCCCGCTCGCGGATGCGAACGGCACTTTATATACGTACACACTCCCCTTACATTGACATATTGGATATTTAAATGCAAGCCACACCTCACTGGCATCCCCTTTGGCTATCGCTTTTTTTTTTCCTTTCTCTGATCCTTTTTTTTTTTTTTTTTTTAAAAAAAGCTTCCCTCCCTCTTTTATTATGAAAAAAAAAAACCGGCAGGGAAAAGCTCCACGCGAGGCTCCGGGCAGGTCCCGGCTGGGAGCACGGAGCCCCCGCACGCAGCCGGGGATGCGGCCCCGGCCCGGCTCCCCCTCGGGGGCTGCCCGGAGCCCCCCCAGGGTCTGTCAGTGCCCCGCAGCCCCGGCCGTGTCCTTTCCCCCCCCCGTCTCACACCGACCGCTGTGGAAAAACTAACACGTAGGGGAGCGTGTTTTATTTTTTTATTTTATATATATATATATATATATTTTTTTTTTTCTCCAGCGTCCGAGCTGCAAAGCGATCTCTTTGAAAAGTGATCCCGCGGCGTTTTTACGGCCGGGTTTACAAGCGGCGGGCGCTGAGGGGCCGGGGCCGGCGCTGGGCAGCCCGGGCTCGCTCGCCACCTTCCTCCCGTTGCAGACAGGTGTTTCCGCGCCCTCCGACACCGTATCCGTGGCAGCAGCTGCCGGCAGCGCCGCAGACGGACGGAGGCAGGCACGGGGAGACGTGCGGGACGCCAGGGGAGGGGAAAACGCCAGCCCGGCCGGGCAGCGCCCGAGCCTCGCTGAGGAGCCGCAGCCGCAGCCGGAGCCGCCCCGCCTCAGCCCGGCCCCGCCAGGCGGCGCTGCCGCTGCTCGCCGCGAGCCCGCTGAGGGCAGCGGGCGATCCGCATCGCCCCGTGCCCCGCCAGGGGAGGGGAAGGACCAGGGGAGAGCCCCCCACAAAAAAAAACAGCTCCCCAAAACCCCCCCGCAAAAGCAGTCCGCAAAAACAACCCGCTCCGCCGCTGGGGACACCTCGGGCTGCAGCCTCCGACCCCTCCTCAGAGGGTCTCGGCAGCCGTAAGGGGCCTCACAGCTCAGGGGTCTGCCCCTTCGGCAGGTAGCTCCCCTCAGGGCTCGCTCCTCTGCGGGTTTGTTCTGCCTCAGCGGGTCCTGCCCCTCATGGGTGCCCCCTCAGTGGGTCACGCGTTTTGGCGGGCAGCTCCCCTCAGGAGGGGACACCCCTCAGTGGGGTCCCCTCAGTAGGTCTGTCACCTCAGCGGGTCCTTCCCTCATGGATCTCCCCTCACTGGTCTCCTGTTTTGGTGGGCAGCTTCCCTCAGGGTGACTAACCCCTCCTCGGGGAGCTCCTCTCAGCCTGGCTGTCCCCTCACGGGTCTCCCCTACAGTGGGTGTCCCCTCAGCAAGTCTTCCACCTCTCAGAGGCTCTGCAAGCAGCTCCCCTCCAGAGGAGCAGGGTTCCCCTCAGCAGGTCTGTCCCCTCATGGATCTCCCCTCAGCAGGCCTCACGTTTTGGCAGGTAGCTCCCCTCAGGAAGACTCACCCCTCCCTGCTTTTTCCCCCTCAGCAGGTCTGTCCCCTCATGGGTCTCCCCTCACCAAGTCTCTTCCCTCGGCAGGTTTCCCCTCAGTGGGATCTGTGCCCTCATGGGCTTCCTCTCATCGAGGCTCTCCTGTCAAGGGTTTTCACCCCTAAGCCCCCCTGCAGTGGGACGCTTCTCCCCACATCTATCCCAAGGCAGAGGGATATGGAATGACCATAACATGCATCCCCCTTTCCCCCACAGGCCCGGGCAATGCTCTGTTGTGAGGACGTGAAGAAAGTTGTGATATTACGACATGGAGTATCCACACGTGCATCTGCAGCGGGTGAGGGATCTGGTTTTTAAATGTGAGATGGGGGTGTTTGTTCCTGTCAGAGCTGCGGCTGTAAAAGGGGTGTAGTTGATGCAGAACTTGACACGTGAAGCCTAAAACCATGGGTGTTTTTAAAACGTAGTCTGTTCCTGAGGTAGTAAAATCTGCACAAGTGTGTTTGCTGGCTATTTGTCATGTATGGTTACATGGGGATACCACTGTCTGTGGAGTTCAGGCGTCCCACAGCAAAGATGGTGTTTTTATGTCTGTGTTATTTATATGAAGATTCAGGTGTGGTTGGGTAACTGAAGGAAACAAACTTTGCCGGCCGAAAATGAGAGAAGCCTGAGGAGGAACACCCCAAATCTGAGTAACTGCTAAGGTCAAAATCCTGTTAATGCTGTGAATTTAATGCATGCAATTTGTATAATGTGAATGATCCCAGTACAATCAAATAGGCTCTTCTGTAAAACGTGGGCTTGCTGAATTAAGGGAGTGAGTTTTGCCTCTGGATTCATAGAGACCAGAATTTCACCTCATTCCTAAATATGTCTGAAGGTAGATCATAGGAGTATTAAGAAGAGAGAGGAAAAGACAGTTTCTTATTAAAGGACTAAGTAAACCCTGGCTTCTGCCACTGACTTCAACAGGCTCTGGATCTGTTACAGTATCCTTAAGCCCAAATCCATACAATCACTTATAGGAATACTTAGGAAACTGGAAAAAAAAAAAAAGTAAGATTTCAACTACATTACAGTAAAATCCAAGATAAAATAAAAAGAAACAAAAACCACAAATCTCCACACTTAAATAATGTATAACAAAAGCAGAGAAATCCCTCATCCAAGCTGACATTCCTCACTTAACTCTCCATGATTATGGCCAGCTTTTTAAGTGTCCGCAATACGTTTTATTGAGAAGTTGTATGGGCTGGTACAAAATGTTCTATTTAGGCACAACAGGATGCAGAAAAGGTAGCTTTCTCTTTTCTTTTTTGTCTTTAATTTCCTGGTTTGTTTACATTTTTACTAAGCTGAGGAAAGAGCAGAGAGAGTTGTGCCCTGTATTGTTTGAAGAAAAAAAGGTATGTATTTTGAATACGCAAAGCTAGAATAAATTCTTTGGAAAAAGAATTTCTATTAGTTAGAAAACAGGTATGCACTCAGCAATTTCTTGAACGAGGATAGACACTTTTACACAATTTGCGACACAAAGTGTGATGTGTTACAGAATTAATTTTCTGCTCTGCTGTGTTATAGTTTATGCAGTTCACCTGGCTTACTCATTGATTCAAGCTTGTATTGTCTACCTTGGTAATTGAAATGGTTATTGCCAAACTATCTTGTATTTCAATTCATGGAAGAACTACCAATGATATTTATTCTCAGCTGGCACACATGAATGTTGTAGGCCCTTTCCCATACACTGTGATTGATGTGTAGCAAGGTAGTAAAAATACTGATGGCATTTATTTGCAAAATAATTACTATTTGCAGAGAGCAGCTGCATTTGATATCTTGCTATAAAATGATAGGAAGAGCAGGACTGGGGGCAAAGCAGTAAATTAATTAGAAAAGAGTAAGACAAACAAATGCAATGAGCAAACCTAGATACTGCACATCCTCTGCCTGGGGCAATTCCATTTGGTCAAGAAAAGGTCAGGATAGCTAAAAATAAATTGAAGTAACAATGGCCATAAGTCAAAAATCAGACATGAAGAATATCTGAGGATAAAGGAAAAAAGCAGAGCCTTGTACTTTAGAATAATTATTCTGCTTCCCTAGCACATCCCACCGCAGGATCTCAAAACAATTCATGCACACTAATGAATTAAGACTCACAACCAAGGTCACTGTGCATCTATGCTTTCCCAGACAGTCTCATTTTCCACTAAGAGATGTTTTCAAAGGATATTGATGATTTTCTGTATTTTCTGAAGATTTTGAGTGCACAGCAGCCCTGCTGGAGCAGTAGCTCCAGCCAGGCATCTGTCTATCCAGAAACCAGACGTGTCCACTCTGTGTGTGCAGGGAGCCCTTCTGCCTTTTGTTGTGTGGCGACCATCTGCGCTGCACATGGAAGGAATGTCTGAAGTTCCCCCGCAGATAAACAGGGCAACCACCTTTGTGAGGGGGTGAATAAACAAATTTTCTTAAGGGGGGTGAAGGATGGTTTATTGGTCTTTGTCTTTGGTTGTTTTTACTTAAGCTCGTGTTATTGTTATCTTTTGTAGTAGCACTTCCAGGCCCTAAACCCAGCGTAGGCCTGGTTTGTGCCAGATACTGCATTAAGAAGTGTGTTACAAACATCACTGCTTTCTCTTTTGGAAAGGTTTGTAATGGAAGGCAGCATGAATGAAACAGCTGGATTTCAGTCAATATATAGAAGTATGTATATATTTTTGCAGCAAGTCTAGAATTGGTGGCAGGTTAAAGTGCGGGTCTGGAGATAAAGCTCCAGACTTGCCTGGCTTGGTCTTGGGATCAGGTGCCTAGATGAATGATGTGTTTTTCAAAGGGGGAAATCCCACCTTCTCCAGTTACTGTTTATTTCAGTGTCAGACGTGGATCTGCTGCTTTTAGTAATCCCAATATGAATCAGTAAGTAGGAAGCAGAGTTTTTCTGGCTCACTGCTGACTCACAAGAACCCACTTAGCATGAATTCCTGTGTCTAAGTCAGCTCTCTATAGTCCTGTATAGGGTAGCAAGTTATGTACAGGGATGTGTAAAGAAACGTCAGTGCTTTGTTGATACTCAGTTATGCAATTCTGCCTTGGTTCTTTCCCATTTTGAAAACTGAGGGGGTTTATTCACCCTGAAAAATTATACCTTTCCTCGTCACAGGTTTGGTTCCTGACTTGAATTATTCATACTGATACATTTCCCAGTACTAGAGGCTGTGTCAGGAACAGAGGGGGAATCTTAAGTGGGGGAAAGTGGTGCATATTACAGTAGTTTCTATTTGGAACTTTTTCTTGGGATTAGTGCTGGAATTACAGGACTGCTGAGTTGTTAGGCTTCTGCTTTTGGCCAAGTGTACCAGAAGAAACTTACCTGTGTAGTTGTGCCACTCCGTGCATTACAATGCCAGTGCAGCTTGCCACGTAGCCACTGACTGATGCACAAGTTTTCTGTCCACGGTGCTCGTATCTTGCACGTACCTTTTACATTGTAGTCTGTACTGTAATTTCATGCCAAGACAGCAGCACGTCCTTCCCAGACCAGTTGAACCAAGGAACATGACAGAAGTTAGAAGAAGGGTATCTTGGTAAAATCCTTTTGTTATCATCCATTTTTTTAAAAGCATGGTTTAGGAAACAATTAAGGGTGGTAAATAATCTGTTACAGCATGTTTGTCGTGGCTGCTAAGGGGTGGGGGGCGCCCAGTTAGCAGTGAGTCACTTCCTTTTCTGTTTTCACTGCTGGAGAAGCAGAAGATAAGGAGGCCATTCAAGTTGCAAAGTGTGTTCAGGATGCTGAAGTCTGTAAGGAACAACATCTTAAAGGACTGCTTCACTCTGTTGTGTTGGAGCCTTACCGTGACTTCAAATTATATCCTAGACCTAGAGTGGGACTTAAAGCTGTAATCTGTGTTTTGAAGCACCAGTGCAGCACAGTTGTGATCAACAGACTTGATAGGCACTTCAGTACCTCAGTACTTCTCTGTTTTAGGCTGAGAAGCTCTCAGTCAGCAGGATGTAAATTGTTTTGTGGCTTACAGGTGAAATACGGAGCTAGTTCTTTCTACTGGATCCGTCTCTTGCTATAGTTAGGTAATAAAAAGGATAATGTCATAACTCCTCTCTGGAAAGCATAGACTCAGAACATACCTATGGAAACACAAAAGCCAGTTCTAGTCCTACTCCAGTGAAAAATGTCACTTATTATGTTATTCTTACATGTGTGTCTGTTAACTATATCAAATTTTTACAGAATTGTCCATGACCATGGGGGCATGTATGTCTCTATCTGTATCAGTCGGTATTGGTCAAATATAAAAGAGTCACAGCAAAAGTCTGTCTAGCCCCGTATCCTGCTTCTTGATAATGGCTAATAACTTGTGTATGGAAAACAGGATGAGGATGGAGTGATACTTCCTTTGGCAAAGCCTCCCAGCTTCCAGCGCTTTCTGGTGTAGGCACCTTCCTGAGCTGGAGTCTGTAGCTGTATCATTGTTTTTGATTCTCCTTGATGGACCTTTTTCCATAAAATTGTCTAATCAGTTTTTTGAAACCCACTTGTGATTTTGGCTGCCATGACATCCCGTGGCAGTGAGTTCCACAACATCATTAGGTATTGTGTGAAAATGAATTTCCTTTTGTTTGCTTTTGAACCTGCTTGCTGCCTGCCAGCTTGAGTTGATGCCCTGTTTTTTTTTCTGTTAAGACTGTTTTTAAATAATCATTGTTGTTTACCTTTTCCATGCTGTAACAGCTTGTCTAGAACTTCATTGTTATTCTTGTTTTCCAAGCTGAAAGGCTCCGGCTTGCTTAAGTTTTCCCTACACTAAGGCTTCCCAACATCACCTGCAGCTTTGGAGCACCATTATTCTTGTCCATTCTGTAGCTATGTATTTCCACAATTACTGAAACTCTGCTCAGTGTTGAAGAGGTGGGCGTACCATGGGTATATTCAGAGGAATAATGACATTTTCTGCTTTGTTCTCCAAAAAATTCCTAATGAGATGTCTTTTTCCTAGATTCTAACACCCTGCCAATCTCTTCAGAGAACTATCCACTTCTCCAGGATCTCTTTCAGAAGTGGCAATAACTGATCTAAAGAACAGTGAGGCTGGCTCTTTCCTCATACGTTATTTTTCGTTTATGAACTTTGAAATAAATTTACTATTTTAACACCCACTCACTGAATACATTTTAGGTTTCATTTTTGGGAATGACTTTGTATCATCAGCAACCTGCCTGCAGCATTTCCACATAGTTTATGGAATATGAAACAGCAACAGGCACATCACAGACGCTGTTCTGAGCCCTCTGGGGAGCTCCCTACATCTCTGATGCTGAACGTCTTTTTCTCTTGGCTACGATGTTTTCACCAGCCATGATGTCGCCTTTTCTCTCTTTCTCTCTTCTTACAGTGAGGTTCATTTATGAGCTTGAGTTCATGCCATAGCTAATAGTCTGGTCATTTCCCTTGTGGTACCTGTAGGGATTATCAGTTAATTCCTCATATCAGTTTGTTATTTTTATCTGTGCTGCTGCCTCAAGTTCATTTTCCTTGCTGAAGGGCTGTAGCTTTGTGTATTTAACATAGATACAAAGATTCATTGAGCTTTCTTGCCTTATCGCCTGGAAGTGTTTTCTAAATACCTCCACAAGCTCTTGTTTCTGTGAACTTTGTCCTGCGACTGCAGTGCAGATTTACAAATTGGAACAGAGTTCTGTATTTGTCTGTGGTCAAATTGCTTTGGGATCTTTGGTCCTGTAGCTGAACTTTTCTGTGTGTGTCTTTGAGGACAGTGACACTTGTTCTCTCCCTGCAGAACTAAAACTGGAATGCATTAGTATGTGAGGTGGGGTCAGGAAGTCTGTGCTGGAAGTTATTCTAGAACTGGGTGAGTATTTTTTTATGGGATAGCCTGAAGTGAACAGAGGGACAGAAAAGGGCAAAAATAAATAAATACCTAAATATGCTAATAGGCCATGGTTATGGCACTTGTGATGACTGCAACTTCTCAGCCTCACTGCTGATGGTTCACATGAGGAACATTACTCAAGTTGATTTTTATAGTAGTGGGCTGTATGCTTATGAGACACACAGAAACTTAAAAAAAAAAAAAAAAGTGTAATAGTGTAATTACTCTTTTGTAATTTTGTAATTACTCTTTTCTGTATATAAGTCCTCTATACTTTAATTGGTTTGTTCTCTTCTTCAGTGAATCAGTTAACTAAATACAGCATAACACACCTGCTGTCAGGAAAAGAGCCAGGTACTTCACAAAGTTGACTCGAGTAACGTTGCATTGTATGAGACTTCCGAGATCCAGCAGCCAGCTGCCCTGCAAGTCACAGTGCTTCCTCGCTATGTGTCTGTGAAGAATGGAATTAACTGGCTATGAAAACCACTGTAAAGACACATTTTTGATAAATTCTGCTAGTGGCCAATGGATAGGAAGAAGCTATCTAAGGGAGCCCAGACTTGCTTGCATCTGATGGACACCCTTTGAAATGTGCATTAACTTTCTTCAGGATGAGAAGTGTTTCTTTTCAGGACAGCCACTTGAGTTTTGTAATGTGAGTTTCATTCAAATGTCATGTGAAATCAGGAGTTAATAGGATCCAGTTTTTATAGCATTGTCCTTACACAACTGCACTATATAGTAATCGCAGATTGAGTTTCATGCAGGATCCCAAAATGTTTATTTTACAGCATCCTTCGCTGTTTGTATAGCATTGCTGTGGCCTTTCTCCAGATGGGAACATGTGGGAAAGCAAAAAGCAGGTGGCTCGCTCAAGGACGTGAGAATCTATCTTTAGTGGAGTTAACTGGTGCCTTGCTAGCACTTGTGTTAGCTTTGCTTTGGTCTGAGCAGTCACCTGGGCTGTGTTGCATTCCCTTTGCGAGCTGCTAGCACTCCTTAAGACCGTATTTTGCAGGAAAGCTGTCCTAAGAACGTGTTGGGCCCTGAGGAACAAGCACAGGCAACTCTCTCATGTCTCTTATTTGTGCTGAGGAAAGATAAGCCTTGCTTATGCTTTCTTTCTCGGTTGATTATGATAAGATTTATCTGCCTCAAGTATGGGAGGTGGGGAAGGCACGGTCTAAACCCTTCCTGAGAACTGGTTCCAACACCAGCCAAAATCAAAGCTTCCTTTTGGTGTAGGGAGCTGGTATTTCTGCTCCCGGGTTGGTATAGCTCTGTCTGAAGCATCGTGAGCCTCAGAGTTTTGCTTCTGGATGTGCAGCAGAATTCAGGTTGACACCAAGAGACCATGTTGACTGTAGTGAGGACAGAAACACAGAGCTGGGCAGAACTGAGCATAGACCCAGAAGTCTGGCTTCTCTGGCCTCTGCTTTAATAGCATGGGTAGTTACGGCCTTGGTAAAATGAGGGAAGGAAGACGAGGAGTATCTTCTCATGCAATAGTCTAAAAATATTGAGATATACCATTGCTGAGGTTTTCTAAAAGATTAGAAACTTTTCAGATAACTCCTTCGGCAATAAACATGTCAAAATTTGGAAAATTAAAATAATCTGCTTCTCAGGCACAATGCAAAAATAAATAAATGAAAAATTACAGCTTCTTTTGTAAACAAACCAGAAACCTTAAGGCCAGTTTTTTTTTGTTGCTGGATAAGAACACAGCAGCTACTAACTTCAATAGTTCAGCTTAGGCTTGGTAGAAGGAAATGATAGGTCTCAAGTATAAGCTACCTCACAGGAAGATTGTAATGAAATCCAGCCAGCTTCAAGAGAAAAACAAAAAATATTGATTTTATTCTGAGGAAAGAATGAGAAAAAGAACAGATGTATGGAGTCTTCTGTCCACTTACTGCAGTCTGCAGTGCTGACTTAGAAACAGGCAATGGGTTAGACTTTTCTTCTTGTGCTTCCTCCTGTAGAAATGCCCTGGGTTAGACACTGAAACGATTTGCTTTGGGATAGTACAGGGGAGGGAGAACAAGGACCTCACGCAAGAACTGACCTAAGCTCTGGGAAGGTCTGTATAATCTAATTTACAATAAAATGGTATTTACAACGTTATCAGACAAAGCTGAGCAGTGTTAAGTTAAACAGCATATAATGTGATTAGTGGGGGAGCCGTGCCCATGATGTCATACACATTCTCTGAACTCTTGGAATGGGCAGATAATGTCTCAGGCATTTATTCTCTGGTGACACATTAAAACAAAACAAAAAGTCCCACCTCCATGCAGCTCTGAGGATGGGAGGGAAATGTGTTTGTACACATGCACGCAGCCAGCTCCAGGGGAGCTGACGGCACTGCAGCCAGCTGCTCCCTTTGGAGCAGAGCTCGACCTGTGGTTGCACCCTACCTGCGTGGTGCTGTGTGGTGGTTAAAACAGGCCCTTGGGAGCTGCTTAGGAGCTCCAAGTTCTATTCCTGACTCTGCCACAGAAGTGGGTTTTGACCGCTAAAGCTTTCTTTGCCTCTGGTTACTCCGTTTGTAGCAGGCAAAGGTAGTCAGCCGTGTCTGTAAAGTGCCCTGAGTGAAGAGCTGCATGTAGATGGAAACCACTGGCATTCTGTTCATTATGCAGAACAAATACAGCTAGACCACAAAGAGCTTTGCTGCAGATAACAGCAAGCAATTTCATAGTTTGTAATGGCCCATTCAGAAAAAATTAAATCTTTATCTTTCTGTCTCTCTGAGGCAAGCAAAATGGTATTAAAAATTTTGGCTAGACTAATTAATCTGGTAAGCAATACAAATCCCAGCTATAGGTTCACATCAAAGATAATCCAGCCTGTATTTATTTTAAAGCATGCTTGAACTCCGGTGTAGAGATTGACTAGATAGTATTCCTCATTTCAGTGGTGCATGGAATGAACAGAGGCTAGACTTGAGTTCAGACGGGAGCTACAGATGTAGGGAACGAGACGGGGCCACAGGCAGAGCTGGAAAAGCCTGAAGAAAAGTGGCGGGTGGGAAGGAACAAGTGGGCTTGGAAACCACGGCTCACACATCAGCTCTATTATATGCCAAAATCTACCACAACACTGGTGCGATCTGCAGCTTTTGTCACAACAAACAGTCACCGGCTTGGCTGCAGCGCTGCTGTGTGCTGATGGCAGCGGTGTGGATTTGTTGAGAACTGGCGTGCGTCACTGTCGGTTGACCGCAGAGAAGTCTTTGTTGCTCAGAAAGTGGGAGCCAAACTTTTATCTACGGCTGATGAACCAGGAGCAGGGGCCGAATGTAGAATGAGCAACGTGGATTGTTGGGCAGTCCGATCAGACCCGTGGGATGTGCTGATACCAGCAGTTAGTGAAAGTGAAGCCTCCAGGTCATCAGCTTTTAAATAATCAAGACCAACAGCTTTACTGCAGTAGCGTGATTTAACTCTGTGTAGGTATGTGCTACATCATAGGTGCTGCTTGTATTAAAGAGTCTTTGGGTTAAATAGCATTGCACAGCTTATTTTGAGGGGAATTTTTATTTCAGGCATTTTTACATTAATGTTTTTTCCAGTCCTATTACAAATGAAGTATCTGATCGTTGCAGATGTACCACCAATGGATGATTCTGCATGATGGTACCAGAAAGATGTTTAAAATGACTTAGAATAAACTCTCTAAGAACTGGGCATCCCAGAAACATTCCCAGACACGGAACATTTCCAGGAATGAGTATTTCTGACACTCCCATTTAGAGCCACGTACAAATAGTTACCTGAAACCCAGGCCAGCAGAGAAGCTGCGTGGAGGCAGATTGCACACCGTGCCTGGAGAGCTGGGGTGGGATGTCCTGTCCTGGGCCTCTGGTTACCCATCTGTAAAAAGTGGGGTGTGATGCTTTGTCTGGCCTAGGAAAAGTGTTTGGAATGGCTAGTGACAATTGCCAATTAGGGACATAAACAGTCCTTAGAGTAAAAAAAAAAACACTTCACCAACTGTAGAGTCTGAATATCTTCATGAACAAAATGCTTTCCTCCCAGCTCTCACAGGAAGCGAGTTAATTGGTAGGCCAATAACCATAATGAGGCAGAACCTGGGGTTTTGCATGTGTATAGCGAGATCCTCCCCTTGGGGCCAAACTCCTGTTCCATATTATGAAAGCAGTAAAAGGTCTCCTCAGCAGGTGCTACATAAAGGCATTTCAGCTTTGCCTTTGCAGCGCTGGAATTGCCAAGCTATTGCTTTCCTGAGTCTCCACGTGAATTCCCCAACCCAATGTGCAACAGCTGTGTGAGAGATACAGCCTTGAGAAAAGGGGTGGCAAAAGAACACCACAAATGGGGATTTAATCAAATAGCACAGAGCTGCAAAACAACATCAGCGTGTTTCTACTCAGCTTTCCTTTGGGTAAGGGAGACCCTCTCCGTTTCAGAGTTCAGAGAAGAGAGGTAATGTGCGATTATATGCTATCCAGGGCCACACTGTGTAGCTTAGAGTTAGTGAATAACACTGGATGTGTTAATGCAGTGACATGGCATGGTTTACTTAGAATGATGCCTACAACCCTGAAGGAAGATCTTTCTTTTAACTGCCTGCCTGTCGCTACTGCCTATGTTAGATTTAATGAAGGAATGGTTTACCACAGCACCTAGATTTTAGCCATTCAAGCCAGGAAGTGAATTAGAAGCTGCAGTGAGATGGGGCAAGTCTGAGAGGGTGGAAGTAATTCTTGCAGTATAACTTAATTAGAGCAGAGTAGCATTTCCCTTCCTTCAGACGTGGTTGTGGAAGTAGTTGCTTTCTTCCTTACTGAAGCCTTCTGAAACATAGTTTACACACACACACAAAAAAAAGTTTACACAAAAAAAAAAAAAAAAGGGCAAGAAATAGGGAGAGTTATTGTTTTGGACTTGTCCTCAAAAAGGATACATTTAGCAATGCTTTTTGTTTAATCCTTTTCGAAAGGAAAAATTTGTTGCACGTCAAGTCTACCTGTATGAGTTTCCATGGTGTTTCTTAAGAGCTTTTAGGAAGGCTGTCTTCCTTGTCAAATACTGACTGTGCCTGTTTGATCCGAGTGATTGCTTAGTTATGATTGATGTATGAAACGGTGGAGGAGGTTGCATCAAGGAGAATATAGCTAGCTAACTACTGTGGTAGGATAACGTGTTAGAAGAATCAACACCATTACAAAACTGACTTTTTTTTTCTTAAGTCATAAAAAATTCCTTTTTTTTTTTTTTTTTTTTTTGGTGTATGCACTTTACAGAGTGATCAGAAGCTGAACAGCAGCATCTGTCAGAGAAGATAAATGACTTACCAGCAAATCATTGTACTTAAAAGGAAGACAAAAACCTGTGGAGTAAGGGAATGAGTTTTAAATTAGCCATTTCGCTAAACTTTGCCCTAATGAAGGGCTAATCTTTGGGCCCCTGCAAAACAAATGAGAGCATCTAGTTAGACACAACGGAAACCAGCTATTGAAAAGGCCTTTTCCTTATGAACCTAATTGGCAGCAAAATAGTTCCTTTGGTAGCTGTCTTCATTTAACAATATCTTTCCCTTTTCCTGATTTATATACAGTAAAGTAAGGACTCGCTTAATTACAAACACATTTGCCTTTTTGCAGATTGAAAACTAAATATGCTTGAGTGAGTTTAGCTAGAGCACTCAAAAATAAGGTGCATAAATTCTGCAGCATAAATTCTTCAGAGGTTGCCTGAGAAGAGCTTTATCTGGAGGAATTTAAGGTAGTGTGCACTCCGAAAGCCCTTTCTGTACGTTGAGGCAGCCCTGTGTGCAGGGTTAACTGGAGTGTGGGCCGGCGTGGAGATCAGCTAACTTTACACAAGTTAAAATCTGACCAGGGATTTCAAGGATATTTTATTCATTAAATTAGCTTGTTCTCCTATTCTTATATATAAGGGTAAACCGAATATTTCTTTTTCTAAAATCTGAAGATAGATTTTGTCAGTTGTTTCAGAATCCTAAAGCATCAGGCACTTGATTGCTAGAGGAGCAGGATTGTGCCTTTAAGGCAGAAGGAAGGAATGTGTCAGTCATGGTCCCTCTAAAGCAAGGACTTATCTTGATTATAGAATTAGCGTGGTGGTAGAATATGATCTCATCGCTGTGAAAGATTACGTGAAATATCAACTTGGCTGGCCTTAAAGCAGTTCTTTTCTCAGCTGCATTTGCAGTGCAACAGTGGCCACAGGGTTCTGTAATTTGAAGAGATGGCCATAAAGATATTTTGGAAAATTTGGCTAATTGTACGAATTCCAGTAAACAAATTCAGGGACGGATAAAAGCATGACTGTTTGATGTTTTCTTTGACTTTTTAAATCTTTTTCTAAGACTCTTAGAGCAAGCAAAACTCGAACGCTCTTAACTTTGTAGGACTTATAATTTCTGTCAAAACCTGTGAAAATAGATACTGTTAGATGAAAAGTCCTGGAAGTCAATGTAGGCTGTAATGTAACTTGGTGTTTAGCTGTGCAGAACCTGTCCGTTGGAGGTAAGAATCTACCTGGAAAGCAGGCTTCATCTGAGTAATGAGCTGCCCAATCTGAGGTGTCTGAGGAAAATTCACCAGGTTTATTCATTTGCTTTTTGTTTTACGTCAGCATCTGAAGTGTTTCCTAGAACAAGGAAAAGTACAAAAAGTATTTCTCTACTAAATCACGTGGATGCCTGGCATGTGCACGATGTGTTTGTTTGTTTTTCCAAGGTGCAATTCAAAGACCATACCAATGCCCTGGGCCAAAAGGAAAAATGGGAAGAGATACTCAGACAGCAATGGCCAGGCTGCTCTCATGCACTGATTCCAGCTGTGATCTCCTCAGAACCTATCTCAATGGGAGAATGGCACTGACACCCTTCAGCTCATATGGAAAGAGGATAGGGGAGATCCTGAATACTCCATGTGCAATGTTTGTCCTAAATCCAGTTGCCTTCCCCTGATCCACTTTGTTATTCAGTGCATTAATGTCCTCTCTGTCATCCTGTGACATTTGCAGACATAATCCTGCTCTCATAAATAGTTCGTGCTCCTGCAGCGTTTTCTGTCATACTCAGGAAAAAATAATTAAAAAATAAAAAGCCCTCCACAGAGGAAAGTTCTCACAAACACCGTCTTCCCCCCCAGCACTGTCTCCTTTCAGATTTCTGCCACAGCTTGGACTTGCACCCCTGCTGGGTACAGGGCAGGTTCAGGAGCTACTGCACATTGCTTTGAACTGCACAGCCCATTTGAGAACTTTGGGGCTAGAAAGCCTTTCAGCCTCCCACTTTGTACGTATGTAATGTAATCCATTCGGGTCATGAATATTAGACTTTATGCTCCAATGCAGAGCCAAACCTTTTTTTTTTTTTTTTTTTTTTTTTTTTTTTTTTAATTCTGTACTCAGTTCCGCTTCCCCAGCGGGGCGATAGGTGCCACGCACCATCTGCAGTCAGTGTCAAGTGGCGGAGGCTATGTGGGCATGATCGGAGCCTTGGCTTGATCCCCCACGTCTGTGCAAATAAAACTTGGGTAGATGCTGCCAAGCCGAAGAAAATTATTTCTAGGGGTCCCAGGAGCATTCAAATGACCCCTATGTTTGGAACATAGGCCTTATTCTGAGAGGCCCTATTTTAGGTCATTCTGTGTCTGTTTGCAAAAGCCTGGAAGAATTGTGTTTAGCAGAAAGGGGTTCCCAGCCTTAGCATAGCAGAAGTGTTTTGGTTTTTTGTTTGTTTGTTTCTTTTTTTGTTTGTTTGTTTGTTTTCCCCCCTCTCTGATTCTTTACCAGAAAACTCAGCAGCAGATCTGATTTAAGATGATGTCTGAAGACTGAATTGGGAAGACAGTTGACTTTCTCTGCTGCAAAAAGTGAAACTTCAGTGAAAAGGGATGAGTCATGGGCTTTCTATTTTATGGGCAGTTCATTGAGCTAAAAGAGGAGAACAGAACCTTTTCTAAACTACTCTTTCTTGTAAAATATGCCTAAGCAGAAAACTTTAGTTAATATAATTGAAGTTCTGTTAAAAAGAAATGGTGAAACATAAGGTAGGACTTAGTCCCGTATCTGCGGTTTTCTAGGTAATCCTGTAAAGAGTGGAAAAAAGATGAACCACGAAGAAAAGAAAATTAATGCAGTGCTTTCCAATAGACTGCAGTGGGCGTTGGCTGAGAGTCACGGTTCATTTGACTTGTCTTTTAAAATGTCCTGAAATTTCTGTCTATGTCATTCGCAGTGAAGATGCTTATTCTTACTGGGAGCCTGAGACTGAGAGACGATTTCCGTGCTCCAGAGCTGCAGTGGCCATCGGGAGGTACAGGGACAGGTGTGTGACTGTGATGAAGCACTCGCTGCCCTGCAGCTCTGTGAAGACTGACAGCTTTTTGGGATGAAATAGAGCTGTGCATTAAGGACCTCAAATTCTTTCCAAGGAATCTCACAGATAGTTGAGAGTGAAGACATTGAGTCATTTCTTGGGAGAGGATTTTGTTTTTATATCCTCAATACAGGGTGTTGCCGTAATATTAATCATTATTATGGATAGAAACAAATGCATTCAGGCTGAAGTTTTGACCCAATCTGTTTTTCTGCTTTTCTGCATTGGTATTTGCTGGTGTGAATTGCGTGTTTTTTCTTTTTCTCTCAGTAACAGTATTTCTAATTATGCCAAATGGGAACAGCAGGAAATGGCATGACCCGACTCTACAAGCAAGTCAATTTTTTAAGTTTTGAAGCTATAAAGGACTTTTTTTTTTCCCCCAAAAAATATTCAGATGTTAATGTAACTGTGAGGTCATTTGTTCTTTCTCTACTGTACTGTTCATTAAGTTGTGGTCTTTGAGAGTTCAGTCTAGGGGAAAACACACATTTGCTTGTGTTGCTTCTTTTAGGATTTAAATTCTGTTAAGCTACACAAAGAATAGTTGGTCCTTGAGAGACTGGGCACAAAACTACATTTTGTGTGGTTAACGTGCTTTAAGCTCTTGATTTTTCTGCTTGTGCTATCTCCTGTCAGGTCTCTTCTACATTCTCCTCTGAACTGGTTTCTGTATTACAGGCTGTGGTTCTCCCACTTGTGCCTCAATGCCAATCCCATTTTTCATTCTGCTTTCCTAAACCATCACTTCTCGGGTTCAGAAACCTTCTTTAAATTCACATTGTCAGCCATATTCAGAGTTAGTAAGCTGCAATATATTAAAATAACATCAGCTTCTCTGCCTTCTCTTCCTTGTCTGTTGTCTGTCTTCTCTATCTTGGCTTGCACGCTGCCAGCATTTCAGAGCAAGCATCAGCTCCCTGTTGTGCATTACACAGTACCTCGTTACTTGGCATGTGGTAACTTCTGTCTGAGTCCTGGCATATTCTTAGCAAGTTCTTCTTCCTGTTCGTCAGGCTGGATGCGCTGAAGAAGCAGTGTCTAGATCTGGATTGAATCTAGGATGAAGTTGTGAAGTTCAGGACTGAAATTGCAGAGGTGCGCTCTCACCAACAAGGTTCTGGGCCTGAAATGGGAGGCCTACGTTTGGTCACCTGCTCCATCACTGGAGAGGAATGGAGCTGTTCCAGGCTGTTACCAGCTTAACAGAGCTTTTAGTCTCTTTACAATGTTGTGTGTGTGTGTGTGTGGGGGGGGGGGGGGGGGGGTGAGGCTTTTTAATTCTGGATTTGAAGCAATTGAGTTTCAGAAATTTTGGAAACGATGAGAGACAAGAATGCACTTCCTGCAGTGCATCTCTCCCAGCTCTGAAATTCCCGCCTGTGTTGCCACAGAATGGCTTAAAGGCTTCAACCTCTGGCTTTGAGCACCGGATACTTCATGTGCCTTTCACTATCCCCACCTTTGTTAAGGAAAATGTTATGACGTGCTCCTATCATGTTCACAACTTTCTTTCTTTCTTCTACTGATTATTTCCTCCTAGCACCAAAACAAAATTAGACCTGCAAAGAAGATGTTAAATCAGAAACATCTCTACGCTGCTGGCAAATCTCTGCAGTCAGGCTGAGGAGCCCCTAGACCTTATTTTAACTTATTCTGCTTTACACTGATGTCATTTAATTGATTTCAATGGGTTACTTTGGTCAGCTTAGTGTCAGGCTCAGAGGCTATGGCAAATACTTGCGTGTTGCTTCACATCAAAGCTTCACCTCTCGGTACAGCTGCCCTCCCTCATCCTTGGCAGTGAGAAAGTGTAACGCCCTCATAATCTCTCTTCTTCCCTAAACCTAAAAGTGCAAAAGGATTTTGATCAGAAACTGTCAAAGGATTGGGCTTGTCTCAAAAAAAAAAAAAAGTTGAGGCTAGAAACATTTGTCTAACATTTTCTTTACGGTCCTAGGGAGGGGTCTGGGCTTTTCTTTTTTGACCCTGTGCTCTTGCATTGCCAGTTCTGCTGTGCATCTTTTGTGGGCTAAAGGGGAATTGCTTTGAATCATCTCCATCTGCTTGCCAAGAGCTGCTGCTGCTGTCTCAGCCCTGGGACAAGGAGCAGATCTTCTGTCCATGCTGACTAAGAAGGGGAAGAGAAGAGACAGGAGTTTCCAGGATTGGTGGATTGATAAGTATAGCCTAAGAGTGGAACTGAGAGATATCTTGATGTTTTGGGGATGATGCTTTGGGGTGATCAAAACTGTGTGAGGATTACAGAATTCATCACAAAGACTTTAGAAGCAGTAAGTTACTTGAAAACCATGTCTACTTCTGTCTCTTGGTGTATCAGCCAGTGTGGTGATGTACAGGGGCAGCAGGGAATAAAATGTGTGTAGCAAAAGCTAGGAGGATTGAGGTTTAGGCTCCCCTTTACTGGAATGCAAGTACAGCTTTGTAGGAGTCAGGGTTTGTCTGCATTGCTTGTTTGAGGATTGTAGGTACAAATTTTATATTAAGGATGTCTTAGCCACCCTCCTTAGTTCTCTGATCCAAGCACATCCACACTGCAGCAGAAGTGTAGACCAAGTTTTCTTTGCATTGGAAACTTTTTGTGTGTGTCATTTACACAGACCCCCCAAACTACTCGGCGGTCTCAATGCCTGCTTCCTGTAGTGCAAACCTATAGCTAATTCCGTTGTTGTTGTTGTTTCTTTAAGGGGGTTTGAATCTTGTTTAAATAAATTTTGAAATGTCTTGTTCTTCAGTCTTTGGATAGAAACGTCCAGCAAGTGTTACACCAGTTTAAGGGAATGTGCTTTTCTTGAGCTGCTGAGACTGTCTATGTTTTTCATTAGGTTCTCTTCTTTTTTTTTTTTTTCTAGCTTTCTTTTTCTTGGTCTTCACTAATCAAATTGAACTTAATACTTGAATCAAATTCTAAACTCTGATGTTCAAAGAGGATTTGTGATCAGGCTGAAATAATTAATCCTGTCCCTGCTGAACCCACCTAATCTACCTGCGACTTGTTTTCTTGCCCTTTTTAGTGCAACGTTTCTGTCACCCAAGCAAGAAAAATAGATCTTCACATGCTTGGCCGATCCATGTAAGCCACTGTTTAGTGAATGGGCCCTTTGGTCTGTCATTTTTTTTTCTGCTTGTTTGATAAACTTGAGACATAGTTACTTTGAAGACTGGGCATTATCTACCTGCTCTGGGAACAGTTCCATGAAAACTGAGATTGGATCTCTGGGCTGCTGACAAGCTAATTTTGGACATTATTGCAAGCCTCAAGGTCAGTGTGCCTTTCAACAGCAGAATAGAATTTCTGGTGCATTCATCTCATTTTAAATAGGTCTCTCTAAACCCGAGTTACACTTTCTTAGTGGTGCGAGAGCTCAAGCACATGTACATTGCAGAGGAGTTTAAAAAATATTGAGGTAGGAAAGGAAGAAGACCTTGTTTCAAACTTTGGAGAGGGAATTAAGTAACAGCAGGAGTCTTCGCCCCTGTGAGCCTCCATCCAAACTCTGGGTTAAGAAAAATACTCACTGTGTTGTAACGAAGCTGAAAAGAACTGGTGAGCGTGTTTTCTGGGAAACAACTAGATGGGTTTCTGGAGTGATTTTTGTTCTGTAGTTTACAGGCAGTACCACAATAAGCCCGTTTAAGGCAGTTTTAGTGAGGAGGGGAGACTGCAAGAATGGGGATGCTGAGCTCTGTTTCTCCAGGGCAACCTGGGGGTGTTGAGCTGAGACGAGATGTGAGGCTGGTGGGACTGGTGTGGTCATGGGTCCCACTCCTCTCCGACTGCCCCGAGAGCCTTCACCCCTAGAATTCTGGCCTGGCAGTCAGGGAACAGTGCAACTATCTGAAAGGACTGCTAGGTGGCTTCTGCTGTACTGTCAGAACACACCGACCTCTTTCTTAATTGCCAATTAGTCCTGGTCAAGCATCTAGGCAGAGTACTACCGAGGTGTGTGGTGAGAATGTACAGAAATTTCATCTTGCATGCAGACAAGCTGGCAAAGATGCCATCTTGCTACAAATAATAAATGATAATACAATTTAGCTGTGCTTGACAATGGTAGTTAATGTTACCTACAAGCTGCCCTCCTTTGTTCAGACTTGCTGCTTTTTTTTTTTTTTTAGTGCTAAGTCTGGAAAGCAGAAGTAGCTGTTGGGCTTGCTGGAGCTTTCACCAGCAAAGGTCTAAATACATACACAGCTGGTTGGAGCTGAGCAGAGCTGGGACTGAGAGGACCAGCAGCTGGAACTGCCTGGGTTTTCAAGCAATAGGGTGACAAGCATAAACAAGGGGAGTTACAAGAGTAGTCTCCAGTGCATTCATTTTTAAGCACTGCAGGTTAGGAAACAGAGAGGGTGTGTCCTGCAGACCAAGAGATATGTGTCCTGATACACTTGCTGTGCATGAATGTGTGCAAACTGTTATCTCCGTGCTTTGGTTTCTCCAGGAAATGGGGGAAAATTGTAGTTAGATGAAATATGCCATGTCAATTATTTTTCTTTCTTATGAAAGATCCTTCCTCTTTCTCCACGCCCTGCAATGTGTGCCGTGTTTTGCATGCTGTTTCTCTACCCTCTGACTTGCTGACCTTCTTTGGGCAAATAAAGGCCTGATGTAACTTCCCCTGAGTCCCATCTGACACCGCTGCCTTTTGATCCCATCAGAGCAGTTTTATGATGACTGGAGGGAGCGCTGCAGAGCTCTCGAAGTTCAGTTCTTTGTCTGCCCACGGTTGACCCCCACTGTCTGGAAAATCAAAACTGTGTCTGGAGAGAGTCTCCTTGGCTGTTGGAAAGTGGCAGAGAACGGCAGCTATATTTAATCTTTAATAAATGACCAATATTAGGTGTTTATGGAATGTCTGCAATAGTACATAGTAGTAACAACGTTAACCTGCACTTTAATACTATTTTCAAGCAAGGGGAAGGTACTGTTACTTTTAATGAAGTGCTTATGGCTTTGTTGATTGCAGGAGCGTCCAGCTCCCCGTGCTGTAGGACTACAGAGAGCCTGAAGAGATGATGTTCAGCTCAGGTTTGTGTGTTCAGGCCTACCTGGTGAGACAGGGATTAATGACTGCTGAAATCTCGCCTCCAGATCCTGCATGATTAGACTGGAAGGTGGCAGGTCTCTTGCAGGAGCAACTTTCTCCTCCACAAACGGTTCTGTCATTTTGGGATGAGACTTGTTAAGGCCGAGGTCTCTGGTTTGGCCATGTTGGGGTCAGATCTGTTTGTGTTGAGTCAAGATCTGGATAAATTAAAAACAAAGAAGCTCAAGACTGGTCTTTGACGATTTATATCCAGACTGTTTATCCGTGAGTTTTGAAGAAATTTGTATCCGAGGGTTGGATTTCAGGAAACTCTCATTTGGGGAGTGACTGCTAAAAGTGTTGCAAGAACCCTAGAAACCAGAATTCTTTGTTCATGAGCCATACACAGTGCAGACAACAGCAACAGCAGCACTCTGTTTCCCCAGGAATTGCAAATAAGCTTAACCCTGAGTTGGAAAGACCATACTCTGGAGAGGCAAAAGGAAATTCAGTATCTGAGCTAAGTGTGTTCTGACTTCCTTGGGAGAAAGTCTGCCAACTGCACAAAGTTATGATGATGATGTGACGAGGACCCACTGTCCACTGAGGCCTCCACGAGCCAATGACGTTCATGGAGGACTCCAAAATATGCAGTCCCACAGGGTGGGAGGCATGGAGGTAGGCAGTAGGCCTTTATTATTCTTACCCCGCTATACTTGGATGCCTTGGAGAGCTTCAAGGTAAAACTTTTGATGTCCCTTTTACAATGATCTGTTTCTTTACGTATTTTGAAATATCTGGTTCCAATGGTACTAAAAATTTGCTGTGACTGAGAACTTTTCCAATGCAAAGTACTTGTTAAAATACAACACGTGTCCAGGCCAGACTAGACCAGGCTTGAATAAAGATTGTACTATTCTCCAAAATATATTGAAAGTTTGGCAATTTTCTTGAGCTTACAAAGTAACTTTCCATTGAAGTCTAATTATAGGCTTAAGAGTAGAAAGGCTTTCCTGTTATATAAAAAATAATAGTGACCTTTACGAGGTCCGGTCTGTAGTTTTGAAGGCTGATGCTCAGGGATGTGTTGCTATTTGTCTCTCTTTTTTTCCCCTTCTCTTTTCAGCAAGTAATTCTAAAAGTGTCATTTTTTCCAACCCCTTTTCTGAGCAACGCCATTTGTGTTTGTCAGCCCAAGCTTCATCCCGGTGTGATAAATGTTCACACTGCTCTATTTGTTACCTTTCTATGTGCTGCATTTTTGTCTCCCTTAGCGTGGGTCTGTTTTCATTCTTACGGTATGCTGTTTGGCCCTAGCTTATGTTTGTCTTCCCCAGCTGGAGGTGGATGCCACATGCTACTACTTCTTAATCTGTTCTGTTTGAGGGAATTTTGCTACAGTACCAAGCAGGTGGCATTTTCTGATAAAAGCAAAGGTACTCTCTCTCTTTTTTTTTTTTTTGCTATCAGCATAGTCCTCACAGTCAGGCATTTGGAGTCTGAGAGTCAAAAGTTGCTTTTTATTTATTTGCCTATTTCCGATAGCCTTAATGCAGCTACCTGGGCTGCCAATCTGTTAAATTAAGCTCTGGATCCCCAGTGCTGCCGGAATGTAGGTTCCTACCCCAAAGCTGTGTTTGAAGTCATTTATGTCAACTGTTTTGCACCTCAGTTATGAAACTGGACGTAATGCTATCTGAACAACAGTGTCATCGGACAGAAGAACATGCATTTGCAATGTATTCATAGTATTTGTGAGTCTTCTGTCAAAAGATTAAATGGGGAAAAGTTATGGGGGAAATGGTGTGCGTTGCTGCTTTTAGTCATTACTCTCACATATTTTCCTAATGGCTGTTTTTTGCTCAGGAGCTGACGGATTTAATTTGTTCTGTAGTTTGTGGAACACAGGTGCAGCCCTGAGAAGTGATAAATGCCTTTCTTGAGCACTTCCATTAGCTTCAGCTTCTCACAGGACTGGGCCTACAGTTTATTATTGATAACCCAGATACTTTGTTGATCTCCTACTTGTAGGAGATGTTCTGTGAAAAACTATCTTCTTTGATTCCAGCAGGCTTCACAAAATTCTTTCTGTTGAAGTTTAGTTTATTATTTTAGGGTTTTCCACTACAAGTGAGATTTATGCTGCACAGTGGTGCCAAATCAGGGCAAGAGCTCAAAGCCTTTAGTACAAAATATTTTCTGCAAGTGCTTGATACACCAGATAAATTCAATCGAAAACAGCTATTCAAATCTTCCTAGAGCAAATACCAGGCAGATTTTTCAAGGAAGGCTTGTGTATGTGCTTTATTTTTACTTTTATCCATGGTTTCCTCATCCTTCTTTCCTTAGCTTAAATTTGAAAGGCCTAAAATTGTACTTTTGTTGATCTTATAGGCTTTTCTGTTTGGATCCATATATTCCTTATAGCTCCTGGGGAAATAATCAAAAGCAAAATTCTTCTTATTAATTATAGGAACTCAGTAATTAGACTAGCTCTTTCTGACATACATGTAATAAGGCTAGGAATATACTTCTTTATTTGGAACCTTAGATTCAGATCTTGAATTCATTATACTGGCAAATAAACTACTTTCTTGTAGTGCCATGAAGCTTTTCCACTACTGAAAGGGAATAAAACAGGGCCAAAAAGGCAGGTGAGAGGGACAGAAGAAGACGACTCATATTTTCTTCCTAAAGAATGCATAAATGCTGGTGTAAGTCTTATCCAACATGAGGTATGTAAAATATTAGAGATGTTCCTTCTCTATCAAGTTTCATTTTTGCTTCAATAAATAGTCCAGATATGTTTTAGGAATTCTCTATCCTAAAGGTAGCTGTGACTTGGAACAACTCAATCTCAGGAATCTCTGTAGAGCTGCTGCTTTCAAGAGAAATACACGGTCTGATTTTCCAAACAAAGGGTGTGAGATCATTATTAAAGTCATTCCTTTTCTCCTATCTTTGTATGCTTGTGTGTGATTTTGTAAAAATGAGCTAGCACCATTAGAGGTTAGTGTCTTCCCCTTATTTATGGGCTGTTAGGATGATTTACTGTTCGTATTGCAGCAGCACCGAGAGCTCAAGCTTCCCATACGCTGGGCACCGTGCAGACAGCGAGTGAAGTTGGCTCCTGCAGGGAGGACTTGCTGTTCGTTGGCTTCAGCCCTGCCTGGGGAGGAGTTGGCCTTGCTCCTGAAGCTCTCCAAAGGGATGGAGGTTTGTCTTGTCACTGTTCTTGAAGCAGTCTGGTTTCTTTGTATTCCCCACTTGCCTGTAATCTGTCAGGTTAACCTAACTCCATGGGTTAGCCCAGGGGGGTGTTTGTGTGCGTTAATCCTAAAACCATGCTGAGAAAAAGAGGGTTGAAGAGTACACATTATTTTGTGTCCTTCCAGTGGTGGTACTCCTGTCTGATTTTGATTTGAGCAGGTGAATGACTCGATAGCCCATTAGCAAGAATTTGACCTACTATGTTCCCCGTTTCCCTTTCCAGCTCAGTATAATTTATGTGGCAATTATATTTCAGTTGTAACTCAATTCCTGGTTTTGTTCTTATTACAGAAGTTAGTACTGAAAGGCATCGCGCTGACAGAGGGCTTGGAATAACCACCAAGCTATTTGTCTGTTTAACATACAATTTTTCAAAGACAGCATTTTAATGAGTGGGAGAACACAACTGGGCTAACTGTACTTTAGAAGCTCAGCTCTGGTTTTCAGACTCTTTGAATTTCAAGCTGTAACATCAATGCTGAGTGATACCACTAAAGAACTGTGAAATGGAGAGCTACCCCCGTTCCCCCCTCCTCATCCCCCCTGCAAAATAAAAAGCAGGGGAGAAAAACAATGCTACTCTGACTTATTTATCTTTATCCAGTTCCTCTGTCAGTAAGGGGATAAAGCGAAAAATTCAGAACAAAGTAACTTAAAAAATCAAAGGATTAAACCCCTATGTATGTGATCCTGATGAATTGGATGATTCAGAAGATGTTAACCAGAGCAACAGCTGTAATGGAAGGAGAGCCTGTAACAAACAGGTTTTCTGATTTATCGGGGTAATCAAGCATAGAAGTGGGCAGGCACTGGGTGGTACAGAATACCAACATTTTTTTGTGCTGCCTGGGAGATATATTTGAACCTTTAGGGAAGAATTGCCCCCCCCCCCCCCCTCACCCCCCCCTTAATTCCACTGCATATTTTTTTTCTTCTTTTCCTGAAAGTGTAAGTAGGGCACAAGCATTGCTTTGAATCTCATTTTTAAACTTGTTTTAAATCTTCCTCAACTTAAAATGGTTATTGCTTGTTTATTGCTGTTAGTAATGGAGCGACCTCACAGGAGACTAATCCTGCTTCTGGAGAACTGCGTTCCCTAACATAAGGGAGGAGGCAATATGTGCAATATGTGAGGGGAAGTGGGCAAATAGAAATCTGGATGTGCTGGGCTGCTTAGAGAAATGCAACAAGTACCCTCTGCTGTTTTCAGTGTGGTTTGGTTTGGTAGCAATTAACGACCTTTGAATTGAAAACTTTTTAAAAGAAATCCCTAAGATAACTCTTAAAAATCACCTTTGATGGCATTTTCCTTTCCTGCTAGTGCAACGTCCCAGCCTCTCTTTTATGTGTGAAATCAGCAGGAGCATGATGCAGGCCAAGTTAACATCACTTGACTGTGCCCATGTGCTTAACAATCTATGTTCAGTGTGGTGGGACCGAGGTTTTCACCAAATTTTGTCTCTTATAATGCACGTTACATTTTAAGATGCTTTGCATTCAGGGAGTGTTCCCTGCAGTAGAGGCTTGATGCTCCCTGAAATCCCTCAAGCAGTATAGCTGCTGAAAAATGCCACATCTTGGTATTTATTGGACTGGGATTTTTTTTTCATGTAGAGATGTTTCCTTCTTGAGATCAAATTCCTGAAGAGAAGCCCTACCTTGGCTGGACAAGACCAGTGATTCCAGTGATTTTGAGCTCACAGAGGTCTGGTTGCGTCATCTATTTCTTCCTCTTCATTGTTGCTGGGTATTTTCCCAACAGCACAAAGTGCTCATTTCAGTTTCCCATGTGGTGATGGCAGCCTCTTTCACATGGCCACAGCACCTTCTGAAGCTCCCTCTGTGCAACACCAGCCATAAGTAATCAGCATATATAAATTCCAGCCACTTGGGACTGGAAGGAAGAAAACACTGAATCACCTCTCCCCAGCGTTTGTTTTCATCAGTATTGCTGTATTTTCTTAGTCTTAAGATCTTTTTCAGTAGCACGTTTGTCTGTTGTATGTTTGTTAAGAAAATAATTTTTATTTGCTTGTTGCAAGGAGGAAAGTTCACTGCATGCATGTGATATTTGTTTGGTTTCCTGATGTGGTTCCTGAAGCCAGAGTGCAAAAATATTGATACAGCCTCTCGAGATGATTATTGTAGGGAAGTAGTCTTTTCGATTGTGTGTGCATGCAGTTGCCCAGACTTACTTTTTTATTATTATTATGCGTCCCTTAGAGCAGGGGGTTTAGTGATAATATTCTTTGTTGCGTTTTTTTTTTTTTTTTTTTTTTTTTTTTAAACAAGATGCATGGTGTTGTGGTAAATAATTTTTCTGCAAGCGTTTGAGTGAAGCTGTTCCCTAGTTGTGAGTTTAGTACTGTTTCTGTTCCTGAACTGGATGCGAGTTCAAAACCTTTGTCTGTTCTCAGCTTTCACTACTTGCTAGTTCTGCTGCTGGGTTTGCTGCAGTTCCTGTGTGAGATGAATTTTTTGTGCCTGGGAGCCCAGTCACAGGCTGAGAATCCATTCCACGAGGCAGAATCCAGTATCTGCCTAAATGAGAGACCTCTTAAAAATAATGTTGGAATAGTATCACAGGGCATCCAAACAAGAAAAAGAAATTAAAAACAAATGAAGAAAGCAGACTGCCTTTTGTGCCTTCAGGTGGAGTAAATCTGGGCTTTCATAAATATTTTCCCTGAGTTTGTGATTTCATAGCTGAGTGCCTCCCAAAAGAACCACCTCTTTGCCAGTTTTTTACCAGCCCCAAGCTACTGCTTTCTCCCCTCAGCCTACCTAAAATTCTCTGCTTCCAGCACCCCCAAGTCAAAGCCCCTGCCGCTCGTGTGGTTCCCTGCCTGGCTACAGCTGCTGCCTCCCCTCTTCCCTCTTGGTAGCTCCGGCTCTTGCCCTCTCCTTGGCCATCCTGGTCAACCGAGCCCACCTGTTTGTTCTCCTCTCGCTGCAGAAAGCAGTTCCCCATCTTCTGGGGCATTGCTCTGGTAGCAATTTAGCAATTAGCTCTGGTAGCGATTTAAGAAAACCTGGACGCCAGCTGGGACTTCCAAGGAAGAAAAATAAGATGTGTCTGAGAGAAAACAGGTGCACCCCAGCTCTGGGTTCGGTGAGCTCTAACAATACATCTGATGAGGCAGCAAAAATATTTTGGGTAACCTTAAGAAAAGCTGTCTCCTGCACTACATTATCATTACTAATGGCACATTCCTGGTTTCAGTAACTATATCAAGGGTGTTTATTTTAGGGAGAAAGGGCACAGTTTATTTTGCACAGAAGGTGTTTGGGAATGTTTGTCATGATGTGTCAGTGACAATTCAAAAGACCTGGCGTTGCCCTCTTTGCAAATCACCGTTTGACTCCCCTGGCTCCCGTTGCTTTAAGATCTTGGTATTGAAGACGTCTCCCCCAGTGCAATGTTGATAATATTTTTAACAAAAAGAGCTTTCGTGTAATTGATATCTCCAATAAACTGAGCTCCAAAAGCATGTTTTAACCTGTGTATTTTGTAAACACGACATGAAAAATTCACAGAGAATTTCTGTTACGTCCTGAGGCAACTGGGAGCCTTTTCCAAAGTAAAGGCAGGGGAGCTACATGGTGTATGAGGAAGAGAGCCTGAACAAAGAGCAGCCCAGATGGGAACGTACAAGCAATTGCACTGGCAATTAGTAGGTCTCGTGCACCCGGCAAAAGCTATTTATTCTACTGTGGCCTCAAGACAGGCTGCCTGGTGGAGGCACAGGGTATGCTGCCAGAAAGTTCTGTGCAGGTTCAGGGACTTCACCTTCCTAAGCAGCACCAGGTTTTGCTGGTGTTGACTCTTGCTAGCACAGCCTCACCACCAGCAGCGGTGGGACCAGGAGTCCCAGCAGTGTAACAGTGTCAGCTGTAGGATGTGCATTTTCCATGCCCTGAGCTGACCTTGGGTGTGCAAAACTCTGGCAACGCTTTACAGTGTAGACATGGCCCGAGGCAGATGGAATTTGCCAAACGTGGTGTTTAATGAGACAGCCAAGTGAGCATAATACACAGCGAGTTCAGTAATGCCCCTCAGGGCTGGGGTCCTCGGAATGTGCTGTGCTGGAGCAAAAGGAGCGGCGGTGGAGCCGTGCAGGCCCAGCACAGAGCCAGGCAAGGGGCACACTGTGCTTCAGAAGAGAGCTGTTGGAGCTCTCATACGATCCCGTATGTGGTATTTGTTATAAACAGGGCTATTCTGAAAAGTGTATTCACAGGTTTGAACAGGTTTCATCTCAGGTCCTTGAGGTACAGGTTTCAAAGTAGTTACACATTGTGTTCCCCTGAAATGTTGGGGTACCATTGTCACAAATTCTGTACCTCGCTGTGTCAGTTCACCTGCCTGCCTGTGCACAAGTGAATGTGTCATGTCATACGGACACACGGTTCAGACATGCCTATTGCCCTGTGATCCTCAACATATTTGCAATTGGAAACATGAAGAAAATATTAACAAGAGGATTTCTAAAGGGTTCTGAAGGACAAGAGGGGTTCTTGTGAGAGGGCTTTTTCTTACTCTTTTTTTTTAAAGGCAAATCCTTTTATGTTATCTCCTAGAAAAGCTGCTCACCAACCTCACCATTTGTGCATGAGGGCCACAACCCATCCATCTGTGCATGAGGGGAGGCATGGGGTAAGGAATTCCTGGGTTTTGCACCTGCTGGCAGATACAGCACCTTTTAAATGCTTTAGAAAATGAGACTACATTACTTTTTCTCTCTTTTTGAGATGAAGTTTTCTCTTTTCACAGAGCATTTTGCTCTTTTAGACTGATTTAATCACAGATTAAAAACCATTAGAAACATGTTTTGAGAGACCTGGTCGGGCATTAGACCACACCCAGCAGGTTATGTCTTTTGCTGGCATAAGTTTAAATTGCAAGGAGAACCTAATGAGAGTGCTAAGTGTTGCAATTCTAAAAATGGAACTCTGTGAGCAAAATCTCCTTGAGCTCAAGGGAAATTAGTTCTACTTTATTGAGGAGCTAAGAAAATAAACATTATTATTGCTTGGTTTTGAAGTGCTTTTAATTCAGCACAGTGATCTCTGTTAGAAAGGCATTTAGAGCTCAGCTGCTTGACAGTGGCTTGCTTTTGGACACTTGTCTTTAGACTGTAAGGAATAATAAACTACTGCTACTTGTTTTGTAGAATTTGGATCTGTTTGTGAGATGACACTCACAATGTTGAGATGACACCATGACACAAAAGTAAGCTCAAGTCAGATGGAAGCTCTGGAGGAGCACTGCAATAGGTTAAGGTATACGCTAAGAGGGGAAAAAGAGTGAAGTTTGAAGTGTGCTGTGTTTGGTTCTCCCTTCTCCCATTTCTGCTCTGTGAGCACAACCTAAAACAGATCCCCTGCTGGGATCCCCTCCTGTATGGAGGTCACACAGTTTATTTCTGTCATGCTCACGTGGTCTTGTCAATAACGGGAGCTTTTTTAAAAACCAAAATACACGGTGTCGCTTTGTGTTATGATAGCATCCAAGGACCAGTTAGGATCAGGACTTCATCTGTTGCAAGCTGAATCTATTATGAGATGAACGTGTTGCACTGATCCACTGAAAAAAATCCAACCCAAGATGCTACAGAGGAATGCAACAAGCCGTAGGAGGGGAAGCGAGGGTAAAGGAGCTGAAGTGATGGGTGGTCTGCACAATGCTAGAAAGGAGACAAAAGGCTATATGCTAAAAACTGTCACTTAGAACTATCCAGGCAAGTAACTGAAAGATAAGACTTGGAACAGGGGAAAAGACCTTTGTTTAACTAAACACTAAAGACATCTGAAAGATCTTGAGTTGATGTGGGGCTGGGGTGGGAGGAGGCAGGACAGGCAGGTGAGCAGATTAATGGCATTGTTGCAGCTTGCCCATATAATGTTTGGGATTTTTATTTCCTCAATTGCATTTATTTGGTGGGGTATTGTTGATACAAGCTTGGTCTAGAAACATAGAACCAAGTCATTTGAAAAGGTCTGGCTTTAGGAGAAATGTATTCCTGTGTGCTCCCACTGTTTTTCAAGGCTGGTGACTGATGTGTGAAAGTTTGACTGACAAGGGAGGCAAGTGCAAAACAAATTGGAGAGGAAATGAAGAAACTCCTCATGCTGAGGATGTAAGATGGGGAGCGGAGTAAATGAAGCTAGATTATTACATAGTCAAAAATTATTCCTCTGTCACATCTACTTATTGAAGGCAATAGTATGTTCTCCAGGCTATTAAATGAAAAATCAGAGATAAAATGTCAGAAAGGCAATTAAGTTATCTGTGGATGGATGCTACTGCCATCTCCTGAAGAAAAAACGGATGCTTAATGAGAATTATAAAAATTATAAGATTCTGGCTAACCACAGTCTCCTTTAACCTGAGTACTTCTGCTGGAACGAGAGCATGACATTCAAAATCTTCCTGTCTCCTGGCAAATCTGGAGTCGGAGGCAGTATCTTGGAAACCTTGGTTAGGTATGTAGTATTCAGCAATTTCACAGATGAGCTTCCAGGAAACCTTTACAGATTTTGCAATAAAAATAGCATTCATATATGACTTTGTTTATGGTGGGGCCCTACTGAGAATTGTTTGGGTTTTGTCTGTAAAATTTCTAGCCAGTTGGTCTTGCTAAGAACAAGTGTAAGTTGGAGCACTATGGCATTTAAACCCTATGAGAAGAAAGTAATATTTGAAGGGAAATCATATTTTGGGCCCAGCAAGTTTGACATTGACTGCTGCCAGAGTTTTAAATATTATTGAGCTCAACAAAGTTTTCCATCAAATTCCAGAATCATCTGGAACGTTCCCTTTTACGTGAAATAAATGCTTGTGAGCTGCCAGGTGATTAACAATGTTTGCTGAGATGTGAACAACGCAGGGTGCCTCAGGAGACTCTGCTTTGTTTTGCTACTGTAATTTCCAGTAAAGATTTGGTCAAGACTTGAAACTCTCAGATGATGCATTTTGCAGCTTTAAGTTAAAATTCAGACCTGCCAAAAGGTTCTTGATTGCTGGCTTCTCAGGCTGAAACCACCTAATTTTTCCATTGTGGTTTGTATATCTAGTTATGGATGACCATTTTATCTCTCTGGCTTCAGAAAAGACAAACACTGTATCACTTCCTAAGTGAGAGGAAAAAAAGAACACCACCTAGTAAAATATTAGTAAGATTTTTCAAAGAATTACAAATTAATCAGATATTGTACAAATAAACACTGAGAGTCTAGGCTGTAGTGAAAAGATTTACACCCTAACAGAGATGAGCCATTGGTTACATTTCAAGGAAAGGGTCGGTGTGGAGAAATTAATGGTTTTGAGGAGGAATCTAAATTGAGAGGGCATTTGGCAGGCAAAATGAAAAACTAATCAAGCGTAAAGAGCAGCAAAAGCTTGGACACAAAATAAACCAAAGAAGCAGCAAACTTAAGGAGGAAGAAATAGAAAGAGCATAGAAATTAGAAGTGCGAATTAAAACAAGAATATCTTGAAACCTCTAAGGGATATAAGAAAGATTGGTAGTTAATAGGGTGATGTTGTTAGCAATTTATTGCAGATGTAAGATACTGTGAAGAGACTAAGTATTATTTTCGAACTGTGAGCCGTGTGTAATGCCAATGCAGCACCTGCTAATTTTGTTAATGCAAGGGGATGCTTAAATGGCATTGGGTCTTCAGCATTTTAAACTATGCCTCCCTCACTGTTCCTGTTTGTTCAGTTCAGCAGAAATTGCAGTGGTCCTGTGGGCACAATCAACAAATGTGCCTGCAGTGGATTAGCTGGCAGTGTATTGGGGCCACCATGCATCTGAGATGTTGCAGTGGAACCTGTTCTGTATCAATATTGATTATACCATGCTCTCAAAATCACTTGGAAATGCTTCTGAATGTAGGCATGTTCTACTTTCATGGAATAAATGCGCATGGGAGGCAGTGGGAAACCTAGTCATAAACATGACAGGAGGGTGATCTGCAACAGTCTTTGTTTTGCTGACCCAGGACCATGATAACCCTGATAAATAGATATGTGTGTGTGAGAGTGCACTTGCATGTACATATACATTGATATATTTATAGCGAAGCTATAATGGAAACAACACAAATGTGGGAACTAATGGCTGGCGTACTCTGCAGTCTTTTTCCAGGTAAGAAACCCCAATTAATGCATCTCCATTGTGCAAATGGGTATATTCCTTATATTTGTGTAGTACCCAGAACAGATTTTTTCATGGTTGTGTGCCATGGTTTTTTAGGTCCTTAAATGCATTAGACATTAGAAGTGGGAGTTTTAAAAGTTTTAAACCATAAATAGTAAGTGGGAGTTTTGTTTTCTTGGGAGGAAACTTTTATAATTTTATTTTTCCAGTATGTTTCTTTTGTTTTGTACGTTACAAAAAAACCACCCACACAAATGGTCTTGCAAAGTGTGAGTAGGGATGACTCTGTTGGTTTCTGTAAGAAAAAGAATGTGAACAAACAAAAACCTCTGTTGAACAGAAAACTTATTAAAAGTTTTAGCTATTTTAGCTATGATTTTTGAAAAAAATAGGCCAATACTTGGATTTTCAAAATCAAGCTAGTACTAGTATTAGTACTAGTACTAGTTATTAGTACTAGTATTAGTACTAGTATTAGTGAAATCTTTTGGTCACTTTTACCTTTTCAGAGCTGAAATCCAATTAAACATATTTAAGCATTATTTGCGGAAAAGATGCGTTTGGAGTGGAAAAGCATCAGATGCACTTTAACATTGCTGCTTTCTAAGCTGTATAAATGCAGGCTGAGGAAGTAAATGATGACTGCTACTAGCAATTTCAGGTAGCCTTCCTTCTTTGTGTTGCCCTTCAGCTGGAGACTTATTTTTCATTAACTATGAGGAGTACATGTATGAATTACCTTTCCCTAACTGAAATGTGTGTATGTGACACAGCATGGGCACAGTAAATGCACATTTGCTTGTCAATTGTGCACCAAATAAGAGTAATTCTTCCGAGGGATGTTAAGATATGACCTCATTCTGACACTGCACCCAGATCATTTGTGTCATAGTATTTAGCAACCTGTGAAGAAAGGTGAGAAGGCAGCAAAAAGTCTGACAGTCTCTCTTCTCACACTAGTGTGGAGGTTCCCCATATAAAGCAGGTCACATCTGCAGAAAACTTTCTGGGATGAAGGACCTCAGGTAGAACGTACTTTTTATTATTTCTTTATTGGACTTACATGTTCAAGAAGATAGTTACTGTAAGGAGACCTTAAAAAAATGGCTTTGGAAAGAAAACTAAGTTTGCTTAAAAAATAATGATAGCATGAATTAGGAAAGGACAAAATCCTAAAATGATGCTGAAGTGCTGCAATGCCAAATAACCTCGCAGAACAAGTCGTGGAGAGCAGCCAAAGGGACGTGAAAGTCAGATAAATCAGGGAAGCATCTCAGATGGATCATCCATGAGAAAAGCCAGTTCGGTTTTGCGAGTCAGCAAGCCGCGTAACGCTTGGGGTAGCTTTCATTACAGAACCTGTGCAACTGACACTGCAGACCCTTGGGCAGGAGCCAGCACGAGGGGAGCTATGTCATAATCTTGCACCAGCAGGAGGAGATGCACCAGTTGACCTAGGAGGCATTTCCCCTACGTGTCAGAAAGCACTAAGCGAGAACGAGCCACGGGGAGCACTAGGCCACCAAGTAGCCTCCTGCCCCGTTAGTGGCTCGCCTTCAGTTTTTAAGTGTCTCCTGGAAGTGCTGAGGAAAAGCGAATGTAAATGTTATGGCTTAGGGATATCAGCCCCTGTCCGAGTATAAGAAACTGCTTTTCAGTGACAGCTCTGAGGGGCTCCTAGTTCAAAGGGTTTCAGAGACGTGGAGAGGGAGCCATGCACATGGCCTTCTTCCTCTCTATCCGTCACCCCTTATTGATGGCAAATAAATAAGGAAAACCATCCCTCCCGAGCAGTTCTTAGAGGACAGAATATTTGCGTGGGAGGGCACAGCTGCAAGGTGACAGATACTTCTTCAAATGACAGAAAAAAAAAATTCTGTGGAGGCTGAAAGTGTCGATGTAGAGAGAGTTTTGCTCGTGTCTCAGACCTTGTGATGCAAGTGGCTATTTCAGTGCTTGATAAAACACTCAGGAAGAAAATCACAGTTTTAAGGCTTCAGTTTAGAGGGTTTTTTGCTCTGTGTAAGTGTAGTGATCTTATTGTGGTTTTATCTTTCGTGATTAAAGGACTACTAGCAGATATCTTGGGACTAAACTGTGGGGTAGACTTTGCTTTTTGTTTTGCTTTTTACAGAGTCTGGAATGAGTGGGAATATTTGTGTGTTGGAAAATATATCCACGAGACCACTGGCAACTGCAGGTTTTGATTTAAACATGACCTTGCTGTGTTTAGTGTCAGAGCTAAAAAACGAACCTGGTGCAAACAGAAGGTGATGCAGAAAACTACGATTTAGCTTCCCCAAATCAGCAAATGCCAAAAATAAGCAAGATCCTAAATGCAAAAAGCGAGTGCTTAAAATAGCTTAATCACAATTTTTATTGTTAAGGACCTAGCTCTGAAACTACACTGCTTGCTGCAGTGGCGTCCTACATACCTGCACACTAGAAAGCAGCTCTATAAAATTAATTCCTTGCTAAAGCAACATAAGCTCCAAGATTTTGGTATTTTTCTGATTTATTTCTCTCACCTGGATTTGCATAAGCTCTCTGTTGACAACATTGAAATGTTTTCTAATCTGTTACTGGTGCGTGGTAGTGAGGGGAAGGACGAGGAAAAGAGTTGGCATAAAGAGCTCTTAACAAGTTGGTATGTATTTCTTTTTTATATCTCAGCCAGGGCTTAGTCAGAGTGGAGGAGCTGAGATGGGTTAATACTCAGGCTGCTGAAGTTCCAGTCTGGTTTTCTAATTCAGAAGAGCAACTGGATGACATAAATGGTAGGAATAAATGTAAATTCTATGTGAAGAAAGAAAGAAAGAAAGAAAGAAAGAAAGAAAAAGAAAGAAAGAAAGAAAGAAAGAAAGAAAGAAAGAAAGAAAGAAAGAAAGAAAGAAAGAAAGAAAGAAAGAAAGAAAGAAAGAAAGAAAGAAAGAAAGAAAGAAAGAAAGAAAGAAAGAAAGAAAGAAAGAAAGAAAAAGAAAATGGAAGGGAATCCTTGAAACTGTAAGAAAAGGTCTAAAGGAGTCCTTTAAAAAGAAAAACAGCTTCAAAAAATATTATAGTCCCAATGTGAGTGTTTTGCTTATATTTCAATAAATATTTTTCTCACTGATGTGGCATCTAAACTCATGTTATGGTATTTACTTGCCATCTAGTTCCAGTCAAGCAAATCAAAAAGGCTGAAGGGTAATCAGTGAGCTGCCCTTGAAAAAGTATAATCATGCTTTCTACAAGCAGACTGGACAAAGCCAACAAGAAAAGACTGATTCTTTATTTAATTTCAGAATTTGTGTTGTTGTGAGGTTTTGAGATCGTAAGAAAACAAAATATTATTATTATTATTTGTATTTAAAACTACAAGTATGACAGGCTACCTAGGTCCTGTCCTGTGACTGTGTTGTGTGAGCTGCTGGGTGTCTTCATCTGCAGAGCAGCCCTACGCACGTTTGGCCCTGGAAGCATTAGCCTGAGGAGGACTGTCCTGCTCTGCAACACAGTGCTGTTGCCCCTTTGTTCCCCATGGCGCGTGAAATGCATATTTGACTGGGTTAGGGGCAAAGTCTGCTGTGTTCATCTACTTTAGTTCCTTTCCATTCTGATCAACAGTTAGAAGGGTGCATACTTGATCTGTAGCAAAGGAATGTTTAGTCTTTTCAGAGCCCTTCTCATCTCTGGGAAACCTTTATGGGAAAAAGTAACAGATGCGGGAAGATGATGACGATACTGGTTTGGGGAAAATATTGGTCCTAACATGTTTCTTTCGTTTTCTTTCTCTTCTTAATTTACTTATTTTATTTTTATTTTATTTTTCCATGTGCAGTTTGAATGGAGAGGAACACAGGAGACTTAAAAAGAAATCTGTAGCCAGAGTGTCTGCGCCCTCACCATAGACTCTTAGGAGAACGTTCTCTTCCCTCATCCCTAACAGTAAAGGTGATCTTTATCTAGCTTCTCAGCTAACAGAAAGCCATCTCAATATTTGAAAAGCACCAAGTTTGTTTGAAAAACATGAGTCTTGCAAAGGATTACATTGGAAGAGGGGCTAAATGGGCTGGGAATGGGAGAGAATTCTGAGGACTCTTAACTGGCAGAAGGAAAAGATAGGTAGGGAAGCAAGAAGCTTCCCTGCCTCCTGAAATGTCACATACCTAGAACTGGTCCTGTGTAAACTATCAGAGCTCCCAAGTACTGGCATTTATACTGTGCTTAAAGTGAGACCAAAGGATGGAAAACTGGTCATCTGAGTTATTTTGGGGTTTTTATTATGTTCAGGGATTAATTTGGATGACAACAATGGTGTTTTTAGTGCAACAAGTAGAATTTAAAAAAGCAGTCTGGCAGAAGATCTGAGAAGCAGAAGGTGAAAATAAATAAAATGGAGCAGTGAAGAATGCAGAAAGAAACAGAAAGCGTTCAAAGGCATGTAAACGCGATGAAGGCTGGAGCCAAATTCATGTGCAAACATCTAAGGTAGAAATCCTCTTCCCTCCTTTTTCCCTTCCCCTAACAATGTGCATATACAGCCCCTGCCCCTCCTGCGTTTACTTTCGTGACAAAATTTAAGTGATGGACCAGAGGAAAAAGGAGGCAGATGTGACTACGTGGGAAGTTGCTTTGCCACTCACTTGTGGATGGGAACCACATCATCTTGTGTAGTTTGTGGGAGGGGGATTTATTCTTTCAGCATTTTGAGAAAGACTTATGATTCCACCTGGATTTATGTACAATAGCTTTCCTGTCTGTACTCTTTATCTTTCTTTGAGAGCTCTCTGACTAAGTTATTTTCCTCCTGGGATGTATAAAGTATACTCTCACCTTCACTGGGATAAGAAACTCTTGAACACAAAGGCCTCTGCTGAAGAGCGCTTGCAAATATTGTCCATTCCCATCAAATTTCACCTGGAGCTCATCTGTAGGGCCTGGTTGGGTCATATGATAGGGCATTAGAAACTCAAACTGGTATTGCTGTATGCTGAGATCCTTGTTATAGGAAGTTTGCACCAAAGCTATTTAAGTTTATGTTTAATTGTAATGATTTTTCAGTCATCTCAGTGAAGTCAGCGGTGCAACACCAGAGCTTAAAGCTGAAATCATGCTGAAGTGCTTTGCTGGCTTAATGCCCAAGCTGGCTTTCAGTGTATTATAGGCAGCCTTTCCTGGGATGATGGTGAATTAGAATTGTGCTAAAGTGTTTCTAGCAAGATGAAAAATCACCTCCCATCTAAGGATTTTATTGCTTTTTCCGCTTTCTATGAACTCAAAAATGAGGCCATTTGTATGAAAAATGGCACTTGAGAATATGAAGTTTCCAGAAGAAATGGGGATTCCTTTTCTCACAGGAGCTGAATGGATGGTGCACAGTCTGTTTTGAAGAAAAACACGATACTGTCTCTGGAAATGGTGCTCCTATGTGAAGCTTTGGACCTTCTAAATTGACTAAATAATGTGAACTAATTCCAAATTAAATTTACCTTAGTGCCCTGATCCTATACCGATGTCTGCCCAGAGCCACTGTGATAGGGCTTCAGAGATGCTTGTGGGTCTGCATGTCTGGGACTATTTGCTGATGGGTGTCTGTGTACACTGGGGTGATGCTGTATGTTTTGTTCTCAGTGCCTGTTAACAGTTGCCTTTGAAATTTCAGAAGAACTGCTTGGTGAGTCCATCCAAAATCCTGCTCCCGATGAACAGAGGGCTGGTGTTTGCAGAACAAGAAAGTAAGTCGTGGTCAACGGTTAAACTGATTCTACTCCTCTTTATTCCTGCAGACACATTTGCCCTGCGATAGGCAGGGTGCTCCTGAACAGCCATATTCTTCTGTAGTTTGTCATTGCATAGTGAGTAATTCGAAACCCTATAATTTGTTTAACGGCATTTCACTACTTAGCTTGCAGAATCTCTGTGAGAAATACTCCAGGTCCCTTGACCTTATTTTTTCAGATTTTTTTTTTTTTTTTTTTTTTTTAAACAGCATGTGTGGAATGTGTTTCATGTATTATATTTCCTCTGTGGATTCATCTTTGACATCCAATGTGTGAGCTTTCCTTTATAATTAGTTCTGATCAGTACAGCTAGTTCTGGTACTGCTGTAGGTAGTTTAACTCAGTTTTCTAATTGGCAGTTGTGAAACACTTTCAGGGTGCAGTGTTGTTGCTGAGTGGGAAGGAGCAGAGTTCTGCCCCTGGCTGATTTTGTGTTGGAAGTCAGAGGATACCCATGCTCGCTTTTCTGTGCTCATAGCAGGACCACGAAATCTGTGATCAAATGTTTAGTGTATGCATTCAACACACAAATTTCCCCAGTTTGTACATTAGCTGGATAAATTTATGGCTCAGCTGGATGAGGTTTTATTCCTTGATTTGACATGCACTCTCTTTACAAACATCTGTAAATTCAGTAATGCCAGTTGGATTTGATTGTTTCAAGTGGCAACTGAAGAGGAAAACAAAAGGAGCATTACAGCAATTAAATGTTAATGAGCGGACTCATTGAAATTGTAAATATTCATGGATTTTGTGCATTATTTGCTTCTTTTTTTTTGGGAGGGAGGGTTGTGGCGGGGACATTGATTAGTCATGGAAAAAAATATAAAGCTGCAGAAGAAAAAAAACAGCTCTGGAAATGGTGTGAGGTCTTTTCTTTACCTTTGGTTGTGCATTTTGCCTCTTTTTTTTTTTTTTTTTTTTTTTTTTGCCAACATTTGCAGAAGTCTTGCCTGTTTTCAGGGAGGGGTATAAGGGCACTCGAGAAATGTTGACTATTTTATTTATGATTATCACAGTGGCATTAAATATCGCACAGTACTGTCCGTGCTGGTACCTGACTTTCGTGGCATTGATGCCAAGGGCAGAAGCATCAGCAAGGGCAGAGAACGCAGGCTGCATTTTGGAAGCCTCTTTGGCCAGGCAACCTGTTGCACGTGGGCTCAGAGCCTCTTCCCTGCGCACCCCAGCTCCTGGTGCTGCCCTCGCGCCGGGCACACCCTCTGTGTACATTCTGCACATTCCACAAGTGACTTTGCTTATATAATCCTCACTGCGCTACCTTCCTCTCCCCACATAGGTGAACTGCAGGCTGCCCTTGCTTAAAACAGCACTGCCGTCCTCACCCACCATCCAGGCTTACTATACACAAGTCAGTCTTAATTTCTGCTTCTATTTGGCTTGTTTCTAATAGCTAAACCAAGAGTCTCAGCCTTGGGGGATTTCTTTTCAGAGCAGAGCTAAGACAGTTGTCTAGCAGCTGCAGAAGCCAAAGTGACTTCGTATGTTCCTGTGCTTTCTTGCATTGAAATCTTAAAAACTGGTCTCCCAGAAGAATGGGGCAGCAGCCTCAGTCAGCAGTATTGATGATGGAAGGTTACAGGCTGAAGCCTGGCACATTTAAAGTAGTGCTATTAAAATGGATTTATCCAGGCCATTAGTTTAGTTTTCAGCTTTTCTTGTGATGTTCTGGTGATTTCATAAGAATGAGCATTTTTGTATTTGGATTGCTTTACCAATGCTGTCAATAATTTGTCGGGAATAACTGTCAATAAGTGATTTGCTGAAAACGTAATGACAATTTCAGTGTTAATAACATCAATAAATATGGAATCTTCTATTCAGCAGCAGGTTGCATAAGCAAAGGAAGTTTTGTGTTCTAAAATAAGCTATTGTGCTTTACTAATTTAGGATTTTTAAATTTAAAGTAAAGTTTCCGAATATTTTAAGTGTCACCTTTAAAACATCACCAGATTGAGCTGTAGACATCCCTGCTGGAACACACAGGACAGCTTTCATTTTCAGAGCTGCAGAGCATTTCTGGCTCCTCCTGCACTCAGTTGGAATTGTGGGCATGCAGGAACTTTAGGAATGAATTGTTAGTTGTTGTTATTAATTTCTTTGGGAAACACAAACAGTATGACTCATTACTAACTCAGGTCTTGAAAAATGCTGTACTCTTTGTTCACAATAAGCATAGTACTGGGAAGCGCTGCCTTCCAACATTGACTTTAAGTAGAATTTGAGCAGCAGAATTGTGAATGGGGACTTCACTAATCTGCACAACCCTGGAAAGCTGTTAGCATACACCAAAGAAAAAAACACAGGCGTTCAAAATCGTGTGATTTGTGTATTTAATGAAACCACCAGAATATGTCTGAGTGACATAGGACATACATAAGTATGGTGTCACCGGCTTAAAAGCAAGTCTTCCTGAGTTTCTTTGCATTAGTTCACGATCTGGGGTTTTAATTTGATGTCATATATTTGATCATTATATCCTGTTTCTTTTAAAATTCTTGGCTAATTTACTTTCTTTTGCTGTAATTTCCATTTTCAAATTCTTTGATAAGTTTCAGCCAGTGCCTTTTCAGACATTTCCTCTGTATATAACCCAGAGAGCTGCTTAATCATAAGTCATATGTGCGGCAATATGGTTTTATTATTATTCATGTCGTTCTAAAAGCCAAATCTTAATTTGAGAGCACAATAGCTGAGTCTTTGAAAAAAGAGCAAGTGCAGTAAGTCACTGTGGACCCAACAATTTCCTTAGCAACCTGTCCTAATAAAGGGCTCTGTACAGTATTTTTGCACTCCCAGATTCTGTCACCTGTGTGTCTTTGGATCTGTCCTTTTGCTCTTTTGACAGTCTTTGCTGAGGCAAGCTCTGCATAGGGAATCTTCTTTGCTGGGTTTCTTCTTGGAAAGAGCAGTCTTCCTTTGGGAGAGACCCGTGTGCGACCGAGTCCCTCCTTTACAGTGTCTTCTTTGGAGGTGGCAGCATTCCCAGTACCTATCAGCACTGAGTGCCATAAGCACCGAATTTCACATCTATCTGCTTAGTGAGGAATATAAATAGAAATCAAAACCAGTTGTGCGAATGTGTTCTGTAAGAAAGCTGAAAAGAAATGCCTCCTGCCTATATGTACTGCAACTCCTCTGTCTAGATACTTCCATTGATACATTCTGTTTGCTCGTTGTAAATCTAAATTGCTGTGTCTGAAGATATTTGCAACTAGATCATCTAGGATAAAGCTACTGAGAGAGAAAAAGAGAGAGAGAACATCTAACACAGGAAATATTTTCTTGGAATGCAGAAAAAAAAATGGAGAAATGAACTGAAAAGGCATTACATTGTGCACTGTTAAACATTCTAAAAATAAACTCGGAACATAAAAGTATCTGATACATAGTCTTTTTTTCTTTTCCTCTCTTCTTCTCAGACATGTGTACTCATAAAATTTAATGGAGTAGAATTGCCTGAAAGAACTGGACCATTTTTAATATACCTTTCCGTGGCTCCTTGGTACATATGTGAACAATTTTAATGAAAAAAAAAAAAAAAAGAGAGAGAGAAAGGTTGGTTCGTAGTGATTCTTAGACGTCTCGTGGTTGATCATCTGTACTGGACAGATGGATTCGGTCACTGTAAGCCAAATAAATAAATTAGCACTATCTTTGAAATGTATAGCCACACTTGGCATCTGCAGTTACCATACTCCCTCCCCTCGGTTCAGATGCCTTCACCTATACTGCTGAACTGGCCTAACTTTATATTCTGTTTGGCCTTGAGTTAGAACAGAGGACCACCTGCATGAAAGAGATGTGAAATGTTATGCGTGCCTTTGTAATGGGATAGAGTACCAGAGTACCAAGTCTGCAAATATTTTACTGAGCAGGTCATGTATTAAGTAAAGCACTGAAAGGTAAAATGATAAATGATGAGGTCATCGTTTCAGAGCTGGTGTCCAGGTGGTGAAAAGCCAGAGGGCTGAGATTTAGAAAAAAGCGACTTCCTTTAAGCCTCGCTGACTCGGTGTGTTGCCTTCGTTGCGCAGGACTGAGCGGCACTGTCTCGGCTACATTTCACTCTGTTTGTATATGAATCTGGCTGTTAAGCAAGAAGCTTGTAGAGGAAGGATATGGATGTGCTTTTGATTGTCACAATTCATCTTTTCAAGTGTCTTGTGGGCTCCAAAACTGCATAGTGTATAATGCTAGAATTTTACCTAGTCTAAGGTAAATATTTGTGAAATGCTTTAATTAGTTCTGCCCTCCAAGGAGAACCATGGAGGCTGTATTTAGACATTCGCCATCTCTTCTCTTCCTTCCCCCCAGATTTTAACCCACAGGCTGAGTATCAGCTGGCATCTGTGATCTCCACAGCAACCCACGAGTTCCAGACTCATTGGGAGGAAATCCGGGAGAAAACTTTCTCTCCCGTCCCGTCTTTCTGGGTTAGCTTTCCACCAGATCACTGATTGCAGAAGGATCTACTAACTGCAGGAGGAGATGAGGTGTAGGGTGCCCAGTGGATCAGGGCGTTCAGTGCAGCTTTGCTGTCACTTTGTTTGTAACATGTTGTTAGCGTAACTCAGAAGGAAATTCTGTTGGATTTGAAATGGCCTCTCTCAGCTGTGACTGTTCCTGTAGCTCAGCGTGTGATCTAGGTGCCCGGGTGTGAACACATGCATTTAGACTGATGTGGGTAGCACAAAGGTATGGGGTGGAGGGCCTATCAGTCATTTTTCAAAGCACTCAAGCTTTGTGAACTATGCAGCGAGCTGCTTTATTCTCTTTCTTCTGCCTACGGCAGTGGAACATCAGTCAAGTATTTCCAGAGTGAAAGTCGGTTGTTTCCTGGTGGTCTAGAGGGCTGCAAGCGCTCACTAAAGGGTCAGCTCGAAGCCAGAACTGGTGCAAAGGGAGAAATGAGATGAGGAGGGCAAGCCAGGGGAGAAAGCCGATCCTTTTGTGGTAGCAAGCTGCGAGCAGGTAGAAAAGACAGTCTTGCAAACTGGCATTATGTAAAGAGAGAGTTTCAAGGAAAGAATTCAGGTTTGAATAATATGCATATGTAATTGCTGCCCCTAGGCTCCAGTCTTAGAAAAGAAATTGCACAGATCTTCAAGAACAGTAGCTTCCTTATTTCTCAGGGGCTGTTTCTGAGGGACAGAACTCACCTCCTTGTATTATCCATCAGTTCCCCAATGGGATTCCCATTTCAGCAATGTCATTGCCTCCTTTCCCAAGTGGAAAGCTCATCACAAATTATGAGGCACGAGTAGTGACCTGTTGCCATCTTACTGGCTGTGCGTATGACCTGGAAGCCACGAACGTGTTGCATAAAAGGCCTTGTAATGGAAATAAATTCTTCGGTGCCCCTGGCTAGGGCATGGCAGTGGGGAAGAGGTGAGAGGGTTCTGTGTCCAGCTCGGCTGTGCACTTGCTTGGTGCCAAGTCCTGAACCCTGTGTCCCTTCATTCTGTTTTGTGAGAGCAGAAAGTGAGTGTATACCTTGTAGGGGCTAATTAGCCTTTGAGCAAGAGAATCACACGATTACCCAAGTGAATTTTTCCCTCTCTCTCTGTTTGTAGGCACATAATAACACTTGGAAAGCACACAAGCACTCATGGCCCAGCTCCGAGTGAGGCGACGTTGAAGCACAAAGTAGGCAAATCTGAAATTGTTTGGAGACTTTTCAGAGCTTCTTGTTATCTCGTTTGTGCATTTAATGATTATTGTGAGTACACGCATCAAGGGTTTTTGAGGTTTGGATGCTGGCAGCGGTTGGAGGGACAGGCCTACCTGCAGCGCAGCGCAGGCACTCAGCTGCCAGATGCCTTGGTGTGCCAGGGAGGGAGCTCTGCTAAATGGGGGACAAAGCGGGTGCATGAGCAGTGCAGAGGCCAGCAGCGTGTCTGCCCCCAGCCACTTAATGCAAAGCAAAACGCGCTGGTGGATGAAGACATCCAGAGAAGGCAGAGTGCTCCCTGCCTGCGAGGGAGTCCTTATGGCAGCAATCCTTTTCTGGAGAGGGAAGCCATCTGTCAGAACAGCATCTTGAGCTCTCTGCTGAGCGAGACAGGGGAAGGAGGATCTGAATCTATCAGTGGTAGGCGTTAAGTGTTGATGGCCTGGGTCATCGTGTGTGACCAGAACAGGCATTCATATGTGGAATAGACGATATGCTCACTTAACGTGGTACAGCAGGAGTTTGAAAAGAGCTCAAGTACATCAAGGGTAGAAATATCACAGAAAAACAGGGAGACTTTATGATTTTAGTCACATAGGAGCTTTTGAAAATGATGTTGTCTCTGAATCTTTCGGCTAGTAAAACTGTTCAAAACAGAAAATTGCTCTCATAGAGATGGTGGAAGCAGTGGGGTCCTGGGTGCATGATGGGGGTTACTTAGCAGTGTGGGCTTCTCTCTTCTATTGCGCTTAGAGAAGCTGAGCAGCTGACAGGGTTAGCTCTGTTGTGACTGTTTGCCTGAAAGATCATGAAATCAGCATAGGATTCTCATACCTGTGTCATTGAGCCCGGTTGTAGCTAGAAAGAGAGACTGAATAATAAGGTTTGGAGTTATTTGTCATTTGCTTTTATCACAACCAAATATCTAAGTATAAAACCAAGGGCTGCTTATCTCCTGTCCAAGGCACTGCTTTCTTCTGATTAATAAGGCTAAAACAGTGAAGCAACAGGATGCAGCATGGTGAAGAAATGAAACCACAATAACTGTGCAAAATTTTTGATGAATTAAAAAAGAAAAAAGAAAACCTTATGTAAAAAATATAAAGAGAAATCAATCCTTTCTTTCTGTCTTTCTCTTTCTGTCTTTCTTGGAATCCACCCTGAACCAGATGTTGGGAGTCTGTAGTTTAGTGTTTTTGGATCACTGCCCAGACTTTTACCTATCTTTTCAGCTATTTACACGGAGTTTATTTCTCCAGCTGTGCTTTCACTGATACTGTACAGTCACAGACCTGCTAAGTTGGGAGTCACTAATAGCGGGAGTTACTGTATTTTCATTGAGATGAACGGTGATCCAAAACATTAAATAGAAATCATTTTGTCTTTGCTCAAAGAGCAAGAGGATCAGGCTTAATGAAGGGTGTGAAGAAATCTGCTGTGGACAATGATAACACAGAAGAAGGGAAGGGAGTGGCATAGGAATTTTCTTTCCAAGACCATCACAGAGAAGGAGCAGACAGCTGCTTCTGTGTATGGGAAAAGGTGCAGGGGAATGTTTTTTGTCTAAAACAGACTAAATTTCCTTTGTGTTGCTTGGCTTTAAGTCTGTCTTAGTTTTGATGGTTTCTGCCCTTACTACCTTTAATTTCCATTATATTTTCTTTCTATTTGTTTATTCATTATTATGACTTTTGCAGTTGGAATTTCAATCCATAAAGATTCAGTATGGAAGAAATAGGATATTGTTGGCATAATTGTATGTATTCTTTGTGCTGCGAGCATAGAGAAGTTCTGTCATTTATCTCCTCTTTAAAGCACATGCTGATAGCAAAATCACGAGTCTACACTTCAGTCCTCTGAAAAGCCATTAAATCTAGTCCATAGGCTTGCTCATACAGTTGCACTAAAAAATTTTGTGTTGGCATAACATTTTGCACACTTCTAAATTACAGCTTTCCAATTTGTAGTGGTCTCAGCTGTAAGGTTCAGACTGTAAGGAAGAGAAAATTCTCAGCAGAAAGCTGGTAATCGCTCTCCTGAGTGAAGGGGTATAATTTTTAAAGGTGTCATGTGGCAGCCTGCCTAAGAGACTGATGCTTCAAGTTTGGTCCTGACTCTGAATTTAAGCCAGTACCCTAGAGGTTAAATATTCCATAGCCTGTTACCAATCCCTTGAGCTATCTAGTGTCTCCAGGTGCTTGTCTTTTACACAGATTCTTAGCAAAAGCAATTTCATTGGCACTAAGAATCGACTAGTTCAGTTCAAGTGGGATTTTTTAATGAAGTTTCTCATACCAGTTGGGCCAAGGATCATCTGTTGGAAGGAGAGGCAAATGAAGAAAGGCAAGGGGAAATGGAAGGCTGTTTTACAACACTGTGTCTAGGAAGAGGTGGCAGAGAGGTGTGCCTCAGAATATGGGTATGAGTCAGTGTGTCTGAGCTAGCTAAGAACAAGCGTTTTGTTACTAAGCTTGCTGAGTGACATGAGGTACTTGTTATTTCATAAACAGCATTAGCTATAAGCCTAACCATTTGAAACAATCCCTCCTGAACAAAGTTTTTCAATACAGCTGGCAGTGGTGGCTCTGTTCTCTTAGTGGAATGTACAGAATTGCCATTTTTGTCCCCAGAAGTGGAGACAATAAAAATATGCAAAATCGAAGGCAAGCTAAGGATATCAAATATGACAGACTTCACAAAAATATAACTGTTCACTTCAGCATCTAGAGCCAGAAAGAGGTGACCAAAAGGTCAAGAACATATATGTTGTAACCCAGATTCATTTGTATTCCTAAGTCACTGGTGTTTGTTTTATCTTTAGAACTAAATTTTGATCCCAGAATTCCTTTTCTTCCATGCCATTGTCTACCAAAGACATTCTCTACAAGCACATCATGAACATTATGTTAGTGCTTTTTTAACACGTGAATTTTGATTCCTTTTATGATCCTTATCCTCACAATTTATAAACTTTGTCAAGCTATCGTATTTGAACGTTAACACATTACCTGTTCCTTTTCTTAATTGTTGATTTCAGCTACATTATAGGGAATTCGGAAGTTTTTAAAGCTGAGGAATTGCACAGTTTATGTAAGAGATACACACTTTTATGGCCTGAGTATTCAAATTTACACATCTTAAGTACAGAAAGATAGGCTTGTGCTAATGTGTTTGGCTACATCAGCCAAAGTGACTGCTCAGAGAACACTCTTTATATATGTAATTTATGCAATTTGTTAATGCTCTGGTGCATTTAGAGGGCCTCTTGAAGCCCTTGGGCTTACCAGTTGGGTAGCTGCTATGCTGCTAACATGGCTCCTGTTAAAATGCAAAGGCTCTGGTTCTCCACTTACATTTTGATTGTGATTCAATCCTTATTTCTACAACTCGTATTTCACTGTTTTCTTCTCTCCAGTTTTTTTTCCCATCCCAGCAGCCATCTGGTACTTTTTTCTGTCAGCCAAGTTTCTGTTCTTTACCTGGAGCCTTTCAAACAGAGACTCTAGAAGAGAGTGGATTAACAGTTGTCACTGGAAAATGAGTTTATTTCCAGCTGGAAAAGCTGTGAAATATATTCACACTATTCATTGATACGTTATACATTTCTTCTTGGACACTCTTATTTCTATTTGAAGGCAAATACCTAGGAATAGTTTTCCTTAGAGTTAAAAATCTGTGAGAAGAGTCTCAGTATCTTTAAAGTGAGTTGTCTGACTTTAGTTGGTTGTATTATGCATGGGGTCTTAACATGACAAATGTGTTGCTTTGCAGACAGGTATTTGTTATTAGCCAAAGGTGAGAGTCTCGTGAAAGGGAGACTGTACTGTGGGTCAGATTTAGTCCAACCGAGAGAGATTTGTGGGTATCCTACTATGCTTACCTTTTTTTCTCTCTTTTCTGATATAGAAAAGAAAGCTTAAAGCTCATAAGGTTGTCTTTGCCCTGCATTATCTTTGTCCCTTCTATAATAAAAGCAGAAGCACGTAAATCATTTGAGAAGTAACCTATTCTCTTTTCTGTCCATGGTTTATTGTAAGTGTCCAAAGAATTGAATTTGCTTGTGTACTTTTAATTATTTCAAGAACTGAAATGTCTAGGCTAGTAGTAAAAGTGTCACGAAATTACTGTAAGGTTGCATGAGTTTTGGCTGTAAATCTTACTCACCTTGACTAGATCTCATACTTTAATTCACTGGGGTATAAAATACCATTTACACTAGTTCTTAGTTCACTTAATCATAATTAAATGACTTCAGAGGGCAATAATTCCTAGAGACTCTTTCTTTGATGTGACACAAATAACAAACTGTGTTTGTAATGTGAAGGTGTTCTACTTCACTTTTACATTTGCCCTAGCCTTATGCAGCATATAATGTTCTCTCTAGGTATAGGCATATGCTCTTGTTACATGCACCATATGGGTCACAGATGTGGCTGACATGGCTACATGACATCTTTTTTAATTTCATTGCACTAAACCAAGGCTGTGCTTAGACCTTTTCATGATGCTTAGAAAGGGATTTCAGCTCAAGATCCTCATGTGGTGTTTTTTTGTTGTTTTTTTTTTTTTTTCCACCTGAATGATGACCCAGGGGGACTTCTTTTTCTGCTATCAGGTTATATTGTGTTAATAAAAACCCTTATGAAAGTAATATTTTGCGGCTGCTGAATTCATTGTCACTGTACTTGTAGTTCCTTTTTTAATTTCTGTGTATACTTAATATTTTGCTTGGCCTTGCTTTTCCTCTTCTGATACCAGCCAAGAGGTATTTTTTGGAAGGATAAGTGCCATCTGTAGATTCTCCATGAACTTAGAGTTTGAAATGCAGTTTTAAGGTTTGCAACTACATTTTGATTGAAACGTAACTTAAGAAATACTTTTACTTGAAAAAATGTATTTGGAAATAGGGCTTTGTTGATATTCTATTTTGTCATAGTATATGATGAACTGACTGGATTAACTGATCTAAACTGCTAACACTTACATACTAGCATGCACCAGCTCACTTTGGCCATGAGTTCTGAACAGAATGATGATAAATTGCTCTCATGTAGCATCTTCTGTGATTCTGTAACTTCTTTACCGAAAGGATTGTTAGGCATTGGAATGGGCTGCCCGGGGAAGTGGTGGAGTCACCATCCCTGGAGGTCTTCAGAAGACGTTTAGATGTAGAGCTTAGGGATATGGTTTAGTAGAGGACTTATTAGTGTTAGGTCAGAGGTTGGACTTGATGATTTTGAGGTCTCTTCCAACCTAGAAATTCTGTGATTCTGTGATTCTACCCAAGCACAGTAGCCTTTGAATACTGTTACCATGATAACCACTGTGGACCAAACTCAGGACTTTCATGTTAGGAGCACAGGCCTCTAGCTGTGAATGGGACAATTGGGGATCATCTTAATCAAAATATCTGTCTGTTTATCTAGCTAACTTAAAGCTCAGTGAACTGCCAGTTCTGTTGTGTCAGGTTGGAGGAACAGAAGTTATCTGAACACTCATTAGGAAGTGAATAAATATAATTTCCAGGGCGATGCATATATAACGTGTTAAAGTCTCTCATAACTCATTAATGGCTTTGTTTGTGTTGCCTGCAGTGGAAGCTGGATCAGTTCCAAGAGGAAACGTAGAGTTTATCATTTCCAAGTTGAACAGGAGGCCAGTTGTGTTCTTCCGGTAGCAGTAAATACGCCCATGGAAGCTAAGTGCCCAAGTTAGGTTAGTTGTAAAGATTGGGAGTTACTTGCTTGCGTCTAATAATCAGCTGTGGAAAATGAAGAGCCACAAAATGGCATATTTGTGTTAAGCAATTGGTCCAGTGCTGTCCCTCTTCACTGAATGAAACCCATGCTTGGTAAGGCTGATGGAAAATTATATACTCCGATCACCTAGGCTGTTTCTCTCTATTTATTGTGAGTACGTTGTGTGGCCTACTATAACGTTATGGGAACTGAGCTAGCAGAAAGCCACAAAAGATGGGCACAGGAGGAGCCATGGTAGAGGTACGTGGATCAAACTTTAAAACTGTCGTTACTGCACGTTGAAGTTCTTCTGTTGACCTGTGAACATCCTAATGCCTTGCAAGTTTGCATTTCTTGGGGTAGGAAGAATTTCAGTGAAGCCAGGAGTTAGTCACTGAAGTATTTTATACGTGGCAAAAAAATATTTATTTCTTCTTTTCCAAAATGTGAAAGAACCCGTGGGATGTGCAAACAGGGCATTTCTTGTTCACTAAGTGACCACTTCTGAAACCAAAGACTGAAAAGAAGTAAGCTAACATAGAATGGTTTTAAAAACTCTGACAACCCAAATAATAAGACTTGTTCCTTTCTCTGAGATAGGGGATCAGGAATGAGGGATGCTTTGGGATTTTCAGTGCAATTTCAGTCATTATACTGAAATTTCTTAATTCTGCCTACAACATGAGACAATAAATGAGAAACACACCTAAAATAAGGCTTTTATTTCACTTAATATCTGTCCTTTTTATGTCATTGAAATGTTGCTACTTCTAAAATACGAAATGTACTCCAGAACTTATTAGTCAGGTGGTTTAAGTGAAACAAATGTAATAGCCTATCGTACCTTTTGTACCATGTATTGTTAGCAATATCCAATTGTCTGCTAACAATATCCCATCCTTTGTCTCAAGACACTAGAAACACAGAATCAGAACTCTAGAGGAATAATTGGGAATTCTGTATGAATTTCTGTTACCTACTTTTTCAATGGACGTATAGAAGCTACTTTCAGGTATTAAAAAATTGTGCTAAATTATATAAATTTTCTAATGTAAGTGTTTATAGCTAGGCATATACATGTATAATGAGAATGCATTTTTCTTTGGGTAAATTTGCTGCACATAATTAATGTGCTTTCCCACTCTTACTGAAAGCCACTCCAGTTTTCTGAATGCATTTGGTGATCTTTTAACATTGTTGTCAGTCCCACTTAACTTCACATGTATCCTTACATAACACATCTAGCACAGCACTGTGCTCTCTCTTCCCATGTACCTGCAGCCCCTCCTGGGTTCAGGGGAATTCATCTGTCTGAGCCTCAGTGTACAATGAGTTCCCAAGGCCCAGGGGTGGCTTCCTGTCCCTAACAATGTCTGTGAGATAAGAGCAATTCATTTTATTAAGCTTGGAAAGTTTCTGTTTCAAGTTTGATCTATTATTTGAATACATGTTCATTTAAATATGAAAAACAGAAGTAGAATGCAATTCAAGGAAACTCATTTGTTCAAAATGCTAGAAAGGACATTTGGACAGTTTCAAAAGGTTTTAGCTTTGTTTTAATGGGAAATTTACCCAAATTAATTTGTTCCCAGGGCTTCTGTTTTTCTAACCCCTCCCCACCAAAATTAGCTCTTCTTGATAAACCTCCTTCTGAATCGCACTGATATTGATGGAAATTAGATGAATGACATTGATGTGGAAAGAGGTAACTCACCAAATAGTTTGAACTACCATTTTCCAGTGTTGGCAGACAGAACCGGCGTAATGGTATGGACCACAGTGCCCTCTTTATGTTGCAATCCAGAGAGACTGGGCACTGTGACTAGAACCATCTCTGGCCTAAACCTCTTGATCATAGTTTCTCCATCAATGCATATAACATGTTCATCTTCAGCGTCCTCCTTAATTCTTTACAGCTCAAGGAATTGCTTTAGATTACTGCATTGGACCTTTCATCAAGCTTCTTTTGTAAAAGATTATGCAAAAGTGAGTATTCTGCAGAATAATCTTTATTAAAGGTCACGGCCTTTCTTCCTCCTTCTGAAACCTTAGAAGAGCCATAAGCTTTGTATCCCCTCCAGACATTAAGGGGTCCATTTCAAAGCAGTGAATGTGGGAGGCGTACACACAAATCTTTCTAACAAATAACGGGATTTACTTCTTGACTTGACCCTTTTGAGCATGGCTTTGAAAACTTACCCGAGAACATCTATCTGAAAAGTCTTCAGTCACCACTCTCTAGGATAGAGAATTTATGGGCACTCATGGTTTGGGCTTTGCTTAACCTTATCTGTATGGCTAAAAGGAAAGCAGAAGGTAATTAATTGTCTCATGGCTATTTAGCTTCCTTGAGGCAACTGTTGTCTAAGTTGACCATAGCAGGGCACTGTTATTATGGAGCCCACTTAAATCTATATAAGAAGGGGTGCACCTAGCCTTGCTGCTATGTGAGGGCCTCCTCTCATTTCCCAGCCATGCTGCGAGCCTATAACAGCTTGACACACCATGCTGATAAACTGACGTTTCATCCTGCCTGCTGCTTCTGCATCAGCTTCTTGCAGCAATCTGGAATATATTTGCTGGAAAGATTATTTCACTGCACCACTGTAAGGTTCAGCCAGCTGAATTCCAGCTTTAAACCATAGGTGTTCTGAGTTGGAGGGGTTTCCAGCACGAAGAAGGAAGGGTCAGTGGAGGAGACTGATGACTGCAGTAGAGCTCTGAGGGAGGGAGTGTATTTGTTACAGAGAGGGGTATGTGAGGCAGCTGGGACCAAGCTGGGACCTAGCGTGACCATTTCCTGAAGAGCTAGCAGACCGACTGTGCCCCCAGAGGTTCTGAAGAGGACAGAACTGAGTCAGAAACAAGCCAAGGAATTAAAAATGAGTCAGATGGAGTAAGTCATAGAATTATGTGACTGGATACATTTAGAGATAATTCTAGCAGGTCAGTTTTTGACTGTGAACCAGACATCAAATCTCCAATATCACAGCATAATTCTGTAGTCTAAATACCACTTATCAATTCAGAATAAACCAGGTTAAAAAAGTGTTATAATCTGTTAAGGAAAGATAGTCTTAATTTTTTACTATGTAGGGATGAAAAATCACATCCAATCCTGGATGTAGCTGTAGGTGAGGTGTTTCTTTAATAGAACATTGCTCCTGATACCTGATCTCCAGCAGGTATATTCCACCTGGCTGCATGATTCATTCAGATAAATTACTTATCCAATGCTGGGATCTATAGTAGAAAAGCAAACAATTAATTAACCTTTTCTTGTAAGAAAAGCCAGAGGTAGGTCTTGAAGAAGTTAAAATGAAGCATGTACCTGGTGCTTAGTTTCCAGAGCTAGTTTTAACACCAGCAGATGGTGCTAAAATGATCATTAAATGGAAAAACAAAACAAACAAGCAAACAAAACCCCAACCCAAACACCTGAAATTTCCTTAAATTCATAAATTGTTACTTCCCAATAATTTGCAATACTTTAGTTAGTTGTTGTGGAAGGCTAAATCAAGGGCGATGTTGGACATCTTTTTACTTAGACTAGCATAACACAAGAAGATGTGTGTAGCCCCCTTATTTTCCAGTTTGCTTTCAAGATGGATCAGTTTTCCTAGAGTCAGGTCTTTAAAGCAACTCAAGTATTTCAGGAATTTTCATTCATATTCAAACTGAGGATTAACAACATTGTTGTAGAGTTTTACTGATAATTAAAGGGAAGATTTAAGATTTTTCGATTCATTTTCACTCTGAATACATGCTTGTAACAACTGGCAATTGTTTTTCTAAGGATATTGCTGTAAGAATTTGTTAGTCTCTAAAGGGAAGCTATGTTCTTTTTAATGTAGAAAAGCCCCTGATCACATGAAGAATAATTTTGAAATGTTTTGTAGATGAGTTGCATGGGTAACTTGGGAAGTTTGATACAGGAATGTGTACTTTTTTAGTTTTAGTTCAGCTGGTCACATTGGCCCAAAGCTGATAACCACTGAAGGCTGCTAGGAAGCATCTTGGAGGGCTTTCATAAGACAAGTTGCAGCCACCCCAGGCAGTCTGCATCCGGAACAGCAAAGGAAAACTCTCTTGATAACCTCTGCAAAGGAAGCAACTAAAATGGAGGAGGACTTTCCCTTTTGGCTTAAATCTAAGCAAGGTACATTTGTGTGTGCGTGGAAGCAAACAGAAAAATGGTGGTGTTGGAGGGGGGATCCTACGGAGAGCATAAGTGATCTTAGAACTCGACAGATTTCTTTTTTTCTAAATATCCAGTGGTTTAGATAGTACCCACCTTTATTTGGTTCTCCAGAGTCTCATCCCCTGCAGGTATAACTGTGCGATTTATGTCATTGTTTGAAATGGTTTCATGATAATGATGGTGGTTTACAATCAATGAGCTGGGCACATTTCTTTAAGCAGCATACAGAAATTGTGCTGAAATTTTTGTGCATTAACGTTAAGATGGAGCTCTAAAGCAGCAGACAGGCATTTAAAATGCTATATTCAATCTTAAACATACAACCCTGGAAGATTTGGGGACTAAGGACACTGTTGCAAATTTGGCTTAGATTAAAAAGCCCCTGGCTTCATAAACTATTTTATATCACATCTGAGGATGAAGCAACTCATCAATACTGTGATTCTAGAGAATCTGTGAAACTGGTCCTACAGAATTAGACCTAAAAGTTATTCCCAGCAAGACAGTTAATATAAAATTACCTCCAGTAGAATAATTTTATTCAATTTATCCAAGAGTGGTGAGCCATGTTCTGATGTCTACTACATGTACTAATGACAGTTTGCCTAAAATAAGGACTGAGAAATGTCTTCAAAGTTTATCCCAGCCAAAATAATTTAATACATCTTCCAAATATGAATGAATTGTGGGACACCTTGGGACTGCACATATATAGTTCCCTGCTGCTCTTTTTACGAATATTCCTCTGCAAGAATCATCCAGGTGACAGCGTAATGCAAGGCATAGGTGTCTATAATGACTTATAGTATCCTATTTAATTATTTTTTGGCAGTGATGGTATGTAATTATTTACTGACCTATCGAATTGGTCACTGAATTACCGTGAAATTCAGATTCTAAGCGGCACTGTCATTTCGATAATTAGAGGTTCTGTCTTACGAGAATGTGTGCTTGTTAAGTTGTAATTTGCTTAAAAAATAATTAAAGACAGAGGTTATTTAGGAAGGAAGGCTTAAGAGCAAGATTATATTCAAAGGAAATTAAAGACAGGAAGCCCCAGGGTATTACAGGCCTGCCATGCAGCTCCTATTAAAGAAAATGAAGTCTTACAAGCAGCACAAATAGTGATGTCTGGCATAAGGCTGCCCAGCAATTTCTATTATAAGATCCTGTTTTCTATTGTTTATAGCTTTGCCAAACTTAAACCATTTGGGCCAAAATTTTCCATGCTGTCTGCCTTGGGCAAGTATTTTGGAGAGTTTAATCTAAAATGCTTCAGAAATTTCTCCAACTGGGAATTGGAAAAAAAAAAAAAAAAAAGACATTTTGTCCATGTTTAGGGGCGCATGTAGCTATGTGTGAATAGGTGTCTGTCTGTCTGTATAAATAAGAAGCTGTCTTTTTGGTCTGTAGCAAGGACTTACAGTACTTTGGTCTGTAGTGAGGACTTGAAATCTGGCCAATTATTTTTAAAATCTGGAAAACAACAATTTTAACTTTCTCAGGGGAGAGTCTTTTGAATTTGCCAACTGTGTTTTGGGAAATGCCGCCAGAGAGCTCCAGTGTAGAAACAGCACACACGCGGTCTGCTGGGCAGAGAAACTGAGCAGGGGCTGAAGGACTCATCGAGCAATTGCAGTGCTTATTTGCACTGCAGCCGTGTAGTTCTGGACAGAAGACAGGGAGTGCCCAACTCTCCTGGGCTCTCTGTGCTCCTCTTTACCTGGGCTGAGGCAGTGGAGAAGAGAACGGGTCTTCCTTCCTCTACTGCAAAATGTAAAGGTCAGTGGATGAGTGGAAGAACGAGGGCAATAGGATGGAGGTAAGAGGAAAGAAAAAGAATTTGGGAAGATAAGGAAACAGAAACCAGTTTAAAAAATATATTAAAAAAAAAAAAAAAAGAAAGAAAAAAAAAAGGAAAAAAAAATAGAAAAATTGGAAAGGGGTTCTTTATAACCTCTGTACTTGAAACTATCAGTCCTGAGTTTTGTTTTTTCTTCTTATTAACAAGCATCTTTGAAACCCAACAACATGACTTGTGTCTCCATCTCTTTCTACTGTCAAAGAGTAACTCAGGTGATAAAAACCTTCCATCAGTACTCCTAAGGCAAGCAGAGAATACTGCATATCTCAGGTAGGCTGACCACCTGGGGTGGTGGAGTTGGTGACATTTGATTTTCAGTGTAAACGTTTTAAAGAATTTAATCAAGTAAATAAATATCCATGTTCCCTCCACAAGCTATTAAAATAATGTTTACATTTTGAAGTCAAAGGTCTTGTGGGGGTCTATGAAGAACCTAAACATTATTTTAACATCCTGTGTGGTGCGATTGTTAGCTTAGTCCATTTTGTTGTCCATTCACCATTCTCTTACATCTTTCACCATGTGCTTCTAGATGTTCCTCTCTTAGCTGCTCATTACTGCCCTCTTCAGCGAATTTCTCTACTATTCTCTTCCCTTCACATGCCCATATTCTGTGTTTCTTTTTCTTTTCTCTTTCTCGATCATCTCCCTCACATCCCAGTCCCTATGTTTGCGCTTTCTTTTGCCTTCTCTTTTCCTTTCACTGCTGTGAACAGACAGAGCATTCTCCCATTGCAAAAGGCTGTGTCTTTAGCTTCTTTTTTGGCCTGGTCTTGTCATCTCCAGTCTCTCACATGCTGTCTGGGCAGATCTTTTTGCTTCTTCCAACATGACATGCAGAGAACCTGCACTTCCTGTAAACACGTACACTCACATGCAAAGGCTTTCCTGAGCTCCTTTCAGTTCATGTTTCACTAGCTCAGTGTCCTCCTCTCTGGTCGTGCTTTCTACAGTCTTGCCCTTGTGGAATTCCTTCACAACTCTGCTACTGAGATCATTTTCCTGTCTCTTCATCCAAACTATTTACATATTCTGCCATTGTGTTCGTCTCTCTTCCACTTTAACATTGTTCTGTGTTTCAGGTAGCATTGCATTGTTATTTACACCTGTCTTAACTTCTCCCAAAGCCAAGTTTTGCCACCTGAGAATGTACTCTTGCAATCAGTTTGATGATTTCTTTCATGTTGTTCTTCATGTGTGGTGTCTAAAAAGCCTACAAATCTCAAAGTTTACTTTTTAAAACTTTTTTTTTTTTTTTTTTTTTTTTTTTTTTTTTTTTTTAACTAGCTTTTATCACTACGTTTACTGAGCAATGCTGGCTGGTAGAGGTATGCCAGACTACAGGAGCCATCCGTACTCAGATTACTGCCACCTCATTTTTCCATTCATACTATCCCAACTAACCCTTCTTTTTTATCCCTCGATTTCCAGAAATTAACCCAGATTATAATGTATGACCTGCCTTTTACAGCTCGTGCACAGTACCTTGCAAGATAGGTCTTTCTCCAGTCCTTAACCAGCTTCAGGCAGCAGTGTGATATAAATAATGGTAAAAATAATTGATGCAACTGTGAAAAAAAGAAATAATTCAGAAATTTTCATTCTGAAAGATGAGTCTTTAAGGAGCCAGTTTGTTTCATTGTAGTGGGACTATGAAAGCAGTAGCGCACACTCATCTTTATGTAATTAGGAGAAAAGACCCTACATTATTACTGAGTGTTGGAAATATTTTGGGGGATTTTTTCTCTAATCTTACATTGTGTGTGTTGTCTTTGCAACAATACTTTTTGCTATGGTAACAACTTTTTTATTGGAATCCAGAGCATAAATGTGTAATGCTGCATCAACCCTATTACTCTCAGGAGAATTTAGGAAGATTTTTTTTGGCCAAACTTTCAAGGAGTGTAAAAATCTGCATTAACTGAAAAAAAGGTTCGCTCTTAAGCAATATTCCCCACTATTATATGCCATTGTCCTTTTGTTATAGCCTTAGGTTTGAAGACATTAAACTTTTTTTTTTTTTCATTCTTTCTTTCTTTATTTATTTTTCCTTTTTGAAATGGGGAATGGATAGGGAATGTTACTTTGCTCACATAACTTTACTCTCATCATTCTTCACATCAGAAAGTAAATGGTTTCTTTCTTGAGTCAAACGAGCAAAAGCTGGATCTTTCTTTACTCCTTTCCATTCTTCTAGCTGAGGTTCAACATCAGTTGTGGCTTCGTGCAGAGGCACAATGTGGGATCAAAACCGTAATTTAGCATTTCACTCAGCTAATATGAATATGTAATTATAATTAGGAGCTCTGGGGTCCGTCAGCACATGTAAGAGCCTGGAATTTAAGTTGTATTTGGACATATTAAAAGTCTAAACTCTCTGGTGGGTAATAAACCTGCAAGCCAAAAAAAGCCAGAGGTGAGAACTTTGTCTGGAGGTGCTGTAGGACTTCCCTGGAGGTTCTTCAAACAGTGAATCATCAATGTTGAAATGCTCACAGATGAATTCCAAGTGCAGGCTCAACTGCAGAAAGAGAAAGAAGGAAGCTCCATGCAAATTTGGCCATCTGCTCAGGGTGCGTGGTACTTAATAGACTTTTTCTAATATCAGGATAATCAGTAACGAGTGCAGCAGTGTCTAAGTGATCCTAATTCTGCCGGATGCTAAGAATTTCTTAAGATGTTCCAAGAATTGTCTTTTTCATCTGAAATCAATGGGATAACCTGTTCGGGGATCAAGAAAAGACAAAGTGTCTAGGGTTGTCAGTGTGGCACTAGTCTAACAAACTGTTCTTTCCAGCAGCAGAATCTTGCAGTTCCTAAGTGGATACAGTTTCAGTGTGTGTGAGATCTCTGAAAATTTGCAACAGAAAGGAGTATTAGATATTGTTACAATTAAAGCTTTTTTTTTTTTTTTTCTTTTTTCTTTTTGTGGCTTCCTAACTGTTGTGTCCTTAAAATACAGGTAAGGATTTATTTGAAAGTCGATGGTTTTATAAACCACATTCTGCATATTCTTTACCCCCTCTTTGAACTAGTACTCACTAGAGCTTTTGTATCAGTTACGCCTTTCAGATATAATTGGTTTTCACTACCTTTTAACACAAATAATACAGAAAGAGGCTAAGCCTGTTGTTTCTCTTGGGCAAAACTCCACAGATGTCAGTGGGTTCAGATCTCATTCACAAAACTACAGCTACGATAAATTATTTTTTTAACTTATGCCTTGACTTTTAGCTGGTTGTTAGAGGTGTATGAACAGGTGTTTGCTGCTCTAAAAGGAGATGGAACTAGGTTCTGTTGTGTCTGCTCTGCCCCAAGTAAAAATGTAAGAAAGCTTTTTCTGTGTCAGATGGAGATTCAAAAGTTAGAAAATCTGTAAAGACCTTAGCAGTCCTTCAGGATGAAAGTGTCATGTAAGTGTAATATATAGTTTTAATATAAAGGGTGAGGCAAAAGTAATTTCATTGTGATTAAAAAATACCTCTTGGATTTTTTGAATCACGAAATTTTCCAAACTCGGGATTTGAAAGAGAAACCGCACAAGATCATCTGAGTCAAACAATGTTATTTTAAACTTATTTTCAACTTGCTTCTCAGTAGTTTTTTTTTTTTTTTTTTTTTTTTTTTTTTTTTTTTTTTTAAGTCAGTTAGTTGGACAGCTGTGTTCTGGACTGAATCTAAAACTCTGCAAGAGGCTATAATTGAACATAAGTCCTGTATATTCCTCTGCTCTTTGGAATCTTTCTAATGGTAAAAATATAGAAAATTGAAGACTGATATAGAATTGATTTCTACATGTAATGGTGTGGACTTCTTTAATTTTTAATTTTATTGATTTTTAATTTTGCAAAATCATTGCAAAACCAGTAGCCAAAATTTCCAAGACTTAAATAAAATCTTCCACACTGAACATGTTGCCTCTCTCAACAGCCAGAAGTTTCACCTGGGACCTCCTAATCATTTTTATTTCTATGTGGCTAGATATTGACATTTTGGACCTGCTCATGTTTTTTTCAGTCTGCCTGTCACCTGGGGGCATAAGCACTTTCTAGTCATAGGTGTCAACCTTGCCTTCTGAGATTCCTTGTCTGGACTTTTTCCTATAGCAGCAGGGCCCAGCTCAGGCAACTTTCCTTGAGGCACAGCTTTTTTTATTTGTAAAAAAATGCAGAACATTAGATTGATAGTTTCATAATCGTGTTCAAATCCCAGGCATATTCCTGAGCAACATCTTAAACATGGAGAAAATGACAGACAGGAAGGAACACCCTGGCTCATCATTCATTATGGATGCTGTAGTTGTTCTGTTTCCATCTTGTTAATCTAGCAGGTTCAAAGTCAAACCTTAGCATGCTACAATTTTTACAAATTTTACAGTAAAAATTTACTAAAATTACAAAGTCAGTTAGAGACTCTGTGATCGCAGAGCAGCATTGTTACATTATTGCTTATTGCTAATGCTTGGTGAACCTTACATAAATATTTATTTGTCATCACATTATAAGATCACATAAACAAACTTGAAGTGTTATCTAGTGCCATCAGTACTTCCGTACCTTCATACACGTCCTTCACGTACCTTCTTATACTATATGAAGGGCTAGTAGGGTCCCACTGAGCCTGATAAGTTGAGTTTTTGTGAAGCTAAAATAAGAAAAGTGTGTTGAAGAGCTTTTCCTCAGAAAGGAGATCAATGTTAAAAAGCAGGATCTGATCCATGCCATGAATATATTTGGGGCTTGAAAACAGATGCTAAGGCCACACAGTGTCACCAAAGATGGCAATTTATACTTGGGCCTGACAGCCCTCTTGAAGTTAGTAGGTTATATGGTGAGCAAAAGCAGTCCATTATAAGTAGAAAATATCTGTTTGAAAGCCGTAATCCATTTAGATAGTGGATCTGCTCAGAACCATATGCAGGCTTTCCATCTAATTTTGTCTGCAGTGATGTTCTGAACACAGTCTAACTTCAGCCTGGGAGAAAAAGGAAACCTGTCATGTGGATGGAGAGAGGATACTGGAGATGAGCTGTGGAATTACACAAAGATTTCAGAACAACTCTGTCTTCCCACTTTCATGACTTCCTATGAGACTCACAGCGGTTTAAATTGAGTACTTTGATGGGATATTTCTTCCCATAGAAGTAAGCAACTAGAACTTCCCTTCTGACAAAGACTATGTACGCTTCAGTTGCCACAACTACTCCTACAACTCAGCCTTTCAAGGAAGGGTCTGGCCTCAGTTAATTGTCAGCATTCAGCCTTCAGAAGGATCAGAAGTCACTCTCCTCTTCAGAGATATGCTGGTTGGCCATACAGCAAGCTGTGGGTGAATGTGTAGCTGATTTTCTCACCATAGCTGTGGTGGCTGGTAAGGATCTTCCTTGTGTTTGAGTGGCAGAAGAGGAAGGAAGAGCTGTGGATCAGATACATCTTGCATTATTTTATGAAGAAGCTTTAATATGTAAGCTGACCTCAGGCAGCACTACTGACAATGCCATTCTTCCAGCCATACTGTAGTGCTAAAACAGGTGGGATGGAATTGGAACTTCATTTGCTCTGAATGCCAACCAGGGCTCAGAGGACAAGTGACCCTTCGCAGATTCAGAGATAGTCTTTCTGCTGGAGCCCCTTTGATCTAGCGGCCATGGTGAGCGACAGCTTCCCCAAACGGGACTTATCTACCTGTGAGGACTATTAAAGGAATAATCTTTCATATCCAATTGAAGAAAGGAATTTCACAAATGCAAAAAAGTATGTGTAAATGAGTGTGTGCTAATGGGAACTGTCATCAAGGGAATCTGGTGCAAGCAATTCCCGAACGGATGCAAGATATTGTGGGTAACCGTGGCTGTCATCCCCTGGAAGTAAAACAAAGCACACAGAATGGAAAACGTATCTTTAACAGAATAGCAAGAAAAATCCTCAGCACTCAGCATCATATATGAACAAATTAATATGTTTCTTTCTTCTGAGATACATGGGTAATCTGTAGGGTAGAAGACTTTGCATCTCTTTGAAATGATCTCCAGATGCCATAATAAAATGTGCCAAAACATAGAATGGTACAACTTTAAGCTGGTGCTGGATGATAACAATACCACTTACTTCATATTTAAAGAAAAAAAGGAGAAATCTGGTAGTTCATTGAGATTTACACTCACTTTTCACCTCTGATAGGCTTAGTTTCCTTTCACTATTTTATTTAGATTAAAAGCCACATCAGATATTTGTGTGAATACTTCAGACACCTCCAGTAGTTATTTTAAGTACGTTAAAGCATAAGAGAACCATGGCCAGATGATACACAACGGAGGGACCAGGTGGGACAAAGACCTTTGGAAAGGTTCTGAAGGATGCGAGTTCAGTAGTTTCTTTCCTTTGTTCTTATTCATCTGAGTAATAAAAAGAGTGGCCCTTTTAAATGAGGTTAGAAGTTTCAGTGGATGCTGTGGGTCTACTTGCAGTGTGCTGGAGGACCACCCATGACTGAAATAGCATGCAGGTACTGAAGGTCAGGAGAGGAATGTGTTTGGAGAAGGCTGAGTGCTCAGAACTGTGCAGTGTTACTTGCCCAGCCTATCAAGGGGAGTTGTGAGATTAGCTAAAATCTGTGCAGGTCTTTGAGGATGCACTTCAGCCTGAGGATGGCTCGTGAGCACAGCTATCTGCCAGAAGGATGCATGACACAGACAGCTCTGTCATGGGCCACTGATGTCAGCAGAGCTGTGGGGCTGACTTTGATGGATGCTGCATGAAGCCTTAGGTCAAACTCCGCTTAGTGTAAGTGGCTCACGTGCTTCCCTTCGCAATGAATAGATCCAGCCTGCAGTAACAACAATTTTTGTAAGGCAAAACATCACTTTTCACAACAGTGGCTAGACCTAGGGATCGAGACAGTGTGCTGCTTTAAGTTGGAAGACTGGGGTGGGGATGTCTCTAACGAGGAAAAGTTTCTGCTCCTGACTACAGAAATATGAATCTTGCAGGTTTGGCTCCTGGGTGCGGTAGCTCTGATTATTTATGACATTAACAAAGCAGAAGTACTTTTTAATTTTAAAGACTCTTCTGTGTGAGCACAAATTGCCCATTTCTTACAGTTGTGGTATTTACATGTTGCAGTTATTTGAGAAAATGAGACCAATTACTCATATTGGGCAACCCCAATTCATAAGTTTCCTTGCTTCTCTATTTTTTCTGTCTTGATTTCATTTAATTATAAGATTTTTATTTACTTATTTTTTAATTGTACTGTAACTACCTAGTTCTATACATTATGTTCAGGGATGTTGAGAGATGTAATTATAAAATCCAGATCGCTGTGTGCTTTCTCTCTCAGCACTAGCATGAAAGATGCTAAATTTTCTCAAGCTAAAATGTAGCTGGAAGGTTTCTGGTAAAAAGTAATTTGCATTTTTGGATAACAAACAGAAAAAAGGGCAGATACAATTTTCCAACACCTGCTCCGTTGTTTTTTTTTTTTTAACTTCTTCCATTGAGTCTCTGTCTGGTTTAGAATTGATTTTGTGCCTTTCACTGAAAAGCCTGAAATTGGCTTCTGACAGAGCTAAAATATTAGAATAATTGGATTCTGTCCTTTCTCATTATATCACTTTCTGTTTCCTTCAAAGTAATTTTCGTAGAAAAGATGTTTCTAACATTTCCTGAAAAACGTCTTTCAGCATAAGCTTTTTCCATCTGCTTTTAGAAAATCAGAGTATTTTATAATTATACAATCAGCTCACTCAGGTTACTCATTTTCTATTAAACCATTTTGTACTGCTAGCGGTGTCATCCAAGAAAGATGGAGGAAAACTAGAAATTAAAGGTCACCTTTCTGCCTCGAAGTTACTGCTTGAAAAAGGTAGCTAGACTTTGTTTTTTGAGAATAATGACAGCTTCCCTTCATTTTTATTAACTTATGATGGAATTACATCATTCATCTTAAATATTGAGTAATAGAAGCCTTTGATAACTGTTTTATAACTCTGGTTTGTGAAATGAAGTCTCCAGTGGTTTGCCAGAACTAGTATTCCAGCTGATACACTTTGGAGCATTATGTGAGAGGTTTGCTTGAGTAAGGGTTGGGTTAAAATAAAATGAAAATTAACTAATATTTTAACTGCTTATCTTTTAAGATATTTCAGGCTGATTAACTCAATCTAGAAGTGGAACAAGAATTTAACTTACATAATGTATTGAGATGAAATCAATAAGAAGTGAATAAACCCAAAGCAAAAAAAAAAAAAAAAATCCGAACTGAGAAAAAATAATGTAGCTTATATGAGACTTGTCAGAAATAATTCTCATGTTACTGTGGTCAGCTCCCTTTATATTCTTACAGGTATCTGTTTAGCTTCATGATAAACACATTAAAATTGTGAGCACGGTAGGACAGTGAAAGGACAAGCTCTGCTCTCAGCAGGGAGATATACTGGGTAAGCTTTTAGGATGGGGAATTTATTCCCCAGGCAAATCATGGTCCCGAGTGCGACAGGCAGCGTGCAGGAGTCTCTGTGCAGTCCAGCAGGGTGCACTGCACTAACATTGCTAAAATCCCAGTAGTGAAACTCCTCAGTAACTTCGTTTTTTTTTCCCAAGGGGCTTTGACTAAGAGTGCAGCTGCATGATGAACGTGCTTACAGTAGGGCACTGGCAGGTTAAGAAAACACTGACTTATGTCTGAAAATGGTTCTAGGGTCAACTGCTACCAAGACATGAAAAACTTGATCTGGAGAAGAAGTGGCTGTGTCTGAAGGAAAATCCTGTGGTATGATGCCAGGGATTCTGTGAATTATTAGGTTTGCAGTATGTAAACAATATATTTTAACTTAGATTATGTGTGTACGGCTCACTCCTGGAAGAAGCCATGACTCCCACTGGCTTCAGTAAATGCTACAAGTGTACAGAGCTGCTGTGGATATGGTTCCTAAATGCTGTGTTAAAAGAATAGTGAAGTTCTGGATTAACCCTTCCAAAACCAGAATTTCTGCAAAAATACTCTTGGATCTCTTTTTTTTTTTTTTTTTTAATATATATATATATATATATATATATATATACAGGCATGTACTTAGGTATAACCATTCCCTGTATCACTTCAGAAGAGTTTTCATGTACAGAGAAGCCTTTACTTGTGCGCCTTGCATGCATGTGCAAGGTACAGTCCTGTGTTGCATTTGGTTACGTGTACATATGCAAATGCTCTGCTTCTCCAAGAATTTGTATCAATGAAGAACAAATTTGTAGATTGCATGCAGAAAATTTGTGTAATGGAAACAAAAACACACATATTCGATAATTAGATAGGCTTAGATCCCTGTGCTCTAATGTCGGGAACATACATTAAAGAAAATGAGTGGGCTTTGGGTTTAAGACAAGACAAGTAACCTTTTCATGGTGTCTGTGAAATCAGCTGGTAGTGACTGACAATTGTCTTGGCATGAAAGATGAGTTCAAGGGAAATGGGCACGCTCCGGCTTCCACATCCTAGCCTGGAAAGAGATGAATAGACTGGTCCACCTGGTGACACCTGGCATGTGTGGTAACCTTAGGTTTTAGCAGATCCGTTTTTTTCTACACCTTCTTTTATTGTTGAACATTCTGAGGAACTATGGTGGTGTTTTGTTATGAAGAGGAACGCAGTGGTTGACAATGAATTGACAAAAGAGATGGTAAGGGGAAAAGATGGTGGGAAAAAAGATAGAGAGTAATATAAGGCTGCCTTACAATACTCTGTTCTTACACATTTTGCTCACTATAATGCCACTCTAGTGCTGAAGTCACAAAGCAGGCTTTTTGCTTCGCTATGCAAGCTCTACTGACACAGGCTAGGGACTGAAGCCATTTCTTGACTCCACTAAAAATTCAGGGGCATAAACGCTCACTTGTTTCTAGGCAGACACAGAGACAAAACTTCACAATTAAAGTGTTTCATGCACTTCTGAGGATAACTGTTGATTCTTTCTCTTTTGTAGCATCCGCTGAGCAGCTGAACTTACTCTCTCTCATTTGGCCATTGGATCAGTGTCTGAAGTCTCTTCCTTTCTTAGGAACTTTGAAGCTACTCTAGCTACATTCTTTACGTTCTGAGCCAAAGCAGAATCTTTCTGGAAATTGTAAATTCTTGGCTGATTATCAGTGCTGTTACTTTTCTTCTAATTTTTTGCTTAAAATTTAGTTAATCAAGAACCCTGATATTATCATTGTAAACTTGCCCAAACTACTTATACAAAATGTTGATTTGCCTGCATTATGCACAAGCTATAGAAAGGCTCTTTTTAGGAAAGTCTGCTCACGAACATACTTATTTACATAAGTGTAATAAGTGTAAATTATTGCACTTATTACACTTATGTAAATTACACTTATTACATAAGTGTAATAAGTGTAAATAACTACATACTTATTTACATAAGTGTAAGCAAGCATACTTATTTGCGTAGTTTACTTATTTTTTTCTCAAATATCTAGGGTTCTAATCAATACAATATACACAAGAATATAACTGAAGATGGAGAAGGACAACTCTGTGGCTATATTTCAAAGCAGATAATACTGTTTTTAATATTTGATGTCCTGACCTGACTACTGCTGCTTGCTGTCTTTCCTCCTGATCTGTATTTGTAAAGGCAGCAGAGAAATTGATGATCCTGAGGGCAGTGTCTAAAATTTGCTGACTGTGGTGAGATATTTCATTGCTTCACTAACACTGGTGGATGATCCACATGTCTGAAACAATGGGAGAGTAAAAAGAAAAAGAAACATTCAAAAGCTTTTCTAGGCTGTAGTTTTGCTACCCTTAGAGTAAGCTGGATAGATTAGAGATTATTCTGTATTTGCTTTATTTGGATGCTGAGTGAGATTTGAAGCTCATGTTCAGTTTTGGTAGAAAACATCTCCAGATTTCAAGATCTTGGGTTCTGGTGGCCTGCCGGCTTACCTAACAGGCGTGACATGGAGGAGGAAGCTGTAGTTCAGTCCACGGGACCGTATCAGGTTGTTTAACAGGACTGGTTCCAGCCACCACTTGCGTTGGTGCACAAGGCTGTGCACCACATAGGTGCTCTTCTCCACAGGATCAGATGGGCAACCCAGCATAGCACTGATGGTAAAGGTAAGTTCATCCTGGGTTCCTAAGTGAGGTTTAAAGGTAGGGAAAGTAGAGGATGCCAGATAGTAATGATAGGACATAACAGTTTCAGCTATTCAGAGTGGAAGGACGAGGAAAGAGAGTAGAAAACAAGCATCGAAAATGGCAAGTGTGAATTCAGGCACAGGTACTGAAGAATTTCTCATATGGAAAAAAAAAAAAAAGAAAAGAAAAAAGAAAAAAAGAAAGGCAATTCTGGTTTATATCTGAAAGATGATTACAAAACCAGAGATGCTGATGGGCCATGGGTAGTGTATGTACTGTGGCCATATTTCCTGGAACAATATAGAGGAATGCTACTAATTAGGTTTGATATTCTGGACTATTTGAATATTTTTAGAACAGGAATTGGAGAAAAGTTAATAAGGAGATTCTTTTGTAGAAGTGACATGGGTTGTGTTTATAGGGAGTGAATAAAAATAAATAAAAGCAGCAGAGATGGAAAAATTTTCTAATGCTCTTTCACCTCAACTGAATCCATACTTGTCAGGGAACATAAGGCTTAAAAAGGAAACCCTCTGGAAAACTTTGAGAGCTGCTACTTTCATCTTCACCTTCTGAGAAGTTTCAAATATCAAGAGCAGAGAAAGAGAGACACACAGAGAGAGACTGAGTCTCTAATTAGTGAAGGAGGCAGGTAGGATATTAATTGATTTGTTCTGCTACTACTTTGACCGGTGCTGTGTCTGAGAACAATAGAAGAGCTGTAATGTTCTTCAACAACGGAACAGAGTTTTTATTGCATACCAAGTTAGAAACCTTGGATCACAAACTGTTTCTGAAAAAAAATAATTTTTATAATACTGCATTTTGCTGCATGTATTTTAATTTCATTGATTTATTCTTTGTTTAGGAATTGGTTTCACAGAGCTTGGGCTTCTTTCACTTTTTGAGGGTGTTTGGAAAATCCTGACATTAGTCTCTGTCTTCTAGTAGTGGCAGAGTGCAAATCTAGCAACATTTATGAAGTGGAATAGTATGGTTTTATATGTGATGCAGGTCATTATAAACTTGAAAAATAAGTAAATGCAGGAAAGAAGTTGAAAAAGGGTAAAGGAAGGATTTATTTTTATCTGTCCTGGACTGCAATTTAGGGTCAAACTTACTGTGTAACAGTGTCTGTCATGGCTCCACAGTCCCAGGTTTCCCAGTGAAACATTATCCTGCCACTGCATAGTCCTTTGAAAGTTGCCTTTGGTAAAGGTGTTCAATAGGGCTAAGAGCTTAATTAATGATTTAGATCCAAAGAGACTTTTAATTGCAAGATAAGACAAAAATAATGCTATAAAAGCAGTGCATGTATTATGACAATTAAAAACTAATGGCTTACAAAAATATATGGGCTTGGGTATAATTTGAGCACTTAAAGTATGTGAAGGAGAACAAAAGAACAAAAAGGGAGATTCAACAATAACTTCTGTATAGCCCTAGAAGCAGAATATAAGTTGACTAAGAATTTAATGAAACTCTGCAACACAAATTGTGTATGTATGGGAGGTCTCAAAAAAAAAAAAAAAAAAAAAAAAAAAAAAGAGCTTTTAGTTACAAAAAAGGCTCCAAAGTTACAAAAGGTTCTTCCTGATGATCATTCTAAACCTTTTTTCATAGCAGGACTGCTTTCCCTAGATGCTGCAACTAGTTTAAAATGTGATTAGGCACATGAGTTTTATACAAAAAATAAAAAAAATCTGTTTGTCTAGGTTCCCTGTGTAGCCAAAAAGGAAAGACAGGGATGATCACACCATGAGAAAGGTGGCTGAGATCATTGAAATAGTGTCCTGGTAAGACGAAATGTCCTTTACAAGTGTCTGTCTGACATCATAATCCAGTGGCAGCATAACGGTCTTGAATCTCACTTTGTCTTAACTAGGCTGGGAATGTAAAACAGCATAATTGGTAAAAATATTCAAATAAATACTGGTCTCTGGGCATATCGCTTTGGAGGGGATTTCACCTGAGACAAAGAAAACCTTTTTGGATTTGGCAGGAGAATGCCCAGATAGGGAAATGGGCTTGTTTATTTGTAGTGATTTAGCTCAACATCTGTGTAATGAATAAAATGTTCCTGTGGGACAGGTCTATATATCAGAGCAAAGCGTTGCTTTTCCTAAAGGCAGTGCCTCTCATCTTTGGCCAGATGACTCAGGGTGCGTACTTTTTATAAGGGGTGGTGGCTTTTTTTATTTTTATTACCTGTTTATTCCACCCAAACCTGAGCCATGCTCGTGCCTGTCACTATGCAAGGTGTGTAATTATGTCAAGGAGTAGTTTATGTAGACTGAGAGCTGCATACGTTATGTATAGGATTAGAGAATTTCTGACGTGATTTTGATACATGAAGGTACAATGAAAGAGAGACATTCCCATTTTCAAGAGAACTCATTTGTCTATTTGTTTATTAAGCATCATTCTCTGACATTTCATGGCCCTTTGTGCCATAGAATAGAAAATAATACGTGAGGGAGGAAAGAATAAACAGTTCTCCTCCTCCGGGGAAAAAAAAAATCCTCCACCCAAAGTAAGTATTTGACTGTTTTGCAAGATAATGTCTATCATGAGTCTATCATGATGTAATATCAGGCACCTGGTGCAGTCACATCATCATTGGTTTCAGCTTTTCTTCATGACTAACAAAAGTTAGGCAACATATACCAAAGGGGGAAAAAAAAAAAAAAAAAAGGAAAAAAAGAACTGCAGGCCAGATGGTTTTTGAGAACGGAATAAAGTGAGAGGTGAAGTAAGCGTTTGACAAGAATGCACAGGGAGAAGATTAATCATCACTTCATGTTCTGTGTCCAAAACAATTGTGTCTTTGCTTGTCTGAGATGTCTGATTTTTAATTAGACAAGAGGCATTCCCTTTAAGATGCTGTTCCTCTGGACGCTAGTATTGTACAGATGTAAACAGCCCACAGTCCTCAACAGAAAAAGTGATTAAAAGAAGGATTTACACAGTTTGATCTCAAACTACCGTGATGGTATGCAAAAGTTAACTGATGAACTGCCTGAAGTGCAGTACAGCACGTGTTTAAATAGCTGAGAATATCGGTCATCTCATTTTAAAGGTCACCTTGGTTATTTGTATTTGTTTATTTTCAATAGGATTAACAGGAACATCCTGGACACACACAGGAAATTGGCAGAATTCATCAAGGTTGGGCCATCCGGGTAGCAGGCAGCATCTTGATGCTGCAGCTGGTTGTTCTGAGGTTTTAGCTGTACGAGTGAAATGACTTGGGGGTGATGTGTACGGCTGTAACCATCACTGTATATGTTTTCACATATACATATATCAAATACATGCAGCAGTTTGTATGCGTGTGCTGTACACACGGAGCGCTGTATTTGTAAGAGTTCTCGTACTGTTTTGAAAGTGACTTAAACATTTGTTGATCGAGTTGTAAATACTGGAACAGAGGAATATACAAGGAAATATAGATATCGCAGAAAATTATAAATGTACAATGTTCGCTTTTTCTTTTGTATAAACACAATGTATGGTTAATATGTTGGGGTTTTTTTTCTGCATCTTAATGACAATAATGGTATAACAAATTGTTTTAGTGCAAATTAATTTTATAATCAAGTTTGAAAAGCAATGATCAAAGGCCTAGTGCCTGTCTAATAGTTCTTTGCATAACTGGAACCTGATAGAGGTTAATGCCTGCATGATAAAATATTTTTATTAAACAGTATCCTTCTGTGGTAATTTCTTATAAGGACCTGACAGCAGGTTGCTTTTGTGCACAGTGGATGTTAAAGAAGCTCACGTTTGTGCAGGTGGATACAACTACCTCTTGATACATACACAAACAATATATATATATATAAGTACAACGTTTGACATAAATATAAATTTCTGATTTTTTATGTCCCTGATTTATATATTCTTGTAATATTCCATGACTATGTGAATACATTAAAAACCTGTCATGACATTTAGACTGTTAACACAATTACAAAAGCAAGATTTTTTAGTTTCAGGTCTGTCAGCCCTCATTTCACATCCTGTATTGTGGAAAGATGGGCCAGTTTCAACAGGCTTGGATTTCACATTTGGGAGAGACAAGAATTAGTCTTTCAGAGACTGTTAGAAAAGTCAGCCCTTAACCACCACAGTGATATGTCAGTTTCTGCTCACTGAAGGAGAAAAGAGAAAAGCAATATTGCCAAGTGCTTAAAAATCGTGAAGTTTACATTTTCTGCAGATGACATAAAAGAAATACCAATTTCTGTAGTTATGTATATTTAGCCTAAGTGACTTCACATCAGACGTGAAAAGTAAGAAAATTATTTTCTAACTATCAGGATTTTTTTTTTCCCTAGGACCTAAGGGTGACACAGTTCATTCCTCACATGCTGTTGCTACTAATCAAGCGGCAATCTCCAAGCAATGCTGATGGCTACCTGTGCAATCCCATTAAGCCATGACCATAGTCCCTGTTGAGGGGGAAGACTCCCCCATGTAAGTTTGCTTCTGACCCCTCCGGCTCCTGTTCCTCTCATGGCATTCATGGTTACACTGAATGACTCAGCCTTTGATTCAAAAGAACTTGGGTTTGCTCACTCTGCCTTTCTGGATTAAACAGGGTTTGCAATTGCTTAGTGACTACATTTCCTTTCTGCTGTTCAAATAACTTTGACATTTAGGAAATTAAAAATGATCTCTAGGTATAAGCATCTTACAGGTACGTATGAGTTTTGGCACTAGCACATGAATTTTCATTCTCTATCTAGGCTGTCATTCTGCCTTTAATGCTGGGAAAAAGGCACAAGAAACACAACAGTTGCTAGTTCAAGAAAAAAACTCCCCTGAAGGAAATGTTCTTCCTAATAACTGGTAATCAAAAATTCATGTCTGATGACTTATTTCCATGCTAAGTCTTGTCCCATGGTTTAAAAGTCTGGTTTTATTTCTTAGTAATGTAGTATTTGATGATGATGATGTTGTTGTTGATGAAATATTTGGTTCTTTTTGTATGCAGATATACTACTGGTCCTGATTATGTCATGGGGCCTTAGGTGGTCGTGGAAGAAACAGATTACGTTATTCAAGCCAGCAGCAGCAGCACATGCTCACCCCGCTATCCAGCCAACATTCCTCAACTCTGACCTGAGGACCACCTCTGGAGATAAGAGTCCCTTCTTATCAGTGAGTCCTCATTTTTTTTGCCAAGTCTGTTAGCAAAAACGACATTCAGAGCCAACAGTATAGATTTGGACAGCAGAGGCTTGTTCACCAGAAACTGTTCTGAGATCACTGGAATGATTTCATGTAGACCACCAGAAACTATGTATTGTAACAGACTCATTTCACCTAGGGCTTGAACCCTGAAGAACTGGCAGATTATCAATTCTGTAACTCATTTGTTTCCTCAAGACCTGGCACTTGTTTAACTGTTTCTATCAGAACAATATCATGAGTAGCATGCATACAAGGAACAGTGAAAATCAGTAGATGTTATTTCCACTTTAAAGATGGAAGCTGTCTCTACTGTACTCTTGACTGGGGTTGTCATGTTCTAAATTAAAAGTATTCTTCATGTGGCTAATTATTTGTCCAAATCACAAATACCTTTTAATACTCCTCCCTCTCCCCCCCAAATAGCTCATATTGATTTTCAGTTGTCAAAAACCACTACCATGTAATCAGAGGGGTGGCTGAGAGACAGATGTCTTAAAAACTTAGGTCCTGCAGACTTGCTCATATATTTTTCAGTAGCAACATACAACAGCAAATGACAAATTATCCTGACTAACTGCAGACAGCTCTTTCCGTAAAGTTCACAAAAGGATTAAAAATTAGTTGATAATTTCTCCATGAATCAGTTTGTACTTTCCAGTGATGTTTGCGACCATTTTCCCAGGATGACCTTAAAACATTTTATAATTTTATTTCATGTATCTGAGTATAAAACTGTGCTCATGCATCATTTAGCACTCTTCAGCTGAGAAGGTCGCTATTTTGGCAAGGCTGAGTGTTGATGTCTTTATGGATGGAAAATTTTGGTTTTACATTATATCAGTAACTCTACAAGATGTGATATTGGGATTTAGGGATCTAATCTGCAAAACAATGAATGGGATCCAACTCTGTTCTTGTTAAGCTTTGAAAGACTTTTTTTTTTTGACTTTTGTGGCACACATGCAAGTTTTGTTTAGTTATTTGCTTGAAACTGAAAGGCTGAAGAACAGGAAAATCAGTGTTTTTTTCCTTGCTCCAACATATGTATTTATAAAAAATACAGATTCCTTGCCTATTTTATTTTTAAAATAGGAATGAAATAAGACTGAAATATTTTGAAATCTCTTGGATAGGATGTTATGGAATACTTATTTTTCCTGTTATGGAATATTTGTTCTCTTAAAGCCTTTATCTACAGTCTCACAACATAGAGAAAATAAATTCTTCCAATGTTAAATGTCTGGAGCAAAACTGACAATTTAATTTTTGCTATGAAAACCTGACATGTTTTTTTTTTTTTTTTACTTTGATTTGATTTGATTTTTTTCTCCATATAGATGCTGGTTGTTATGCAGCTTGAAAGTCACGTGAGAGCTTCAGGTTTGTACTTTTCTAAATGTGGTCTATCTATGTATTTTATTGAAGACGATCATCCTGACTTGCTTTGTAAATTGTCTTTCTTTTCTTCTGCATTAATCTATAAGTTATTATACAATAACAAGAGATTAGATGATCAAAAAAGTGGCCACTTTTCACCATCTGTTGGCCAAAATGCTGTGAGACCTACTTCCTATTTTTTAGATAGTATTACCACTGGCTCAAGGCAGGAGCTGGGCTGTAATGCTGTTGTGCTGTGGGGACAGGGAATTCCACAAAGTCTGAGGTCAGGCAGCTAGGCATTGTTCCTCTTAATGCCCCATGACACTTTGGATCCAAAAGCAATAAATCCTAATTTTTCCCCTCCTGGGAATTACAAATGATGTCTTAATTTACCAGCACTAAGAAAACTCTTTTTGTTATCTCTTTGTTTATAACAGCTTTCTTATTTCATAGCAGAAAAATCCAAAAACAAGTCCTAGAAATTTCAATTTAAAATCTTAGAACAAAGTGAGCTGGCCTGATTCTGTCCACGGTAGGCATCATCAAGTCTTTCTATCTTGAATACTTTCTGTTTCAAAAATGTTTTTCTCACAATATCTATTTTTAAATGTTGCTTGGTCTTTTGAAAGTGATAGGTATCTGTTTTTGAATAAGTTGATATGAACAGGGAAAGTCTCTGCTGCTGACTACAGTGTTAGCACTTATGTTGCTTTCAGGATTTATTCTCCTAACATTGGAGGTAAATAAAGAAATTTTCTCCTTCTACCTTTGAGGGAAGGCCAGACATGGAAGAGCAAAGCAGAGCCAAGCTTTGAAGTCAGCAGATCACCATTTATTCTGTGCTCAGGCCACTACATCCCTTATGTTTGCAGATACTGGTTCATTCAGCCCTCCAGAAATCTAATCGTTTTAGGATTTCCAGTGTCTAGCTTCACAGTAGCATTACTTGCCATGCAGAAGCCTGGCTATTTCAAGACAATTAAGAGATATGAAGAGAATTGGTGGAAGAGTGAATCAGGGGTCATAGTCTAGTTCACCACCCAGCCAACCAGTGCTCAGTCTGATAAATGAAAACAAAATACAAAGTTTAAGAGGAGTGAAAAAAAAATCTTAATAAATATTAGAGCTTGAATATGTCGGAGAACCAGGTTTTCTTGGCAACACTGAGCAGTAGTCATTTCTGAACAAACAAGATTGAAATTCGTGTTCCAGTGAAGCAGTTTGGGAAGCCTGTTTGCCATGCTACACAAAGACCATTTCCAATGCTCTCTGCCAGATGAATTTCTTCAGTGTGCTGGAGGTGGGCAGAAACGTGATACATTCATAAGAAGATGTGCCACAGATGCAAGGTCAGTCTGTTCCCCAGAAGAGACAGGCCATGCTCTGAAGGCATCACTTGTATTGACATACCAGGGGACATTTGGTTTTTAACCGCTTAGGTGCTGGCTCCACTATTCAGAGGCACTGAACTTCTACACCCATTCATGTCAGCAGGGTTTGAGTACGTTCAGCAGTTGTAAAAAATCAGGCCTGCAGGTGTGTGCTTTCTGCAGGTATGTTTTACAGGTGTCTGTAGTGCATGTACAGCAGTTTGTTCCTGTGTGAGCTAGAGAGCGCAGGTTTGTACAAGAGGCTGACCTTGGGAAGTGCCTCCTTAACCAGAAATACAGAAAACTACAAGCCAGTTAGTGCTTACTGAAGCCCTTTGCCACAAGGAGGTATTGCTAGTGGTACCTGTGAAATGGGAAAACAAGGCACAGGAAGCTGAATGTTCCCTCTGTAACCCCACACATGGTCCAGGAGACTGCAGTGCCTCTCAACTCATTTATGCTGCTGTACGTGGCTGGGGAGGAGCCTAGGCTCCCTTTTTAAAGCAAGATAGGGGGATATTCCCCCCAGTCCACCCTACAGCATCAGGTAGGGCTTGGGAACAGCAACCAGAGTGGCCCTGGACAAAGGGGCAGTGAGAGGAGCTGTGTTAGCCCATTCTGCATTTGCCATCCCAGGCAAATACCCCTCTTGAGCCCTAAAACCCTCTTCCCCAGTGCCAGCTCATGGGGGTTCCCACTCCTTCTGCACCCTTCACCTCCATGCAGCTCTACCTGTCCCTCAGCTGCCAGGGAAAGAAAATAGTAGGTGTTAATTAATGCTTCTGTCCCTGCCTGTGTTCTTGCAACATCCATTCTCCTCGTGTGGCTTTTGGGTTTAAGATTGGGCACCTGGGCAAGAGCTGAGTGCTGTCTCCTTTTCACCTTTCAGGCCCTCTCACTGCACTCCCACGTTAAGAGGTTTGTTTGCTTTAAGAAAGCGTTTGCCGTCATTGAGAAGGAATGTATAAAATCTGGTGTCAATAAGCTTAATTGGTGTGAAGGCTTGATTGGGCTTGGGGGAGAGGTGTAGATATTGCCTCCTGCTGAACTCTCTAAAGAGTCCTGGTGGCTTGGCCTTGCTGGAGAGAGCTCTTGAGTAGGAGCTTAAGGTGTGTGAGTAAAATCCTCAGACGAAAGGAAAAATGCAATTAATGGTGGGTTTTTAACGTAGCTGGTGGTAGTCAGCTCTGATGCAAAGACTGGAAATAATGCTGAAGTGCACAGAGATGTCGAGGAAGTAGATCTGGTGGATTGGGGAGGAGAAGCTTGTATGGTGGAAGAGGGGAGGTTTTCTGAATCTGGGATAATCTGAGATTCCTAGGGAGAGGTTTTCTAGCTAAACCAGAGAGTCTTGGTTCCTGCTGGTGTGGTTCAACCTTCCTGGGAAGACACTTCAATGTGCATTTGATTAAGAAGAAAACAGGCAAAACAAGTGGAAAATAACAGTACATCTCCAAAGAAAATTCCAGTAGGCAGGATCTGTTATTTGGCATCAGCTGGGAAGTGTAGGCTAAGTAATCTGCCTTTTAGAGGTTAGCAAAGGGGGTACAAGTGTGCACTTCAGGGTAAAAGAAATTAAGGGGTAGCACAGCTGCTAAAAAATTAAAGATGATGTATTTGCCTCGATAAATGCAGCATGTTTGCCAGAACTCGGCAGTTGGATTAAACTCAAAGCATATGTTCTCTGACTTCAGGATTATCCCACACTGGGCTGCATCCATCAGTTCTGCTCTCTCCTTAGCAAAACAGCTGAAGCACCAGAATTGCCTATCTGCAGTCCAGCCATCCTTGCACCTCCTCCAGTTCAGTCCTTAAGCTTCCTTTTTCTTCTTTTATCCTGTACATTCCCTAAATAGGTTCTTCCCAGGTTTTAGGTTTTCTTTCTTTTTCTTTCTAATGTCTTTATTTTTAATGTATTTTCCTTATTATTTTCCCTCTGAGAAATGACTGTCATATGTTCAGTGTATTTTCAGATGAAGTACTTCTATGTTCTCTCCTTTACTTCCTTCATGTTTTGGAGAGGTTCATCAAAAGCACCCCAAAATAAATCGGATTTTCTGATTTTTCTTTTTTAACTTGCACAAAAATTGACAACAATAGGCTTCTGATTTCCTCGTATTACTTAGCTTTTATACTGATCAATAACTTATCAGTGTTTCCTTGCTTATTTCAATCTTGTTTACATTGTAAGCTCTTTATATCAGGCACAGTTGTTTTATTACAATCACTTAAACACTAGGACAGTTAAATCTTGGTTTGTATTCAAGGTGAATCCTGAACTATTGATAAGAGAATAATTTAGCACAGAGGCATTCATCTCCCCATATAGGGTATTTGTTACAATTGGTATTTTGGTCAGAGTTTGGATGAATTCCTAAAAATAAGTTGATGATTTTCTCATCCAACGTATAATGACTGACAGGTTGTCCACTGATTTCTTTAATTGGCATGAAAATCTGGGGTGGCTGGGAGTCCAGATCCTGTCTTTTTGGCTTTGTGTGTGCTGTCCTACTGATTAACTGTTTAACGAAGTAGGTGGGCAGAGCGTTCTGCTTGTGTCTTCCTGCATCCTCGTCCAGTTCTTTGCTAAATCTCTTCAAAAGTGAGTTGGAAATATTTGGGTGAAGGTTTTTTATTTTCAGTATGTTCGCTTTGTTATGAAAACGTAAGGACATTACAGAATTAGATGAGTTTGAGATATTTTACTAGATTTAAAATAGAGTGGAGAGAAAAAAATAAATAAAGCCCATGATCATTCTTGCTGTTTGCAAAATGAGACTCTTCTAGAAAGTAATACTAATTGAGCTAAGGCAATTCAAAAGGATGTTCTGTTTACATTTAAATATTTATGCCTTTTTTTTGTTTGAGTCCATTTCAATTATGAAAATTTGAGACTTTGAATTTTCATTTTGATTAGAAAAATGTCACTTTGTAATTTAGTAGAACCATGTCTTGGAAATTGTATTAAACAGAGCTGGGAACACAAGAGTTGCTGTGGTTATATGAATATACAATAAATACAGAAGTTTACTCCCTCCAGTGAAATAATCTGTGGCACTTTCTTCTCTGTTGTTGTCTTCTGTTTTAACATTCTCAGACTGATTTGTCTCATTTGTCTTGGCATTTCTTCTCAAAATCTGCTTTACCAAAACTGTCCCCCATTCCAAGCAGGCCTCTGTGTCTCTTCGCCTTGGAGAATGCTCTTTGCACAATGTACCTACTTTAAAAATTGCTGGTATTTTTGCTGTCAGTTTCAGTATAGTAGATTATTATTTCTCAGAGCCATCCTAAACAAAAATTTAAGGAAACTGCAGCGTAACTGGGAGCTGTTTCCACACTATCACCCTGAGGCTGCTGTGCCGGGCAGTGTCTGACTACAGCCCTAGCTGCATGTGGAAGGCACCGTGTTTGAAGCCGCCCTCCCTCCCGTCACATTTATCACTTCTGGTCCAGCAGAGGCCCCACATCCAAGGGTTGGGGGGATGAGGGATGGGGAATAAACGCACAACTAAGAATTAATAATTAATTGGATGGATCAAAAAATAATAAGAATTGTTCTTAAAGACTTCTCAAGTACAATTGCAGTGTTTAGGCTGCCCTTCTCTCTGAGTAACTGTCACACCGTTAGACTAATTAGTTGGGTAGATTAATGCCATCTGAGCCTCTCCTGAACACAGATACTTCGGGAAACAATCCTGGTATGTGTCTAGCATCTCCAGGAGGGTGGGCTGCCATGCTGAAGTTTCAGATTGCCTGCTGCTAACTCCAGACTTCAAAACCCAAATGATCCAGCTCCCTGTATTGCTTGGTAGGTGGGTTAGGGTGGGATCCAGAATCGAGCACTGAGTTTGACAGCAGTGTTAAGAACCGTGAAGTTAAACTGAAGGGGAAGTAGGAGGGGGATTAGAAACCCACAGACAAAATGGAAGAGCACTTCAGCAGCAAAACTGGAAGTATTGGCCAGGTGAAGAACTACCAGAAGACTTGTTGCCTAACTGCACCAGCAAGGTGGCCAAGCATTCAATCAGATGCATCCTGCAGCATACGTTTTTTTCGTGGGTATAAATTATAGCTAACTGGCCACAGGGTTTGGGAGCTGAGTTCCCCAGGGACTGATTGCCAGGGGAAGGGTGTGGACTGCTGGGATCTGTCTGCAGGAGGTGGAAAGAAACCAGAAAGCAGCAAAAAACTGGGAGGAGCAGTCATGAGCATAGTCCAGAAAGGGAATAGCAAAAGGGCTCCACGAGAAGCAGAGCAGAAAGCAGGACTGGAAATTGTGCATGATTAATCTACTTGCTGTTTTCTCATTGTGTTGTGGAAACTTGACTTTATAAACTGAATTGCACCAAAGGAATATCTGTTTTTTATTATCAATCTTGTTTCTACATGGAAACAAATCAGATCAAAGGTCATTTTTTTTATTATTACTCTTTTAAGTGCCATCATATTTTACTACCTCATTTGATATCTCTCATAACCATTTTCTTTTCTTCATTATAATGATTAATTCAGCCTCCTGGAATATTGCAGGGTTTTACATTACATATTTTGCCAAAAATTGTTACTGGATCAGAAAACCTTGACTGGCTAGTAAGAAGGAATACTAACTAGGAAGAATTCCCTTCTGGGTAAAGAGTGCCTCTAAACTAGAAAAAAAGGAAAATTTTGGGGGGATTTTGCTAAGTGTTTGTACTTAATGACTATTATAAGTCAGAATAATAAGAAGCACTTTGCAGTTCCTGCTTTGTGAATATGTTCTAAATGACAAAAAAAAAAAAAAAAAAAAAAAAAGAAATTATTCTAAAGGTTATTTATGGTTTTTTTTTTTTTTTTTTTTTTTTTTTTTTTTTTTTTTTTTTTTTTTTTGCTAGGATAGGAAGCTTACAATGCCCAGTGTTATGGAGAAATTCACACAGATACGGGTTCTCTATTATTGTTATAGCCTGATATACTTCTGAGGTTTGCTGGACTGTCATTTCTAAAATTGCCTAGAGAAAGGAAAAGGCTTTCTCACTTCTGTCAGTTTTACATCTGTGTAATTACATGTTTCTCAGGGGATTTGCTCCTGTTTTTTTCCAGTCAGGAGAGAAGTCGTCTCATAATACGCAACAAATAAATTCCGCTTCCTTCTTTCAGATCTCCCAGTCAGATAGATGAAGAAAGATAATAGAAAAAAGCACTCAGACAAAAGAGTGAAAGTCATGGTCCGCCTTTTGGGAGAAAAGGAGAGTGGAGCTGCCCTGATTGGGGATGTAATAAGAGTTGTTTTGGGGGTGGGGGGTGGTAGGAGGTGGGCTGCTTGCTCTGCCAGATTTTGATTTAAATGTGACCACAATGGTGAGGCACCTGTTGAGAGCTGAAAGCTTTTCTAGAGATTTTGGTGCTAATTGTCACCTCGCAGCTGGAGGATTATGTGTAACCTGAGCATTTAGCACTGAAGTTCTTATAGCAGCCTTGACAACTATTGAAGGGAAAAGTTCCTCTTTTTTTTTTTTTTCCCCTGCAGTTCAGACCACAAAGTGATGTTTTATAAAGTTTGTCTTTAACTTCACCTTGCTGTGATGCCCTTTCAAGAAAGAGGATTACAGCCTGCAAGTAAAGCCACCATAAACACAAGAATGTTGTTTTCACCTCAAAAGTAACTGTAATTCTACTGAATGTTGCATTGTGTGCAGAACTGAGTAAAATCTCCCACTCTCTTGCAGTTGGCCCATGTGGGTTTCTTCTGTATTCTTAAAATACCTTCCATTATGTGAACATAGTAAATCTAAATTGATCCTCTGTTGCTTGCAATTGGTGAGCTAATAACAGACAGTAGAACAGATAACAATTCATTCAATGCCTGCTTAAGACTCCATTCACTTCACAGAGCCATAGTAGGATCAAATTCACATTGAATTTGATGTGAATTCATGTATTTTTTTCTTGTTGCAAGAAAACAGAATGCTAGTTTCACGGAGGGCTATGGTACCAGTCTTTTATCACACATCCGCAGACAGGCAATAGAAAGCATTGTTACTCATCGTATTTGGGTGACATACAAGTAGCTGCAAATCATGAAACTGGACTCCTGAAACCTAGTTCTCCTTCATTTACTCCTAACCAGAATTACCTGTGGAAGTTCTTCAAGGTTTACATTAATTTTCATGTATGAACTTTTTGTAATTCAGTGTAAGCTTAGGTTTCTTAATATACATTCTTAAAAAGAATGTTAAAGAGATAGGATTTAGTTGCATATACAAATCTAAGTTGCACTCCTAGCTTGAACACCCTGTTATCTTTTCCAAAAATAAGGTGGGCCAGTTTTTAGAGCATTAGCTAATATTGAATTCTCTCTTACCTAGGTTCAGATGTAGTAAAGAAGATGGAGTTTTCATGGTGAAGAACCCAATGTTGACTTTACAAATGTACTGATGGAGAACGTAGTTAAACCTGAGAATAATGAGGACCGAAGGAAAATCTACATCCTTCAGCTGTGACTTCTGCAAAGGTAAGATTGAAAACCCTCATGAGAAATGAAAAAGCGAAGAGCTTATCTGGAATATTTCAGTTAAAGAGACATAACTTATACAATGTATTGTCATATTTGCTTTTTTGGTTTGCTATTCAAAAGAGTGGGATTAATTACATGTTATTGTCACCCAGTAAGCTTTAAACAATTTCTTTGAAAGTGTGACTGTCTTACCTTACAGTTTGCTCTGCAATTTCCAGTGGATTACCTGCAGCTTTCTAAACAGGTAGCCATACTCTCGCTGTTCACATCAAGCAGAGTGTTATTTGCTGGGACAGTGATGAATCAAAACAAAATAATCATTTCAGTACGGTAATTATATCAACTTTTATTATGTTAGTTCAGCACGGTTGCAAGTATAGATCTGCTAAAAAGGCCAGGAAAAAGATACATACACATGCAATGTTTTTAAAAGGCACAGTCGCTTGCTTATGTTAAAAGCTGCTAATCAATAGGACTGGAAATACTTAGAACTTTTGTCTTTTTGAACAACTGACTCACTTTGGAAAATTAAAAAAAAAAAAAAGCGTGGTGAAAGGAAATCTTCTTGTTGAAGAAATGTAAAAGTAACATTTTTGGCAGGCCACTTTGGGTGACGTCATTCTACAGAATGTGCTAAAGTCTGTTATTTTACAGCAGGAACTGATTTCTCAAGGCAGGCAGAGTCTATGGGCACTTAGTGTTGCTCTCAACTTCAGCCAGCCAAGATCTGTGCTTTTTTACACCTCGTTTGATGGTAATAAACCATGCACACTTCCAAATATGGGACCCAGAGGCTTTTTTCACATATAATACATACATGTGCGTGCATGTGTGTTTGAAATCTTTTGTACACTATTCATTGTGTGGGTTTATCTCTTGGCTGAAGATGTGCTCATTGCTAGTGTTCAGTACTTGTTGCCTTCTGGAATGGATTCTGGCAGATAAGAACACTAAAAGTAGCATTGCATTTGGGAAGGCAGAGAGTACCTTATTTTTCCCCCATATTGCCAATTTCTTGTGAGGCGACAATTTCTTGCTGTTCCTCCCCAGACACTTGCTAATACTCAGTCAGTAGGATTATCAGAGTGGCTACAGTTCGGTATACATTTGTTTCTTCATGAGTGAGAATAGGTCTTAGCTCTAAACTACGTTACCTTGAGTGCAAACCTTCAGTAAATTGCAAAAAGCTTTTCCTGTATTTAAAGCATTAAGTAGTAAAAGGATTAGGCTCTGCTGAAATTATCCAAGAGGGAGCATGAATTAAGCACTCTTTGGAGGGCTTAAGGATTGTCCAGTCTAAGAACCACTAAATGTAGCTTACTTGTGTGCTAATGTAAGGGAGTATTTGTATTTGTTAGGTTTTATGTAACTGCTTTTACGCAACATCTGTTCTGCCCTGGTTATTTGGACCACTGAGCCTACTTGTGTAGTACAGGTACTTGAAAATAAAAACATGCAGAATACAACTAGTAGCAGAGAATTCTCAGGGCCTGATCCAAAGCTGGCAATCTGTTAAACTGTAGAAATCCCGTGGACTGCTAATGGAATAACATGTCACTTGGCATAAATTAGACTGGCATTATGATTACTGCATCTGGAAATAAATACACTAAATATGTTTCATGTCCATTCTTTTCCCATTGCATTTTATTTCTGGTGAGAAATACCACTGCAATAATCTGAGTTGAATTGTTGTTTCTAGATGTTTATTAAAATAATGTTTTATTACTTGAGACCCCCAAGGTCTTTCATCTTCTTATTTCTTGTGTACTAGCATGGGAGTACTGCTTTGGGACTTAGTGTTGCAGAGAATTTGGTACACTCACTAAGAAAAATCTGTTTGAATAATGGCTAGAATGGAAATCCACGAGAGCTGTTAAAGGTTTGTGATGTCTTATCTCTGTTAGATCAAATATATGCATTTTGCTACGTTCAGTGAGCACTTCTAGCTTTACAAGTTACATTATATAATGTTCTCTGTTTTTAAGATAAATTGGCCCTAATACTGGAAACAATATTTTGAAAGACTTGTTTGTAGGGAAATTGTACCAACTCTTTGCATGTGGAATCATGGAAGAATAGCAATTTCACAATAGGCAGACCTGGCTCAGCTGCCTATTACAAAGTTTGGCATTAAGTGGATAAGGAAGCTGGGTTTGGAACCTGAAGAGAATTAGGATGGAAAGGACAAGGCTATGGATCTCATACATCGTCAGGTTTTGGGGAAGCAGTCAATACCAATTGGGCAAGATGCTGATGGAAGTGATGAGGAAGCCTGGGGATGGATAATGAATTATCCAGACTATCGTCTTTTGTCATATTGATGAGCCTGGTACAGGGAACTAGAGAGAGAAGAAATTGGAATAGTTTTGAGGATACAGGAAAGAAGAGGTTTATCTATATCAAAGGAAAGGGTAAATATGAAGGTTTTCTGGGACCTAGTAACAATTAGCAGCATTTCAGAGCCCAGAATGAAACTTGGGGTTCCCTGACTTGCTGTTCCTCTGCTACCAGCAAATCCCTGCCAAGTTGTTGGGGAAGTGCATGTTAGCCCTTTTTGGTGTGGTGTGTTTCAGGGATTGCTTTGTACTGTTACCAGACATTACTCTTAGCTCATAGCAGAGGTCTGTATGGTACATCTAACAGCTGTAGCAGACAAGGAATCACCTCAGCATGAGATGCATCAGTGTTAGCATGATGCCAGGTGGTGGAGGATTTTTTTTCTTAATCATAAAGTTGAAAGCTAGACCTCTTAGAAGATTTAAAGTGCTAAACAAAAGTGTTTTGTTTTGTTTTTTTTTCATTGCCTGTATATGTGCGTGTACTTTGTGGAGGCAGTCTAGTCTGCCATTTCTTTCTGTGCCTGGTGCTTGCTTAAGTGCCCACAGTGGATCTACTTTGAGGAGACTGCAGGTATTAAAGAGCTGTTTTCTGTAGGATTCTTACATCACTCCTTGCCCCAATTGGTGTTGATGGATAGGGCTGATGGGCTGCAGGAAGAGGGTCGTCTCTTGGTAGCATAAATTAATGCTGTCCTGGAGAAAAAGATGGTGTGCTGACACCTACCATCAGGTCGGTGTTGTTAGGCGAGGCCTTGGGCTGTCAGAATTTGTGCTGTGGGGGCTTTCTGGGTGTGTGGCTTGAGGCTGTCATGTCTTCTGTATGGGTGTGAATAAAGGTGTTCAGGTGCAAGTAGAGTCAAAAGGTGGAAGCTATGTTTAGGTAATCTGAAAAACAATGTTGGTAATCTGCAGGTAATCTGAAAAATATATGAGGAGAAAAATAAATGAGGAGAGTGGTTATGGAGATTAGTTAGTGTTTATGGAGCATGCAGCTTCTGTAATGGTAAAAAGCATATAGGGATATTGATTTTTGTCTTGACAAAAGACTTCAAGTGGATTATAGTGGAGGATATCAATGGCAAGATTTGAACAGAGATAAAACCATCTGAATGGTTGTTTATCAGATTCCCTCATGAGCCCTGGACAAAGAATGGTTCTTACACAATAAAATAAAATTTGGCAATAATAAAAGTTTCAGGACTCATAAAATACAATGCAAAACTTTACCTAATTCTGTTTCAAAGTAGTTATCAATGCTCTTTATTGGTACTATTAACCATTTCATATTTGAAATCCTTGTCAGTTGGAGAAGGTCTAATTTCTGAAGAGAAAAGTCACTGCCAGGTGGGTGAGTGTCCAGTGTCATTATGGTATTCCTTGGCTACTATAAATCAAGGAGAAGTTTGGGTCTCATTTGGCGTTGTCCAAATACATACACTTTTAGATGTAATTAATCTTAGCAAGCCTGAATTAACAGAATCCCATTGTATTGTTTACATTATGACTAGACTTTCCAAATTAAAAAATAATAATAAATCCGTGTATATTTGAAATATAAAAGGCTTAGTACCTAATTGCAAAGCATAAGCTACAGCAGTAAATATAATGGAGGCTTCTGTAATTATTTCATTTATTTCTTTTTTGTATGTGTATGGTCATGTATGTGTACAGCTGTGTTTAGATGTTTAAATGCCTTCTTGAAATACACTCTGCCTTCTGCAAATTATTGAAGTAGCAGCTGCTGTCTGCCGTGCAAGCCAGGCATCGTGGGGTAGAGTAAAATTCTTCGTCTTTCTCCATGAGGCATAATTTTATTAGGCTCTACTTTAAATCATAAGGATGCCTGCTGAGTATGCTCTGCTGTTATGATTTTTGGGTTATTGCAGCACAGAGGTAGGATTTTTAATTTTAAAAGCAAAAAAAAAAAAAAGCTTTCCAAGTTCAACTGCATTGAGTTACTTATACATGTATGTGAGCAACTGGTAGTCAGAAGAGGTGCTAGCACCAATTTGCTGGAAGAGCCCAGTGATTGTTCTCTAACAAAGACCCAGTTAAACTCAGGAGTGTCCTAAGATAACCTCATGGATTTAGTAGGTTATTGTACAAAAAGCAGGAAAGCAAACACCCCTTACTCTAGTGGAAAAACTGGAATCCACTGCCCAAGGAAATGGGAATAGCGTGGAGATGTCTGAGCAGGATTACAGGATAAGGTAACTCACATATACCATGGGAAGGAAACATGCACAGGGTCTATTACCCTAGTGCAACTGTGGCAATGTAACTTACTCTCATTTTCCCTTGCAGCGGTGTGTCTCTGCTTTGTCGTGTTGTGTAACCCATGTTCTCCCCTCCTGTTATAGGACTAACTTGGTTCCCCAGATCTTCTTCATTTCAAGGGTCTTTTTATAATATTACATTGCAAGGTATTTCAGGGGCAGAGACCATATCTTATTTATTGCTTTTATGAGTCATTTAGCCCATTTTTGGATGCTTGACAGATAATAATGTGTCTGATTGCATCATGTGGTATACCAGGTCTGTAGGAAAACAGACTTTCAACTCTGTAATGAAGTCTTAAGTTTGATTTAGTGTTTACTCATTTGACAGCAGATGCTAGCCAGAATACAGATCATTTAAATTCTATGAACTGACTAAGCCAAAGGCACTATAAAACCAAGTATCATCAGCGTGCATCTAATAGTTCACACAATGTAACGCTGTCTAGATTTTCATCGTTAATGTTCCAGGGATAAACATGGAGCAATGGATAGAAGAAAACCTGGACAGATTTCAGCTGGAAAATATTCGCAGTATCTAAATGTTCTATAGAATAAAATGTCAGTGGCTGTCATTTTGCAGTAGCTCTGCTACAATTGTTTCCCAGTTATTGAACCCTACTGTAAGTTGAAAAGCAAACCAAAACTTTATTTTTTCCCCACCCCATGCAATTTGTTCTTGTGTGGGCTTTGGAAAGCTGTAGTTGTGGAAAAACCAACAAATTAATTCCTAACAGAAATAATTGAGCTGACAGCTAAAGAGATGCTCACTTTCTCGGTCACTTAAAAAATGAATAATATTTCTTTTATTTCTGTTCTCCATTATTAATTATCCCATTGAGTGAGGCTGAGTCTGATGCAGAAAGCTGATGCACTGCTGGGATGGCATTGGCCAGGTCTGGGGACACAATGTTCAATCTAAGCAATAGAGGGAGGAGTACTGTATTCTTTTTCCTCCTGAGGGACCTGACAATTAATTTCAAGAAAGGCATCATTCTTCGGCAAGTATTAAGCCAAGTAAATTTGTTCAGTTATTGCCTGTCGTATGACAAATGAATCCAACAGTTTCCATGGATGTAGGGTGTTGGAAATCCAAGGTCTAAAACGCTTTTGGTTAAACGTGCGTGAAGGACGGATGAGTTAACATGTTTTGTCTTACTGTTTTAATGGGGCTGCCATGGCTTAATCAATTTGAGTAAGTGCTTTGGGACTGAAGCCCGGTCGTTAGTTTCAAACCCAGTCCTCTGCTTGGCTTGGTTCCAGCAGGCTAATGCTCCAGAGACAAAAGCCAGCCCTTGAGTTGGTGCTAACTGAGACCACTTTCTTCCAGAAGACAGCATGCAAAGGCTGTCATGCTCTAGGATCAAGAATATAACTCAGTTACTGTAGCTTACCAGCTCGCTGTCAGTTGGCTGAGCCACAGCAACTGAATGAGAACATGCTTGAAGGCTGTCACAAACGGACCCTAAAATGTATGGGGGCGGCTTTCAGAGCAGATCTTCCTTATGAAACTAAATGGGAGAAGCAGAGCTTTAGAAACCTCCCCTCCAAACACAGACCTGCAAAGCAAATGCATGTGGAATGTAAACATGGGTAGTGGGATGTCATTGTCTGAAGGCTTCTGAGACTGAAAGTAAGGCAGAAAGGATGGGAGTAGCGACAGAAGGGAGACAATAGATGTAAGAGGCGTAAGAGCTCTGGTAGTAAGGGAAAGCAGAGAAGGAAGGAATGCTACCTAGAAAGAGGCTGGAGCTGATGAACAGAAAACCACCATTTTGATCCCTGCAGCACAGAGGAGTATACAACTTGATATGATCTTTGCAAATGGGGAGGGGTGCAGTGAAAGTACTTGGCTCTACCAACTGTCTTGATTCATCCAAATGTCTAAGACCATGAAGTCTGCCATTCAGGTCTGAAGGAAGAAGTGAAAATCAGGAGATGCTTCAGGAGCTCAAAGATGTCCCAAAAGTAGTGTGGCTAAGCCTAGAGGTTTCATAAAAATAAATGTGTAAAGTTTTCCCAGAAAGTGCCAAGAAGTGCCTTTGTAATAGTGTGTGGGTAGACAAATCCCAACTTTAATGCAGCAGTGTGAAAAGTTGGGATGGATCTTCGGTTTCTCCTGTTAGGAAGAAGTTCAGGGGAACACAGGAGACGAGGAAGGCTCTGAGATTTCTCAGCAGAGTAGCAGAGATAACTATGTCCAAGTGTTAAGTAAGTAAAAGAACTTTTTTACTAGTTTATGTATAGTCATATGAATTATGTGAAAGTATAAGAGTGAGACATTTATTGACTTTTCCCCTTTGCAAATCCATGCATTACTTTCTTTTTGTTTGTTTTTTAAAAAGTTGAAAGTAGTGCAAAACAGACTTAGCACACTTGATACTATTCTACATCGTACCTCAGCTGAGTGGCTGCCAAGTCAAGCAACGCTGCAGAATCTATGAAAGGCTTGTGCCACTAAGATGGTCATGGGTTTGGGGGTCAGTCATCAATTTCAGCATGACTAAGTACCAGGAAGCGAAGTGGGGGATGGTTTGCTTGGGTCTGATCCTGTGTCTTGCAGCTTGAGAACTTCCATTTTTATCACCTATGTCTGTAGGGAACAGGTGCTCAAGTGTAGGTGCTTGGATTTGCAGAGCAAGATCAGCACAGGGAGACCAGAGATGCCCTTTGGAGACGTTAGAATTTGCCACAAATTTCAGCTGTTCTTTGGAGAAGACAAGAGATGGTCATGATGGAACCTAGAAATCTTTTTTTTATGGCTTTGACTTTAATACCTGATCCTAATGTAGCTTTGGTCACATATAAAGACACAAATAATACGTTCCTTATGAAAACAAGGAAGACTGGCAGTGATGGAAAAAAAAAATAGAGGGGGACGATTCAGTTAGATGATGACCTTTCAGAAAAAAATGGACTCTGAGGACTCCTTAAAATATAGCATGAAGGTAGAACAAATTGTCACAAATACAGCACTCTTCCAGCTCGATCAGCAGGCAGCAGTGTAGCTGAAAAAGCAAAGTTCTGTGATACCAATACCAACACCTTCACTTATGTGGCCAGTTGAGCAGCAATAATGAGGGTTATACTCTGTGTAATGAGATCTTTGGTCTATGTGGAGCGAGTTCAGCGAGGGTTATTAGGCTGGAGGTTATTAGGCTGGAGTATCTAATGCAACTAAAGGGAAGTTCCAAAACAGAGTTATCTAATTGGTTTCAGATGGAGGCACTGCATGGAAACGTATGCCCATCCAAAACTTGAGAACTGCTTTTCAAAATAGAATTCTGAAATCGAAAAAAAATAAAATAAATTTGGGTAGCTGTGAAAAGGGATGATTGAATCACCTGGTGTTTTATTATGGCTAATGTCTTCATAAAAATGCCAGACATGACTGACTTACAAATTTGGGCATTAAAAACTTGACTAATGTCACTCAGATGAAAGAGCTGGGAATCAGATGATTTTTATTTATTTATTGGTTTTGTGGTGCTGATATTTTTTTTCCAGCTGATAATTTGTTGCGCTTCAAAGGACACAGGGCATGATAGCACTTAAACTCCACTTCTGAGAAAAGATGAAGGGAATATCTGAAACTTATTTTGAAACCTGAAGTCATAGCTGTGGAAGTTCAAATACTTTCCATTCAAACTGAAAAAAAAAAAAAAGTCAGAAATTTCCAAGTTTCAGCTCAGTTCTTGGATCAATAGGAGGTAATAATACTCTGGTTGAGTTATCAGAAGACTTGTTCCAGAGGCTCTGTGTTTAGTCACATAAGACATAATACTGAGTTTACGAATGTAATCCTTCATTGCAGTAGGTACTGCTACTGTTATCCAAAATGTCATGGATGGTGAAGAAAAACATTTTTAGGGTAATCTAGGAAATTTCAGACAACTCTTATTCACTGTAGTTGTTTATATTCTATGTCTAAATTCCCTATACAGTCCTGGAAACTTTATTGATGTATCTGTGTATATGCTCAACCTGTTGTTCCCTTTTCCTTTCTAACTACATACGTGGTTTTGGCTGTTATAACAGCACTGGCCATACAGACCATAGGTTGTCATGAGCCGCCAGGATAACGCTCTCTGTATGCCAAGATGTTTGTAAAGAAAGCGTGAGTTAAAGCACTCTGGACTGGGCTTTTCTGCAAAGTCTTGCGTTGCAAGTGCTAGATGAATGGCTAACTCACTCCAAGCATTTTCAACACAAGGTTTCTCAGAAAGAAACCCAGAAGGCAAAGTTGTGTTTTCACTGCAGTCCATGATAGGGTTTACAGTGTTGTAAGCAGGGCTGGTATTCACTTCTTGCTAATGGGAGTATCTTGATTTGTAGTTCCTGCCAGGATTTGGTCTCATATAGTTTCTGACCACATCTGTTCAAAACCAGAGGACTAGCTGGCAAAGGAGCAGAAATTCTTTCAACAGCTCTTTGAATAAGGATCAGCTACTTCTAATTTACCATGGGGCAAAAACATTTACACGGCATTACCACAGCGCAGGTGATGTACCCTGAAGGTTCATAACCCAGTTTACCCTGCACTAACTTGTTCACATATCCGCGTCTTAATTTTATGGTAGCCACTTTATTGTGTGAATCAGTTGTAATTAGCAGGAACAATACATTCATATCATGTAAGGGAAACAAACCCTATTTTAAGAAAATTTTCATTAGATTAAGTAGTATTATGGTGAAACAATTTTGTGAGCTCCTCTGAATGCTTAGCAAACAGCATTTCTAATTAAACAAGTTTTGCTTGCCCTGTGTTGTTCTTTGTATTGCACAAATGGTTGGAGCAGAAAACGGTTATTAAAGCCAGGAGTGTGCCTAATAACTGGTGTGATAGAAAAGCAAATTGGTAGCTCAGTACCTTTTTAAAACAGCTGTAAAGTTTTTACTTGGTAGCAGAAGTCAATTGATTTTTTCCTTTCTTCCCTACTTTGCTTTTGGTCTGTGGTCCGAGAGGTTCCCCCCCTCACAGCTGGCTGCAAAGGAGCCAGGTTCGGCAGCTCACACCTGTGTAAGCATTTGAGGTAGAATGGTGTGAATTAGCCAAAAGCTGCTCAGCTACAACTGTTATGCGCTGAGGTGACTGAGGAGGGAGCTGCTACTGTGAAGGGTTTCTTCGCCACAGAAACTAAAAATATTTTTTTTTAATCCAAATCTTGGATTTTTCACTTTGTGACAGTGTTGTTTGCACCGGGCTTTTTCTAGAGAGGCATGTGGGGTTTTTATGATGTTGTCTGATTAGGTTATCAGCAGAACTCCTCTGCTTCTGCTCTTAGAGGCTTTGTGTCACTTTTATATATTAATTTACTGCATCAATATGAGATCATTAGCAAGTGTGTACTGAAAATAAAAACAACTTTCCAGAGTGGGGTTGTCCATTTATTATCATTGTAATTTTAACTTTCAAGTGAATTCAAAATAAGTGGAAACGGACATTTTAATTTTAAGTGGTCAAGCTATAATATGAAATTTTGTTCAAAACATATTTATCCTTTAACTCTGCCTCCTTGTTGTTTTGTGTCACTTTCACACAATTAAAATGATGTCCTGGCAGACTTTCCACTTGGAAACAGCTCTGAGAAACAGTGTTATCTGTTCTCATTTAGTTAGAACCATTTAAAAAATAAAAATAAAAAATAAAAAAAAAATACTGCCTGACTATGGACAGAAAGCATATTCTTATTTACAGATTTTCTGAGAGTATAACTTCAGGAAGAAAACGAAATAGGTGTAGAGTGAATGTATTACAAATACATGGCTTAAACATCTCAGTTCTACGGCCAGTTTCAGGTTCTATTTATTACTTATTCATTGTTTTTTTTTTTTTTGTTTGTTTGTTTGTTTTTCCTAGCTACAGAAATAGAACTGGTCTCCTTCTGTTTGACAGCCCTAGGCATCTATCTTAGGCTCTCCTGTACCTGAGAGGTAGCTTTCTGGAGGCATGGAGCCTATGAGACAGTACAACAGCCAGTGAAGTCCACCCCATTAATAAGGACTACTCAGTTTATTAATGTGCTGCTCCGAGGGAAATGCCTCCAGTAGGTGTCTGCTGGTGTTTGTTGAACACCTTTTCTGGGATCCTTGAAACCAAAGCAAACTCTAGTGGTGCAAAGACCAAGAAACTGCGAGGGAGAACTCAATGCCCAGTTGGAGAAGTGGTGCTGTTCGCCTAAAAATCAACAGATACTCTCCTATGTACAAGTTTCTTTCAAAATACAGTTCATATGAGGACCATAGTCTTCTTGGAATATGTCATTTGCAGATAAGGTAAACTGATCTACAAATCCAAAAATTTAACACTTAATCTGATAGTTTTGACTGCCCACTCTTGTGCCAGTAGTTATGTGTATGAACTCTATTGCATGAAAGGCAAAGCTGTCCTTCTGGGAGACTTACTCCTTCCTGTTCGAATGCACTTGAAGAGGCAGAGCTGAAGCAGGTAGCTTCTGAGCAAGGTGCTTGTTACTTACTATATTTGAGCACCACCTTGGCCTCAGAATGAGAATTGCTCTTGGGGAGAATGGCTGCTTTGCCAAAAGGAGAAAAACGGTTTCCTGGGATTAACAGCAACTACTGCTGCTACTGTTATCTGGCTTTTGTATTTTTGCTGGCAAAAGTTACTGTCCTGCTTTATTTAATTCCAGTCAGCTAGTCTTATTCAGTTCTGTGGTGCAGGGGAGTTGTGTTATTTATGGCTGGTGGATGTCAAACAGAACAATTCATTAAGCTCCTAGACCAGTTGATTCCTTGTTATTTTCTTTTAACTCATTCCTGTGTGTGCTTTTATTGCTGTCATAAAGATGTCGTAACCGCCCCAAACTGCTCATTTTTACTGTATCTTGTTTGTTACCAAAGACCTTACTTTTCACTGCCAATTTTGGCTGAAAACTTCATGATACATGGGAGAAATTTTGCTTGCAAAACCCCTGTCTCAATATTAAATGGTTTTAGAGGGATAAGGCATAGTTCAGGAGCTTTTCTTTTAGTTTCTAACTATTGGATAGGGCAGCCTGTAATAATACACGATGTTATGCAGTTTTTCACTGGATGTGATTTTTCCTTATTGACACGTGGCTCATTATCCTTGTTTTATGTAGCTGGAGTTTGTCCAGTGAACTGTCATGGGTAACTCTGAGTATCTTATGCAAAAAATTCAAGCACATTTCCAGGTTTGGCTGGCCGCTGAGGCCTATCCCAGTTTAGTTGACTTTGAGTGGGAAAATCTCCTGGTTTTGCAGTGCTTTGACGTAGTCTAGTTCAAAAGTTAGACCAGGTTTCCTGATGAGCACCACTATTATGGGACAAAAAGAGAAGCTGCGTGCTATGTCAAAAACAAAACAGAAAAACGCAACCCACAAAACGGGATTCTGTTGTAAACGTGTAAAACAAAACAAACAAAAAAACCTCTGTACAGGTTTGTATCTAATGTGATATCCCTGCCTTTGCAGATACACAGGGTAGGCATTGGAGCAGTGTTGGTTCCAGTGACTTTAATGATTCATTCTGTATTTCTTTTCCCTTCTCTCTCTTAACTTTTTTTTTTTTTTTTTTTTTTTTTTTTTTTTTTTTAGCATGAATGTGGCACTTGCAAAAGTCAAGGAGAAAAAACATTTGGCTTTGGCAAGCACAGAGTGGGCAGAGTATAAAATTCCACGCACAGCTGTGCCAGTGTGCTTCAGTCCTAGCTTAACAACATTTCCTGCTATTCCAGAACTGGGCCTGTCTTAGAGAGAGTGCCAGTCATGACACTTTTTATGGTGGTTTTGTGCTCCGCACAAATGGGGACTAGAATGAAAGCAGCAGACTAATTTTAGTTCATGATCTTAAGTTTTGAATCCAGGTCTGCCGAAGTAAAAGATTAGTGCATTAGCTCACTGAAAATTTGAGCCTGTTCTCCAGCTGGACTTTCTTGACCACCTGCTAACTTGTTGATATGGTGAGAGATTAGGTTCTTTAGGTCCAATTCTGACCTCATGTACCTTGGTGTAACTTCAGTGTTTTTTGTATAATCAGTTTCAATTGTCTAATTTAAATTTCAGCAAGGCCTAGATTTTCATGCATTTTACTGCTTTATGTATGGTGTTTTGTTTTTTTTTTTTTTTTGCTTGTGTAATTTTTTCCCTCCAGTTTCTATGCTTCCTACACCATTCTTTATTTATTAGTCTTGTTTTTCCATAGTACCACTATAAAATAGCCTACTGCGTTATTTGTCTGCATGGTCTTTTGCTCTTTCAGTGATCTAGAATGCACCTAAAATTCTGTTCCCTTCTTGATATTGCTCTTTCACTACTTAATAAAGTTTCTTGGCAATAATTTACAGGCAAGATAGCACATCCTGTTATGCCTCAGTCAAGGAGAATATTGGTTGTATGAGATTGTTCTGAAATCAGGGCCGTGATCCGCCCACAGGCCAGCTACCTTATTCAACTCCTTTGAAGCTCCGTGTGAGTCCTGGATGGAATTTGGCTGCTCCCAGGTGCTTGATGTGTGCTCTAAGCAAGTCCCAAGACTTGCTGGAAGCAAGAGGGAAAGGCTGCATCCTGGGTAAGTCACTGACCTGGAATGGCTTCATTTCCTTGCTCTGACAGATATTTCCTCTGCAGTTTTGACCCTATCGTTTAATTGCTCCAAGCCTCAGTTTTCTTATCTATGTGCTGTCTAGAGATAACAGTGCTTCCATGCATCCTAATAGCAGTGGAAATAGGTGTGCTTAGGCTTGTTTGGCGAAACAAGGACCTTGTTGTCTCAGGAGGGCTAATCTTTAGCATACCATCAGCTCTGTTGACTTGTCCAGCATTTTTGGAAGCATTAAGGTTGATTTTCAGAAGTTAATTTCAACTTTTTCTTGACCGTTTATTGGTAAGAAGAAAAAACATCTCAACTTAATGTTTTGCTTTAGACTAAAGTCTGCTTTTAAACTGACTGCAGTAATGGAATTGTTTCATATTTCTAAGACTTTTTTTTTTTCTTTAGAAGAAATATTTGCTTTTGTAAAACAGAATGATTTTTTTAGTTGTAATCTGGCATTAAAATAATAGATGATATTTCGTAAGGCAGATTCCCACATAAAGAATTAAAAATCTTCCTTCATGACCTGAATCAATTCAGGTACCTGTATTGTTTTCAAACCTGGGTGAGAAAAGGACTTAGGGGGAAAAAAAAGAAAAAACAAAACCCAACACACCTCAAAGAGCTGAATGTTAGAGTGCCATCTAGTGCTTCATTAATTAACTGATTTACTGCAACTTCTGTGTTTCTGCCACTCTCCCTTATGCCTGATCTCCGAGGGCTTACTTGGAAAAGCTTACTGCAAGTTCTGAAGGTAATCAGTTGATGGTGAATGAGCTGCCTTCAGCAGACTCGAAGTGCTGAGCAATGGCATGGAAAAGAAAACTGAAATCTTTTTCCCCATAAATTTTACATGATTTGGTAGAACGCACTGTGAAAACCCGGACTTCAGTTGCAATGACAATGCTATATATATATATATATATGAGAGAAGTCATTATGAAGGATCTGATTCTTTACCTTATAATGGTAACTGAAAGAGACTGTGATACGCAAACTGATATAAAAGCAGCGTGGGTAAAAGAATAAAACCATCATGCTTCAATTAAAATGAGCATTTAGGAGTTTGGGAGCTAATCCAAACTAGAGGAATCTCTTGAGTCTGTTTTGATGTGAAATAGCACTTAAGTTAGTATATGCTGATTAATTTTAATTTCTTTTGGGGGCAAAGTGGCTAAATATGATTTAGTAGTATGATATAAGTAGCTGGAGTTAGAACCAACAACTTCGTGGTTACCTGATCTTTTATCAGGATGTGATTTCAGTATGATAATACTGATTTCAATGAACTCAGAACTTTGTTAGTTAATGCTGTTGTAGGTGATGTTGCAACTGGGGGTGAAGCTGTATATCTAAAGCAGAATCTTGTAAACTTAATAAATATAGGCATGGCTGTTTCTTTACAGCTAAGTCAACTTTATTCCTTTTGAAATTAAATTAAAATGAAAGAAAAATCTGTAAGTACTTCTGATATCTCTTCAATTTCTTTTTTTAATTTCTTTTTCTTGAAAGCTCTGTTTTTAAAAAATACCATTCAAAACTGCTTTCCTCACATCTATTCGATAAGGGGTCTATGAAACCTAGACTGAAAATTTCACTCTGGTATAATATTACATGTTCCTGTGTTTGCTTTTTAACTGGGCTGCTCAACACAAAATTTTCTCCCCTTCTTTATCCCCAAGGAAAGGACTCTGAATAATGAAGAGCCCTTCCTTGAGAGAACTGGTCACCAGCCCAATTAAAGAGGAGCCTCCCCTACCTCATCCTGGCAAGCAGAATGTTTTTCTGGCATAGAAGTTCTCCAGTCATGCCAAATAACCACTGTGGGATTTCTCGGGTCCCTAATGGCTTTTGAAAAAATACAGTATGTAAGCCATTAAAGTACTGGCTCTGGGACTGTTTCCCAAGTAGGTCTGTGTAGAAGCAAATGGCAACTCTTGCATTTTGTCAGTCTTCAAGTTTTTACTTTAATCTTCTGTCCTTTTCAGAAATTTCCTATTACAGGATCTCAGTGTCATATAAGCACTAGTGAATAAAGGACTGTAGCTTGGCTATGTACTTGAGCCTCACTTTGCATTAACTTACTGAGTGATTACAAGCAAATGAGTTTTTTTCACAAATACAAAGTAGGAATTAAAGTACTTGGGTGATAATTTATTTGGCACAGATCTGTCTTTTGTTCTAGAGCTAGCACAGCAGGGGCACAACTAGAGAAAGTCCTGAAATGCTACCCTGATCCAGGTATTGCGCTGAAACTAGTGCTGCACTTATCAGGTGTGGAATGGGACTTCATGCTCAGATATCATAACAGATCATCAGAAGTAATTAGCACAGAATGAAATAATGCACGTGGAGTAGTTTTGCTTTAGGATCCTCCTGTAAAATGAATTACATACTTTAAGTTGAATGTTACCTACATTCTGTGGTGATGAATGTATGGTTTACCACCCCATCCCCAATTAACAGCCTGAGTTCCTCATCTGTTTGAATCGCTTGAGGATGTGTGTTTTTTTTTTTTTGGATAGCAGTTCTTTTGTTGAAAGTTATGAAAACCAAGGCTGACCCAAGGTGACTGAGACATTCCCATCATCATAAGAAGACAATGAAGGAAACACTCCTTATTGAATTACTGAGAGCTTTGGGCAACTGCTGAACCAATTTGGCCAGTAACTTGCACCAAAAGAGCTAAAGATTTTGATTTTTAACCATAAAACAATGGAATTATCTTCAACACTACACCCATTGCGTACGGCACTTACTGCATCACTAAGAAATAATAGTGTGGGTCTCATGGAGTGGAGTGCAAGTCTACAAATAAGGTTGTTTGTTTTTTTTTTGTTTTGTTTTGTGTTTTTTTTTTGTCAGTATGGCAGACCTTGGCACTTGAAGAAGGACTTACCAATACGAGTTTACTAAATGTAGTCTTTGAGCTGTATCATCAGACTATTACCACATTATTAGGGGGAATGAGAGTGCCGTGAAAGAGACGCACCAACTGAATGCCACGTGCATTGTGAATGCCTGCTGCTGAAGCCCCCATTTTCAGCTCAGGTCAGGCCAGAGATGATATGAAGCAGCCCTCTGTGACAGGGCTACATAACACGTTAGAAGTCATCTGCTTTGTTAGATGTGTGATTATTTGGGAGTAGGGGGACAAAACGTCATTAGAGCTAGATTAATGGTGTGTCAAAGCTCTTTTACTTCATAGTAGCCACCTCTGACAAAACCTTAATTCTAGCAGGCAGTTAGGTTGAGTACCATCCCAGCTCAGCACACCCAAGTACTTTCATGCTGACCCTGTTATGTTTGGCAGGACGTCTTTTTTCATTTGTCCTCCGGCGGCAGTTCTCAGTGGAGAATGGAAACCAAGGTTTTCATTGGGGTGACCTTGCTGAAACTGAAAAATCAGTCTGCCTCAGACACCCAAAAGCTCAGAGACTTTGCAAATAAAACTGTCTGGTTGAAGATAGCTTGCATGTCTGGTTTGGGATTTTAACCAGTCTTCTGATGTAGAGGGCCTAGAACACTGGGCCTGCTCTCCTTCTCTATAAAAGTCTAAGTATTTCTAATGCAGCATTCATTTCAAGATGGGATTGATGTTTGTAGGGAATGGAAACCCTGTCTGATTTTCTTGGAAGTTCATATGATGCATTCTTTCTGTCTTTCATAGAAAAGCTTACTTTTCTTTCTTACCTTCATCTGTGCCCAAACCCAACACTCCTGCTTTATCTAAACTTCATGATGAGAGATACCTGAGTTCTTCTTTTTTCTCTTCCTGAACTCAGTTGCTGTGCTGAAAGATTTTCATGTGAGATGAAATTGTGAACTCTGGATTACACAGATGCTCTCTGTTGAAAGTTAACATATGGATTGAAACTTGCTCCTGGTTATATATTTTTTTTCCGGAAGACAAACAATTGCTTCCCCCCTGGCTCTGGATAACAGTGTTGTCATGAAGAAGCTATTTGGGGCATACCTTTTGCTTTGCTCTTGCAGGTGACGCATTATCACTACCCACGAGAACGGAAGCGTCCATGGATTTTAAGGAGAGGGCATTTAAGTGTGACTAATATCTCAGAAAAGGATTTTGAGAGCAGCTAAACTTAGATGAGATATTGCATTGCTTCATTTGGATGGATTAATAGAGAGACGAGGGGTCTAGAAGGAAATTGTATCTCACACAGATTGTTTAATGCTGAAAAATCCCACAGCACTTCATGCCAGCTGTTGAACACTCACCAAATCTACACAGTTATTAACTACAAGAATACTGTAGCAGGGAAAATAGTTGCCTAACTTGAAAAGTCGCAAGGCTTTATGTTTGTAGTCCTACTCTTTGAGAAAATGATGGGGGTTTTGCTCAGCTTCTAAATTTTCCTATTTGAGAGCATGCTCCTTATTTCAAAATCTTACTAATGATAACAGAGGTGAAAAGACGGATGGGGCAAAGAATGCCACAGGGTCATAATAATGACCTGCAGATGGTTGAGGTTTATTTTTAATTCAGACGATAACGCCTTTAACAACATAGCATTCTTAGAACCATGCAAGGGCGTTCACTGAGCACTGAGTTGGAGCAGGAACTGCAGGGCATTGCATTCATAAAGAAGAGGAGGGAATAAGATGAGAGCTGGGGAAGGATTTAAGCTAAAATCACTGGCAGAAAGCCAGAGCTAGCTTCTGGCAAGCAGCCCTGGTCTAATAAGAATAAAATATGGGGGAGACCCCATTCTTTGACTGCTGAGCTCTAGAGAGAACTTCGAGGAACACATGTCCTTGCAAGAATGACCAAGGTGAGTGAATCAGCAGCAGTGTAGCACTACCATGCTATATACAAAATAAAAATCATTATTGATTTAGCTTGTCCTGCTCTACACATTGAGAGGTTCTTTTGTGAATTTCCATTTCTTTTAAAGCCATGTACACAGATTTCTTGTTTTCTTGAATTTAAAAGGAGGGTTAGATAAGGAAATAATTGGAGACACTGTCCCGAGAATACTCCCTAATTGCACTTGACTGTATGGTCCCTGCAGCTGCAAGTGTTAGCAAGGTCGGCATTGTCTAGTTGTTCAGAATGGTGTTTTTTCACTGCTAGTACAGTTTACTTTGGCTTGTTGATGAGTAGATATCTATGGAAAGCCACAGTGCCCAGCCAAAGGCCTATTTTTGTCCTGAATCAATATAGCTTTGCAAGCGCAGGTCCAGGATCAACAGAGATTCATGGAAACTTCTGCTATGCGCCTAGCAGAAGGGGCTTTGTACTCTCCAGAAAATGCTTTGTCTTTCTAATCTGTGTGCTCTGAATAAAGCACAAACCAGTTGAGGGGAAGCAGGAGGGAGTATTAAATCTTTGCAATATTTCTGGAAGGAATGAGACGTTCTGGCACCTACAGTATAATCCTTATTGAACTTTTCCCCACTTCAGCTCAAGCACAGGTGTGCAGTCAACACACAGCTGCTACCAGATGGCTTTAAGTTTGTAGAGCTGTTTAAAGAAGAGTCTAGAATAACACAGGGAGAAAAGACATCCATCCTTCTCCTTTCGTAACTACAGAAAAAAGATCAGGTGCTATGATTTGCAACTTTTTTCAACCTTTAATATGCAATTGCTTTAAAATGAATGTGAAAGCTTACCCTAGTGGGGAAAGTTAGACACAAAGAAATGAACTGGCTTATCCTATAGAGCATGTAGTTGTTGGGATAAAGTTGGGAAAACAACTTAGACATTCCTTGGTCTTTCCGTAATCACCAGCAGATAACTGTCCAGCCTGACTCTTGCTGGCTGATCAAGTGCATTGGTCCAACCAGCCAGCTGCAGGGCCAGGATCCCCGTTTGGAAAGCATCTTCCAGGCTGCCATGCCTGCTTGTGGGGTGGAAATGGCACAGGCTGGCACTGGAGTCTCTACGTTACTTGGTTGTCTTGCTGCTGACCCAGGAATTAATTACTCGAGTTTAGGCTTGAGGTCCTGTAGCACAAGATCTTGTTTAGGCAATTCCTTTTTGCTGGATAGAGAAAAATATTGCAATATAATTTTAGGGATACTTTCCCCCAAAGTTCCCAAGAATCTGCCCTTCAAGAACAGCTTCAGGCAGATGGTATCTATGCACTTTAAAACCCCCTCAGTTTCTCTTATATTAACTTGTCTGGTCTTCCCTCAAACATCTGTAAGCTTTTAACATTAACAGTCTTGCAGTGAAGTCCTCCACCACCTAGCCATAGGTTGCGTGCTGTGAAACCAAAGTGCTGTGTAAAATTCTGGGGCACCAATGTTTTAACAGGAGCCTAAATTCATGCTTCTAAGCATGCTGGAAGAACTTTTGGCAAGTTGAGAACCCCAATTCTCTTTTTGCACAAGCTGTCTTGGAAGCTGGTAACTGTGCTCTGAGATTTGTTGACCCACAGCCATGAGGAGAGACCTCCTAGAGCTGACTATGGACCAGCTGCTTTGTTAACCCTTGCGTCTTTCTTGTAAGTAAAAATGGAAAAACATCTATTCCCTCCTCCCCTTTTATACATGGAAGTTGGGAAAAGTGACAATGGGGCTCAATGTTACCTGCAAAGTGAATATCCCACGGATATTCTGGAGCAGAAGCACACTTGCCAGTGGTTGGAGCTGCTCCACGTTGCGTAAAAATGAATGGGTTGTCACTGGGCTGTGTGAAGGCAGGGTGACAGAGCTGCTAGGCTCTGCTTGCTTGTGTTGCAAGGCTTGTTGGGCTGTCCTGGAGGGACAACAGAGGGGCTCAAAACTTTCGGCTATGGTTTCTTCAACAGCCCAGCCATCTTAACACAGCTTGGGGGTGGGAGGTGGTGATATGTCTGCGTGCAGTGGGAAGGGGAATTGCAGCTGACTCTGTTTTGATGTAAAACAATGGATCTGAGAACTCTTGGAAATTCAGATCACATTTTTTCTAGTAGTAGGTAGAATTGAATATCCTCCTGTGATAATCTTTTAGTTTTTCCTTTCATTACTTGAAAGGGGCCTATAAGAAAGATGGAGAGTGACTTTTTACTCAGATAATGATGGGACAAAGGGGAATGGCTTTAAATTAAAAAGAGGGGAAATTTAGATTAGATGTTACGAGGAAATTCTTCACTGTGAAGGTGGCGAGGCACTGGCACAGGCTGCCCAGAGGAGCTGTGGGTGCCTGGAAGTGTTCAAGGCCAGGCTGGATGGGGCTTTGGGCAACTTGAGCTAGTTGGTGGGGTCCCTGCCCAGGGCAGGGGGTTGGGACTGGATGACATTAAGATTCCTTCCAACCCAAGCTGATTTGTGTTTTTTCTCTCTTTAGGATAATTGATGGTATTTTTTTCCTAAAAATACATTCCATCGCCTCAGATAAGCCTGGTCTATAAAATTGCAAGCCTATATTACAGTGTACAGGATTATTAATATGATATGAAAGAAATAACAGATGATTTAAAAGGAAAATAGATTGTGTCCTGTGTCCCTGGAGGTGGAGATACATATACTACAAAGAACCGATATATATATATATATATATATATATATATATATATATATATATATATATATATATATATATATATTCCAGACTCCTTTACTTCAGTGACAACTGAAGCTGGGTCTGACTCTGTCACTGAAAACCCACTAAACTTCTCATATACTCACTAAACTTCTCATATACTCTGTCAAGTTTTAAACGTTAAATTGCCATTTTATGTTAAAAACTAAATGGGTTTGCAGTTAGTAAGGTCAGTGAGAAGTGGAGACAGAACCAAAATTACTGCACATCATTTACGATGCACTTTCTTTTCACTTCTTGCTTGTTCTTGTTTGCTTCTATTGTTGTTGGCTGCTCGGTTTCCTTTGTTTAAATTGAATCACAGAATCACAGAATTTCTAGGTTGGAAGAGACCTCGAGATCATCGAGTCCAACCTCTGACCTAACGCTAACAGTCCCCACTAAACCATAGCCCTAAGCTCTACATCTAAACGTCTTTTGAAGACTTCCAGGGATGGAAAAAATGAAATTGACTTTAAATGGATGGACTTCCCAAAGTTCTTGTATTTGTTTTTGGAGAGGGGGGAAGATACTGTCTCTACTAGTATTCAGCTTGTAGTTCTTGCTCAGCTACTAGTAACTTTGTCTGAAGCTTGTCAAAGCTTGAAGCTTTGAACTCAAACTGACTACTTTCTGAAATCTGCCTTTATAACCCAATTAGCTTGATAAGCTTCCCATCAAACAAGGGAAAATGATACCCAATTAAAAAAAAATAAAGATGCTTCTGTCTTCTATTTATTGTGTTTCTGACAACCTTTCTGAACACTCTGTAAGTGGGGAGAAAAACACCTTGTCTTCAGCTTGACAATAAGGAACAAGAAATTAAATTTCTTATACAATGCAGTTATCTTGAAGGAAAGTCTGTACAATATCAAAGGGACTCGCTAATTTTTTTTTTTTCTCACAGTGGAATGCATCAAATTACTTCTCATAACTCTGAAATTGTTATTATTCATCTGTTACTGGAGATCAGTGGGAACATTATGTTTCGCGGTGCCCAGCACTCTGGATTTTCATGGAAAGAGGGCAAATGCTTTCATTTTTCCAATTTTTAAAGCTTTTTTGGACATAGAAGCTGGCAGAAATTCTTTTCTTTTCATATGAGTATTTGATTTGGCATGGAATGCTCTGGCTGGCTTCGCTTTGTATTAGAAGTATTCCTCCAAAGAGATATAAACATGTGATTTATTAATCATTGGTATTTTATTTAACAGATAAACGTCTGCCTTTCCTTCTTCTTGTTCAGCATGTGGACTATGTTTGCTTTTTGTCCCCGTTGAGGCTGGAATTAACATGATTAAATATGAAATTATCTGAAGCTTGGTTGGATTCTGAAGCAGGAAGGATCCAGATGTTAACAGTAACTGGTATCTTGACAGTAAATCCTCTTCAATTGTAATTCGACTTTAGCTAACTCCTGGAAGCAAGAACCAGCGAAAATTCAGTGCCTGTTTCGTTGATGCTCATTCATCACATCTTTTATCTGATGCACGTAGTTAACAGATCCGATCGCTGTCACACTTCATGAGGGGAGCTGGTGCCTGTGGTTTATTTCAAACATGGTGGTTTATTCTCCTGCCTGATTATATCAGCTTAATATTCAGTACATGGGAAAGAGATTCCCCTCTAAGATACTAAAGATTGGTATTGTTGGAGATTTCTCATATCTGGGTCAGGCTGTAAAAGTCAGTTTTGCTTCTCTCACTCCAATCTGTTCAAATGCTGTTATCCAAGTATCCAGCTGGTCTCAAAGTGTTCCCAAGGAGTTTTTCTACAGTGCTTCATTACATGTTAAAAGAAATACACGTATGGGAAAATTTTAGGTGTCCTTAGCTTTCTACTAGAGTTAATAACTGATTCTTGGCCCTGGGAGAAGCTGCTATAGGTCTTGCATATCTCTGGAAGAAGGTTTGGCTGTAGTTTAGCAATGAAAGCTTAAATTGTCTTTATGTTCTTAAAATGGAAAGTTTTAGCGTTGGCTTCATGTAGCCCGTAATCCTGATACCTTACTGATACCAAAGATTTGCTCTGCAGCACTCATCGTCCTTTTGCTGATGTGGGGACCGACAGCTTGGAAACCAGAAATAAGTTTCCTAGTGGCTGTTCTCAGCTCCTCATCTTTGGGAAGCAGAACCAGCTCTCCAAAAGCCCTCTTGCTACATGGGAGAAGACTGACTCTACAGTGGACCAGCATTTAGTTGAGTGTGTTTTACTTCAGTTGTTATATTTACGCTCTATTGTACTAATAACAAATAGGCTGCAAGATGCATTTTTACCGTTTGTTAAATGGTTCCAAATGCACACCGTGTACAGACAGTGATCTTCTGGCATCTGTGCTTAGTGCCCAAGTCTGGCACAGATCCAGTTTTGATTCAGACTTTCCCAAAGCTCACAAAGGAGGCATAACAGAGGTGGAAGGAAAAGCAAGATAGTTACATCTCAGTGGTCACTGATCTGGAAAACATTCCAGATTTTTCTGATGTGTTCAGCTTATTTTGGAGCCTCAGCTTCTTTATATTTACGCAATTTTAATTGTTTCCTTTCAGTCACTCACTCAACACTACACTGAGGTAGGAGCCTTTTTAACTGATAAAAAAAATGTAAATTAGAAAAATCAAAGAAGTTCTTTGCAAGGTCAGAACAGTAGTTATGATCAAAACCTCAGACTTCTCTGATTTCTATTATTGGATTCCTACATCGTACTTTTCTCTGCTGTGCTTTGATTTGCTTGTGCTGTTGAGGCAAAAGCAGGTGCTGGAAAAACCTTGTTCTTCACTAGGTTCCTCTGGGTGTCTTCTGTGGGGGCATCCTTCCGTGGCCTGAAACGATTCCCCAAGCTGGGATCTACTGACTGTGGAAACAATGCTTCTATAACACGTGTTGTTATTTAAAAAAACACTGCCTTGAGATAATGGAAGCGACTTGTGTGCGTAATGCTTCTATTTGCTGGCAGAGGAGCGCTGCGGACTTGGGCCTAAGAAAACTCTTGACCTGGACATTCGCTGACCAGCTTTTCTGAGGATTCAGTGCAGGGTCTTTCATGACACTTTGGGTGTACCTCAAATTCTTGCCAAGCCCTTTGGAACGGTTCAAAAGAGCGCTGATTGTGTGCAGTCCTCTGCAGTAGGAGGTGCCAAAAATATGAAGGTCTTTTTTAATATTTTCCACAGTGTCACAGAGCTATTAATGTAAATTACAAAAAGATTTTTTGATTATCAAGGCAAGCTACAAAAAAGGAAAATGTGGCGTAATCCGTATAAATCACTTGACTAAGCCACGTACAATAAATCCAGTGTTGGTGAAGCCGAGTTCCTCTATCTGGCACCAGAGTTTGCACTTCATGATAAACATTTACTTCCCTCATTTGACAGCTGGGGATCTTCATGGACCCTCTTCACCTTCGTTCACATCCTTTTGATCTGGAGCTACGCAATGCTGACTTTGCTGGCCTTATTAAAAATAATGATTAAAAACAATAGGGAAAGTTGCTGCAGAAACAGTAAAATATTTGACCCTGTTTACTGCCAGCTTAGATAAAAATGAGATTTATTTCCTTCTGAAGAAAAATTCTTCAACACGTTATATGTGCACTGACACTTGTAGGTTTATTGCAGCCCATTGGAGTAAGGGATTTCACATGTGTTGCAGTGGAGAGAACATTTTAACCATTTGCTTCTGTTTGCCATCTGTTTTCTTTACCCACTCGGCGCTTGTGTGAATTTCACAGCTGCGGATGGTATTTCCTAGGCCAAAAAGAACACAGGCGTCCCTGCCTCCTTCCATATGTCCAAATTAGTTACACGCAGAGCCGCAAGGTGTTTGCTCCCACCCTAGGTGCTCTCCATAATGAGCAAATAGGACTCGGCCACAGTCCCCCCTCAAAAGGGAGACTGGGCTGACTGGGATTGGGGCATCGCACGTGGTAGTGGGTTGGGTACGGCTTGCGGCATGGCAGCTGGTCAAATGTCTGCCTTTTGTACAAGCTGGCGAAAATCCTTTGTTGTTTTTTTTTCTTCTCTAAAATCTGTTGCTGTGAATGTGTGCTTGTATTTCGGTGCACCTCAGCAGCTGATTTTGGACCTTCTTAGTATAGAACCCTCTCTTATAGGGTAGCTGAGAGGAGAGCACATACGTTGTAGATGTGATAAAGCACTCTGTGCAAGGTCGGAGTTGCAAGAACTCCAGTGACTGCTGTGTTCCTGAGGCCTTGAATGTATGGTAAGTGACAAACTCAATACTTGCCAGTTGGAGACAGGTTCGTTTCACTTAAAAAGACCAGCCCCAGGACTGAAATGGGGACAGGTGACTTGTAAACAAGGACCTGTGCACTGCACTAGCTTCATTTTTATTGTTCTATTATTTTCATGATCAAGTTGAATGAACAGTCTTCAAATTAAAGGCATTTTTTTTTTATTGGATATTTTATCTTAGTATCTCAGGATAACAGGTGCTGTACTAATAGTATGTTTTGTGAATGCTTAGTGTGGGTTCGTTCATTCAGTCAAGATCTAAAATTTCTGGAATTACTATTCCTTGAAGCAGACACAAAAATGAACTTGATGCCACTTTGGGAGAAGTGCCACCTTGGAGAGACAGTGCACGTGAGAACGATGGGAAAAGAAGCAGCAGCCTCTGCTCTTGACATAACTACAGGTGAATCTGCTGGCTATGTTGGCATGTGCCTGCCTGCTGCTTTGCTGCTTATTCCAGTCCAAGTTTCTGAGTGGCGATGCTTAAAAGCATAGGAAGTCCTTAGCGTGTCCAGTTGCTTGACAGAAAAAAATGGAGGGTCAGTCTGTGTGTAGAAAGCTTAAGAGAGTTGCTTTAGTTTCCCTTGTTGCTAAATCCTGTCTCCCCATTCATAGTAAGCTAACTTCATAACTTCAGAAGTTACCTGCTGATGCCATACACGTTGTTTTCAGTTTTTCTCTCTCTTCCTTCACCCCGTCATCAAACCCAAGGGAGCTCTATAGCTGTGGTGTGTACCTAATAACTTTCAAAATGTGTTCTTTTATAATTGAGAAGAAAACAGAATTCCTATATTCACATCTGTGCAGGTATATTTTGTTCTGAGCTGTTCTTGCAAAATGTCATTAGGAAAGCTCAGAAGGAAATTAATTAAGCATTGGTATAGGATAGATGAGCTATCCTTTCAAGAGCTAGATATCTTTCCCATCTGTTTTCAGTTCTTTAATCTCTGCACATGATCCCATGCCATCGACTGAGGAACAGAGTAAGTTTAGTGTTAAAACTGTATCCTGCACAGTGCTGTTGCTTGACAAACGCCACTACCCCATGATACCAGTTGAAGGATCTTGGCAGTGAATCAATGCAGTGAAACCGATCCTAGTTTTCATGGAGGAAGTCCAGTGTATCAGATGTGATTGATTCATGACATTACAAAACATCAGTAGGTGAGCCACAGATGCTTCAGAGTCTTGTTTCAGAAAAGTGCTCACAAATCTAATGTAAGATGACAGTTCCAGGACTGTCCAGACCTCTTGCATGTACAGAACTGGGTTAAGAGGAGAACATTTTTCATCTGACTTCAGATTCCAAGTGCTGGGAGCCTTGCATGTGGTCCCGCGTAGATCTGGCCAGGCAAACCTCAGCCTGCCGGTCATGTTTACCAACAGCCCTGCCTGGGGAGCAGTGCGCCGTGTCCCTCATCTTGGCGTGGGGGAAGGACACTGCGGTCACAGCTATGTTTATGACTTGAACCTTCATTTAAGAAAATAAGATTACAGCAAGCCCTGATTAAAATTCTGACTATCTTGATTGAGATTGCAACCTTTGTGTAACACCTTGGTTGTTGTTTTACCTATACTATAGCATGTGAATTTGGGGTCAGGTATTACTACGTGCGATATGAATATACCATACTTCTGTTTTGGCTTGCATATACCCCAGCGCTGGTGCTAATTTCTGGTGATTGTTCTTGTTTATGGTTTAAGTACTACCCATTTGAATTGATCTCAAAATACTGTGAGTTTGCATGCTGTTTAACATTCGTGTATCTAGCCCAGCTATGAGGTATATGGCTTATATCCGCACTGCTCTGGTCAGAGCTGCTTTTTGCTCTCTGTGGTGTCAGTGAACTGCTGGATGCAGGTGCACATTGGTGTTGAATTTTCCAATTAATTGTCTAGTTCCACAGCCACCTCTCCATCTGGCTCAGCAGGCAGTCTCTGTTCAACGGGGGCCCACGGCATCAGTACTGGCGTTCGGCAGGTCAGAAGCGAGACGTGTTGGCAGAGCCGTGCTGGCCTCGAAGAGTATTTACACATGAGGACCGAGTGGATTGGCGTTACTGTGCACAGCAAAAATCACCCTTTCTCTGGCTTGGCTGGCTTTAACCAGTCCATCACCCGTGTGCTGAGGCTGGTAGAGGCTGGCTCTGTGGCGGTAGGAGGATGAGGGCTGGGACTGGCAGGCGGGAGCATTAATGATTGTAATCCTGTTGCACTGACTCATTCGGTGACCTCAGGTTAATCACTCGACCTTCTCTTGCAGTCAGCTGCAGCTGTGAAAATGGGCAAAAGCAATACTTCATCAGCCTCCAGATGCTGAATCTGAACTGTTTTCCTGGGGAAGCAGCTCCTACAGAGCGTTCGTTTCTATCATAAGTTAGAAGAAAAATGGACAAAAGTGGGTAGTTAACTTGTCAGTAGTTCGTTAGGGAGTTGTCCCCATCAGAATGTGGGATTGGCGGTATTGCAATGTACACACTTACAATAATGTATGTTTGACTTTGTTTTCCTAACTGTAATGTTCTGAAAAGTGACATGTGAGGTGTTTTTCATTCGAACCTTCTCCAAAAAGAGAATTATGCAGAGCAAAAAGTTATAAAACACTTCTATTTGACATCTACATGTATGTTCCTGTGTTTAAACCATAATATATCCTTATATGAAAGCTTGTGTATTTTATTTATGGATATTTGAAATTAGTTACTCATGTGCCATGGGGGACAATGAATATCGAAGGCTTCGAGCCAATACAAGAATTTTCTGTAATGTGAAGGAAGGCTTCTTTGTTTCGGTTCTGAAGGATTTTTAAATAATTGTGGTTTGGAAAACCCAGTGCACGTTGAGCCCGTTGCTGTGTTTTAACTGTGGAATTGATTTCCAAATGGGAGCACATAAATTGGCAGATGGACTCTGGCATTTCAATGATTAAACGGTCCTTCCAGAGGGCTGAGATGTAAGATGGAGACAACTTGTATATAGGTCTAGAACTTGGCGTATGCATTGGGATGAAGACATGCTAGAAAAATTGAGGTTAAGGGACAAAATAATCTGTGTTCACAATAACCTGAAACCCTGACTGTGAATTTAGTTTGGATCCAAATTCACCTTTAACAAACACCCTAAAAGCGCAGCATGCAGTGCGGCTTGGTTGGGGCTTATTGTCATTTTTGACTGGATGTTTTTGTGTAAAGACTGCAACAAGAGAAACGTTTCCCCTTTAGAAAGTATTGTCTCTGAAGTTGTATGTAGCATTGCATGGTGTTGTGGTTTCTCACAGGGATTTTTTTACATGGTACGTAATACTTGTTAACAGTCACATGATATCCATCCAGTTGGTAAGAGTGCAAGTCAGGGCTATCCCCTCAGGCAGACTTCATTTAAACACTCTTCTTTGTGCCAAATTTCCAGGCATTTTTCTCTTCTAATGAATGCATGTGCTCTAGAAGGGAGACCTTTGTAGCCCTTCTCTCCCCTTCCCCCAGTTCTGCACCGATTTCAGGGCTGTGGGTTGCAAGGGGCTTTTACTCAAAGGTTGCTCTGAAGAGTTACAGAAAACTGTCAAAATGATTAAGAGTCTGAAATTCTATATTACGGTAATGTTTTTAAAGCATTTCATTCAACAGACAATATAACATGAAATATAACAAAAAATCAAATACCTGGCTCTTACATACCCCTTCCTGAGGAGCTGCTGTCACTTTCCTGAAAGCAAATATTTTGAGAAGTGTGTCTAGCTCTGCAACGTGAGGAAAAAATGCGAAATAGTCTGTGCTGGTGTCAAATCATTTTTTAATAAACTGAGAACATTTATAGTTCTCAGTCCCTCTTATAAGGGTTTCTTGGGCAGATTTGACTGTAAATTCATGCAGTTTATTTAAATAGGACTTCAAGACCATCTGGGATTTTGAAGTTTGGGGTTTTAAAATATTTTGTTCCTCGCTGCGATGAGCAAGAAACTTCTTTGGAAATGCTTCATGTTGGCTAAGCTGGCAGGGCCATCCAACTCTTAAAGGGAAACTGATGTGTTTAATAGTTTACCCAAGTGAGGAGAAAAACCATTGAACCAGGAAAGTAACAAAAGAAAACCCTTGCCTGAATATCTAATGACAGAGTCATTAATAAATAAGGTACATGGTTCTGAATAAAAAAAATACAAAAGAGAAACTAGGCTGATTTTTCAAAACCTACTCATAATTTATTGTTTCGATCTGTACTGATTTGTCTTTTTTAAAACGCATTTTAATGTGGGATCAGAGCTAAAAATGTTGAACCCCAGAGAATCCCTGTGGCAAGCTCTGTGCTCCTGTAACTGTTTCTGTATGCTTTACCTCCTATTCTACCAGAGATAACAGGGTGACAGGGTTTAGTTCATTTTGTCTTTGGTTGTCACAAAAAAATGCATGCTGTTTTTGATGCAATTTTTATACCCGGCCTTTTCGGGGATCCTTTTCTCTTTATGTAAATTGAACCTCAGAAAATAAGGATGGATGAGTTCTTGAAGCATTTTGTCCACCTGTCCTGAGTAGGTGGAGCCAAGCTAGACCTGGTTTCCTTCCAGCACTTTCAACTCAGCTGTTCTTGAGAGCCCTGGTGATGCCATTCCAGCTGTCTATCAGCAATTTAGTTAATTAAGCTGGAGTTGTTAGATAACTTCTTAAATGCCTAATCTGAGTAGCCTGCAATGAAATTCAGTCCTCTTTCTTCTCACCGTACTCCATCGAGGACTCCTCCTGCGCGCAGCAGCTCGGTGATGTATCCGAAGAGAGTTACCCTGTACAGCTTCACCTCTGCCTCTAGACAGCGTGATACCATCCATTCCCTCAAGGGAATGAGGTCTGTTTGCTTTGTGGAAAAGAGGGGTTGTGGAAGAGAGTGTAAATATCTCACCCGCTGCCTCATAGTCAGCTGGCTAGGAAAGCAGTCTGGGTGCGGGCTGGGGAGCATGGGAGACTTTGGAGGGGAAGGAGGGAAAGGGGCTGCTGAAGCAAGGGCTTCTCTTAGAGGGAATAAATGCTGAGATGCCTGTGGTGGGGGGAGTAGGACTAAAGGAGGTGATGATTGTTTGGTTCCGTTGTTCACAGAACTGGTGGTGTTAAGCCTTGTCTTGAGCAAGTGTGAGAGTCTCATCCTGAGGGACACAATTCCTGAATTTGCCTTAACGTCATTTTGCAGTCTGAGCCAATCTTAATTATTTTATAATGGGATGTTAATTTGTAGGAGAATATGTTGAACTGAGCATTCAAACTCAAGTTTCCTTCTATGTTCTACTGCGGCAATGAAATGAAGGAGATCTTTAAGTAAGGATTTTCATTATTAAATTGGTGATAATTATCTGTGTGTTGAAATACATGAGTGAAAACCATACAGACTGAGTTATCAGTCTATATCTTTTATCAGAGGAGGGAAAAATGTTGAATATCCTACAGAGGCGTAATAGAAATAAAAATCAGTGCAGTCTAATGAAACACCCCATCTCTAATAACTGAGATCTTGGCATCATGCTCTCACATGAGACAGCATGGCCATCTCAGTATTTCAGCTAGTATACAGTTTATACTCTTTGTGTCGGAAAAGTGTTGATCTTTAAAGGAAAAGATCAGATGGAGTTTGAACCTTCTTTATTTAGCACATTAAATAGTCAGGCAAGAGAAATATTACAGAAGTGTGTGTATGAAGGAAAGACTCACTGCCAGCAGTTAGTGAGTTTGTTCATCATTTGTGATTTCCATTGCACTTTGTTTTGATAGAATTTCCTTGTAAGCAACTCTAGGCTATGAATAGTTGGGGGTTTAGCTAGTCTTACTAGCACGCAAGTTGCCACTGTATCAAGAGCACTGGAAACTGTCACATCATTGTCAGTACAGGACAACTTGCCTGGACTGTCTATAACGATGTCCTTGACATGTCTGGTTTCATCCACTGCGATGTCTCCATCCTTTGTGTAGCAGGGATAAGAGGAGTTGATTTATTATACAAAATCTATATAAGGAAGCTTGATAGGTAGACATTATTATTCTTTCCTCACTCAAAAGTGGTGCTGTTTTTTGGTCTCATTTTTGTTTTTATTTTGTAATTCTGCAGCTTCTGAAGGAGCTGTTCGGAAACACACTGAAATAAAAGCTAACGTCATGGGAGATGTATGATTTCCTTGAGGTACTTCTTGAGAATCCATACTTAGCACCATTGTGGATCCGACATTGACCCTATCAGATGCAAAGAGTTTTAGGAGAATGTTCAAATGTTCATGAGTAGGTAGGTGGTAGTTCTTAAAGGCTGGAAAATGTGATAAGAGCTGGAAGAAGAAATGCATGTGGCAATTCTGAGTTGTACAGAGGCAGTCTTCAAAGCGATGTTTCAACAAAAACTTCTGGGAAGATTTTTCAGTAAAGCCATCTGCATGGCTACATGGAAATAATGACACCTGGGTTTGTGCCAGAGCAGATTGGTAGCGGAAGGGTGGAAAAAGCATAGGAAACTTAGCTCTTGTTAAATGGTAAATTGTGTTGCCTGCCTGTAATAGCAGACATACCTGCTAGAAATAGTTCCGTGAGGAGCTCTGCAATCAGGAATCAGAAGTTCAAAGATTATTTCCTTCCAAGGAAAAAATTTCTCTCAAAAGGCTGTGTAAGTACCCCCAGCAGAGCTGATTAGTAAGTAACCAAAAGGTACTCACTTTGTGCTAGCACTTTTTTTTTTTTTTTTTCCACTGGTGAATTTAAGTATATATAAATAGGTAATGAATCTTCCAAAATATTCTTCTCATTTTTCACAGGCAAGGAAAGAATGTGCAAAATGCATTTCTAAATTATTTTGGCAAACAATCCCAAGAAGCCTAACGATGGGGAACGGTGACATGGCTGAGGTCAGGAATGAGGCTTCATTGTTCCGAGTTTTCTGTTTAAACCACTAAACCATAGTCCTGAAGAAAGCTAACGAGTAACATCTTAGACTTCTGGATTCTGGATTATAGGAAGTGCAGTGTGAGTCCATTTGGGAAAAAGAGACAGGTGAACCAGGCAAATTAAATCAGCTGGAGTCCTGCTGGATGAATTAAACAATTTTCTGTGAACTGTTGGAGAGCTCTGGCCATATTGGAAAAGGGCATATGTGCACAAGCAAGGGAGCATTTGTGTGGTTAGCAGTTTCTGGCCCTAGAGCTTCTAGTTTTAATCTGTGAGTTTGCACGATTAGCTATCTTTCACCCTGTTATAACCAAGGGGGATGCTGAAATATCAATGCTGCTTTGCATTCACTGAGTGTGCGGTGGTTGCTCAGAGTGCAGGGATGACCCGGACTGCACAACCCGTGGTGTATTCATGAAGTGATTCAGGAGCTTGTGATCTATTGGAAAGAGAGCACTGGAAAGACTGAGACTCGGTGTCCTGGGTATAAGTATCAGCTGTTACACTGAGAACTTCTGTGGTTCACTGTTAATCATTCACACACATTCTGTCTTGTCCCATTCCCTTTTTTTATTTTTCCCTCTCCCTAGTCTATCAGTTACTGCAGACTAGATGCTGGGATAGACAGGCTTTTAGTTTGACCCTTTAAGGCTATACATTTTTCCCTGACTGTCCATCACTATCTGTATGTATATGTGTGCCAACCAATTTATCGTGACTATTACAGTCTAATTAGGCAGCATTATTACATCTTGAACGTGAAAAGGTTTTTAAGTGCTAGTAACTAATTCTAATGAGATTTGGATTCTTGTTCACATATGTGCACTCCCTCCAGTAGAAGTCCAGTCTGCAAACCCGGCTTCAATGAAAAAGATTTTCTTTTAACATTTTTCCCCTCTGAAAATAAAGCATTTATAAGTCATCTAAACTTAATAAAATTAAATGACAGTAGTAATACTGTTGAATAATTAAGAATAAATTTTAAAAACACCTGTAGAAGTTGACACAACTGTAATAAAGAATAAAAATCTGAGGCTTTCAGTCTCATAAGGAGCACTGCTCATTAAGAGCAGTGTTAAGGTGTGCCTCTACCTTACCGTAAATAGAAGGGTGTTGTGTAATCTGAGTGTGGGAACTGGGGGAATGCAAGAAACTAAATTCAACTAAATGCTGGCATGAAATATCTGAGAAAATGTATCAGAGAATCCAAGTGCTGTGAAACCAAGACGTCAGGAACTCTGTTAGTCTTTATTTTTTTCTCCTAGATAGGTCAGTACACCAGATGCCAGCTCCGGGGTCTGATTGTGTTAGTTGCTCATGAAGAAGGTTCAATTCTCACATTGACTCTGCAGCTGGGCAATTTCACTGGCTTGACCAGGTTTGCTGCTGGTTAGTAGTTATATTGTGTGATCTGGACTGGGAATAATCACCTAGCGGATGGAGGGAGAGCAGTGGCAATTGTGATACGGCCTCTCCTGTTGAGCAAACCTATTTATAGAGCCTATGAAAAAGGCAGTTGTGTTCCCTTCCACTGAAATGATAAACTTACGCATGTGACACAAAGATAGCACTGTTCTTTATGCTCCTCACTGTCATGGGGGAAAAAAAAAAAAAAAGAAACTTGAGCCTCTCAAGTCCAAGTGTTAAGATTTTGTACCAAAACCGGGGAAAATCTACTATCTTCAGCATGTTGCATCTTCCCAGCAATTCCCATTTATCTGCTACTTTTTCATTAGGAAATGTCTGCTCCACTGTGAAGTTTCTCTGAACATTTGGAAATATTTTAATGCTGTTAAAATTTCAGATTTCTGTTAACAGCCTGTGCTTTCCTTTTGCTTTAGTATCCCTGCACCTGTTTTGCCTTTGGCACTAAGCAGTGGATAATGAGGCTACCTAATGGGTTGACTGTTGGCTCCGAGCTTTTTAGCAGTCTAGCAGGATGCCTTTCCTGCACTTGTTCCTTTTTTATTTATTTATTTTGGTGAGCACAGGGGAGAGATGACATATAAGAAGTTCTTCCTTCTGTAAGCCTTTGTGTTACTCTGCTTGGTATCGTTTCGAGCAGAGATTTTTACTATTGTGAATCGAAGCAAAGATGTCTGCTTTCAGTAGGGAAAATGCTCATGTCTTGGCTTTGCCATGGCATAGGATTTTTGTGGGAGGTGAGGTGCTCCAGGTCTCAGCATTTTTCCTACCAATATAAAACTGTGTTCTTGGAGATGGTTCAGCTTCGTGATGGAAGCAATCGGAGTTGTTTCTGTGGCAGCTGATGAAACTGGCTGTAAAATGACACACAACCTTCTGTCTTTCTTAGCAGGAAGAAGGAATGCAAATTCTGCCTTGTTTCTACCCAGAAATGGGTGCTGCCGCCCTTCATTGCAATACTGCTTTTATTGTTTGCATGTTGTAAACTTTAAAAGCACACAAAACTCACCTCAAGTGCCATTTTATACAAAGTTCCATTTGCAGACAGTACACTTACAGATTTTGTGAGTAGAGTAATAACCACTTACTATTTTAAAGCACCTTTTTACTGAGGCATCTCGTTTTACAGTTGTTAGTGAATATGTTTTGTGATTTAAAAAAATATTTTGTGATCTTTATTGCATCCACTTAGAAATAATGAGAGCGATGTTTACGTCGTGGAAAAACAGATGACAAATTGAATGCTTATAAACAGATATCTGTAATAATGAACTGTAGGGGTCTGGCTATATCCTGCCCACAACAGGTACAGGCTGACTGTGAATGTCACACTAAAGACACAAGTTGGGGTCATTCTTCTAAATCCCAGAGTGATGCATATCATAAAGCATTTCAGTCAAACAGAACTAGTCACATCTTATTCAAAGTACCCACTAAGTTAAATTTACCTTTTATTTTCATCACCGTTGATAGAATTCAGTGCAAATTGGGGAAATTGCCTATACACACACACAGAAGGGTATATTCGCAATTCCTTTGTGCCAACCAGGCATGATTGGTAAGTCTACAAACACAGTGGTTTAGTGCTTAGGAGTACAGTCATCAGAAACAGAAATTGTCAGGAATTATGCTGAAAGGAACAGAAACAATGTAGAATTAGAAAGTAACATGGTCTATTACATAAAAGAAATCCCAGGGATGCTCATATCTCCAACAAATCTGAGTTTTCTCTGAATCAGGACATACCAGAATTAGGGAAGCTTTTAAAAGACTAGCAGTGATGACTGGAGATGCAGAAAAGGGGAGAGTTGGAGTAGCCCTGGGCTGTCCAGACTGGGAAGGATGGTTGGAAGCGGTGCAGGATATAAATTGTTGCACAGCTGAGACAAAGGCAAGAGGTGGTTATCTCCTGTTTGTTCACAATACAGGAGTTAGGGAACACGCAATAAAATCAATAGGTAAGGTGGTAAGAAACAAAAATAAGTGCTTTTTAGACAACTTTTAATTTGAAAATTAGCCTAAAATGAGACAACACAATAGATGTGATTTTTGATAGCACAAGTAAATGTAATGGAATAGTCTTTCTGATAAATATACCTGTGAAATGTGGGGGGGAATGGTGTCAGTGTCCAGGTTGTCCTTACCGTATATGCTAATGCTAATTCAAGTCAACTTTTGCAGGTATGAATGTGCAACAGTCTCTGTTAGCTGGTATGAAGATGTTTGAAAGGAAAACAATAGAAGAAAGAAAGCTATGTCGAGAAAAATAGAAAGGTCTTGGTCATGGGGGTGTTCCCTTCAGCTGAAGCAATTACATTATCAGAAAGTTTCTTGACAACTTATCTCAAAGATCTCATAAAGGATCAAATTTTAGACTTACTGTCATAGCAGCGTAACTCCTTGAACTTCATTACTCACTGCAACAGTGTAACTGAAAGCAGAATTGGGCTTTATATTTCATAACAGGAGCATATTATTATTTTCAAACAAGAGGGTGTTTTTTTAGAGGTTCTTCAAGTTGCACAAACAAGTTTGGAAAGAAATCAAGTCTGTGTAAGGTTTTGCAGTTGTTCAAATGTTATGAGTTTCTCTTGCCCGGTGCATCGCTCAGACCCCTGATTCTTCTAGGCAAGTTTTTGAGTTTTTTTTTGTGCCACCCTACAGTGAAACATTACTGAAGTTCTCAGAATTTGGTGCAATACGTAGGGGAAATTAAATCCATATGCTACCCCCTGAGGCAGACCTATATCCCCCCAGTTACCTTAAGCTCCTGAATTTCATAAACCACTTTTTTCTTGTTAAAATTAAGACCACATTTAAGTTAGATAAGGTCACATGTTATTTAGTCCCCAGTGAAGATGTCAGAACTGAAATGATTTACAGTGGAAATAGACTTGCAGTGAGAGAATATCTGTTTATTATTGCAGAACGGTGGTGAGATAGGGCAGCTGATTATATGGAGGTAGGATGTGGGTGTATAAGTGGAGAGGTAGCGACATCGCAGAGCTCAGGGGTTGGTGCTTTGTTCTGCGTGGGCTCCCTCACTTTTGAAGCTTTAATTTTCTTATAAAACATTTATTATTATTTTGCTGAGAAAAGAACTTGTCTAGGTTGAATGAGGTTGGCATCCATGGAAAATGGATGGATGGTGGATCTATGGCCTAAGCTTCAGCAGGACTCCCGCCTGCCATGCCAGCTTGGCCTGGAAGGCCACCTTCAGAGGTAGAAGAGAATTTGTACTAGGGCTCCTTTACTGCGTTATGGATAATTATAACCATGGGGGTTCTGTTGCTGGAGGAGCAGAGTGGGAGGATGAATTCCTGCTCCTTTCAATCAGCATTAAGAAAGACTTTCTCAGATTGTTGCATCTTGGACATGGATGCTTTTTCATCAAGTAAAAATGAGTTTTATTGTTTAAGCTTTTGCTTACGTTTCCCAGACCCTCAGGGCGGTAGCTCTCTGTGGGTTGCTGGATGTCTGGGAGTTCTGGATGTGCTCCCCGTACACAGGTAGTCTCTGTAGCATATATCCAACGAGCCCAGCACTCTGGGGAGATGTTGGCCCCATTCCCCACGGGCTAAGAGGAAAATGTGCTCTTGTTTAGTAAGGTTGGTGCGCCCTGGAGCTCAGATCTTGCTGCGTGTGTGTATGTTACCTTCTGGGGGAAAAAATAAAATGAAAAATTAAGCTATCCTAACACAAATTTATCTGAACAAAGCACAAGTAAGAATGTCATCAGCTTGGGAGTCGGAGTTGTTTTTATATCTGACTCACTGGACTTCAATAATGCATTTCACTCTCCTGTGCCTTTTTTCCTTCCTATCTTTAGACTGTTTACAGTATAGGATCTGCAGAGAAGGTCTGTTCCTTACTATCGACACAATGCCTGACACAAGGAGGGAGGGAATAGGGAGAAACTCTTGATCTCAGTTTGGCTGTCTGGGAAATTTTGTACTGTAAATAGAAGCAGTAAAAACTATCAGGTGATGACACTTTTTGGGCTGAGTTTTTTTGAACTGGAGACCTAAAGGTGAAATCATCTGTATTGCATTACCCACCGCTGTGCTATCCAGACACTCTTAACTTTCCATGCATTGACAGATGACTACTTGAGTAGCACCCTGTGATGTGGAAAGACTTCTTTGCCCACAAACAAAGCTGAATGTGTTGCTTTGGAAAGCTGTTGTTGGGACTCTCTTTTCATGAGCTGAAGGATGCTGAAGGATTTTTTTTAAACATTTATTTTTTTTTTCGAAAGGAAAAACTCTTCCTTAATTTGATTGCTATAGCATTCAATTAGTGTGTTTGATTCCCAGGAAACAGTAAGAACTTGAAGTAGTGTTTTTCACAGATAAAGTGTTGAGAGCACAAAAAAAAAAAAGCAGCCCTGCGTAGCTGATGAAATTGTTCAGAATCAGCCTAATGCTTGTCTGTGAGATTTGCCCAGGTTGTTTCGTACTGTTCTTTTTCTTTTTCCTCTTGACTGTTCACCACGTTTCCTCCATTCTATCTGTCATCCCCTTCACTTCTTGCTGTGCCTTCTCTCCTTCTTCTCTTCTTCCTTTTTGTCTAGTTTTGTATTTAATGAATAGCTTTTGTTATGATGCACGAGTCTTTGCTATGTGGTCCCCATAGGGTACGTTAGCACAGGTGTATGTACTAACGTGCTTTGGCCAAGTTTTGTGTTGTCTTTCTACCCACAACACCTCATTAACAACCAAGTCCATAGCTCTTCCTGCTCATTGAAATTTCAGGTAAGATTCAGCCCCTTCTCTAGAGCAACCTTGCTTTCAGCTGACTTCTGTTGATCTGGCAGCCTCAGCATTTTCAGACCGCTGCTTGGTCTCATCTGTTTAAACAAGTGTCAGCAGCTGTGCTGAGCCCATTTCTCTCACACTTAGTACCTACCAACAAGAGGCTCAGCATTCACTTGATAATTCCTAGAACCGCAGAACGGTTTGGGTTGGAAGCAACCTTAAAGCCCATCTGGTTCCAACCCCCCTGCCATGGGCAGGGACACCTCCCACCAGCCCAGGTTGCCCAAAGCCCCATCCAGCCTGGCCTTGGGCACTTCCAGAGTTAGGAAGTGTAGCACACATCAATAGGTTTATGAATTTTTATGCAAACACACAGATAACTATAATTGTTTCCAGATACACCACTACAGTTCAGGGCACAGTTTGCAATAATAATAACAAGATACACTTCAAAAGTTTAGGAGTTCAGGTTTGCTTATGGATAGAACGGTCAGTGAGTCAGCTCTTCCATTTAACTTCTAAAACATTTTACTCAAATGACACTTGCTGTGATGATTGATTCACTGTTTTTGTTCCACCGAAGAACGTAAACAAATGAAAACTTACAGCAGTGTTCTTACAAAGCTATAGTTTTTTTCCACATACACAGAATAAATATTTTATCATTAATTATCTTTTGAAAAATAGTCCTCTAACATCAGGTTTAGACTTTACTGATGGAAACAGTACCAAAAAAAAAAAAAAAAGCTTACAAATTGATCCCGTAGTTTCTCTACTCAAATTGAGCTATCTTTTCAGTTCTAATAAGCACATGGACAGGGTCTCTGCTCCTAATAAAGTGGAATTTTGATTGAAAAAGTCTGACCCAGAGAATGCTCTCTGTTAACTACACCTGTGCAATGCTGGGAGTAGCCAAGTTCTTTCCCGTAATTCCAAAATAACTGTGAAACATATAAATTCCTAGCCTTGACCTTTTTGTGCATTCCATACAATTTTGGCATAAGAACAGAGTTGCCTCAAGCCCAGACTTGTGTTGCAGTGTAACAGATCGTGGGCAGGAGAACGATGCAAATGTTCTGTGCACTTGCACATTTATATCCATTTCTTCAGGGACCATAAAGCAGGGGTTTGTGTGTTTTAATATACAACCTCAGTTTTTCCCGTAAGCATGTAACTTCAAGGCCATTTGTCTCGGATGGTTATTCATGTCTCCGAACATGTGTAGTTGGATCGCATCTTGTTAACGTTGGCCCTCTCATCTGAAGTCTGGAACTTCTACACTTACGGCTTCAGGCGAGGCAGCGTACGCAGGGTGTAACAGAGATGTGAAACGTTATTCCTGTATCCAGTCACCAGCAACTGAGATTTTTAGCTCATAAAAATTGGAGATGAAGATAGCCGAACCTCTGTTATCTAAATTAGAGGTAAATTCTTTGAGCTGCATGCAATTATACCAGTTTAAGACAGTTTCAGTGATACATGGATCAACTCAATTTAAAAACAATGACTCAAAATGTTTGACATGAGATGTGAGTTCTTGAATTGTTTACATTAGAGGCCAAGAACTTCGAAGTTAAAATATTAAATGGCAGGTTGGAACATGGTCTTTGGGATCTTCTGCTTTTCTTCCCTTTGAAGGGAGTAGCAGTGTTATGAAAGTGCGTTGCCACAGTGATTGGGATAAACTGTTAAATTCTGACTTGATAATGAAACTGAAGATTTTGACCCTTTATAAAATAATTAAGCGTTGAGGTGGCTTTTTTTTTTTATTTTATCTTAATCTAGTTTAGAGCACCCTAAGGTGAGCTGGCTACTGACCCATAAATAAATCTGCTACCTGTATGTGGGCATGTGGAAGGATTTCAGTGACTGCTGAACAAAGTTAAAACTCCATTTTAGCACTTCTTTCTATGTAGATGCCTGTCTGATGCAGGTTCTTGGGGTAGTTCTACTACAATTCTAATAAGGATGCTCTACATAGTGTGGTAATAAGATGACGTCAAAATTATTATGACCAGTGATGAGACAGGGAGAGAGCATTGACTCTGTAAGAATAATCTTGGGAGTGATTTAGGACGGAAAAATTGGGAATCTCTTTATTTAAGGGTATGAATTTAAGAAATTGATATACACAGTTGATTCATAGATAGCTGTATGTACAGGAAAGGCTTGGCTCTTTTAGATAACATGGAATCGTATGAAACAGAGATGAAAATAATGAGCAAGTCTTCTGTGACTAGAGGAAAACTTGACTGTGTTTCTTGATCAGGTTTCTGATGGGAAAGCTGAAGCTGTAAAATAAAGATCTGTTGTTCTGAATAACCTCAAACATAATGGTTCTTGGCTAAATAACAAAATCTGGTTCCACTTCTTCTAAACAGCACTTGCTGCAGTTAAGGAACATTAACAAAGCAGCCCGGCAAAGTCTTTCCATCAGGTGTGTTGTCAGAAGTTAACAGATAAAAACTTTATGGCTGGCTGTGCATCTGTGACATGTTTGGGTCTTAAACATCCCTTAGACTAAGTAAGAGGCCAATGGATTTGGGACATCCTGATGACAAATTTGAGTGACGTTCTATGAATTCAAGTGTGGGTGGAAAATATAAATTAAAATCAGGTGGCATGAGCAGGAACCTATTAAAGTCAAAGAATAAATAGCCTAAAATATTATTATTGTTGTTATTTTAACTATAATTGAAGCCTTCTGACATTATTCAGGATAGGAAACTTCTAGTTCAGAGGCTGAAACAAAATATATAGGAAAAAAGCTAGCAGATGTCAGGGCACCTGCCTAAATTTCTGTAATCGGTTTACGTAACAGCAGTATGTATACACCCTTCACTGTTCTCCAGAAACTGCATTGAAGTACATGTGTTAGGTCTACAGTGCTGCAATATCTTCTCGTTTATAAGAAAAAAGAAAAAGCAAATTAGGGAATTAATGATTTAAGCCTCTTTGTAGGGGAGAAAAAGTAGTTTGGTATGTGATAACTCATATTATGATTAATAAATGATATCCATTTAATATCAACCAATTATCTTTTTTTTTTTTTTTTTCCTGGCTGAAAGGCAAACAGTGCTGGCTTTCATTTGTGTTCTGAGAACCAGGTAAGAAATGTGGCTGCTGATCAGTGCAGAGGGAAATGAATACTTGTGTATGGTAATCAGGATTTAAGTATCTTTAGCATTTATATGAACACAGGTGTTCTTTTGCATTACAAGATCTTTTTAAGAAAAATTAAAAAGACAACAACTGTGCAGGTGAAAACAGACAGTGAAGCAGCTTTGAAGGTAAAAATATTCTATTTAATGTCCTGCATCTACTCACTTGCATGTCTGTTTCTCTCCAGGGTATCACAACTGCATAGTTTGGGTGCATAAGAAAGTTTGGCATATTGTCCCATGCTTAGTTAGAAAAATCAATTAGTTTTGTGTGACCTTTTTGGATAATGTGTGCATAACACAAACCACATCTTACATCTTTTGCAAGATGATCTGGTTAGCATTGTGTCCTCAATTGATTTTAAATATTTTTCTTTTTGGAGGAGGTTGGTACTTGTCAGTGAACCGTAGTTTTGTCTTTGTTGTCCTAGTGCTGGCCTAATGTTAGTTTAAACTTTTTACATGTTTTTAAAGGTCTCAGGTGCTTTGGCACTCCTTTTTCCCTCTCTGTCTCGTGTATGTATGTACTTGCTTTGCATGTTCTTGCTTTGAATTTCACTACTTTTTCTTTTTTTTCTTTTTTTTTCTTTCTTTCCTGTAGATGTTATAGAAAGCATGACCTCAGTTCTTTTGGCTTGTTCTGTTAATAGCATACCTGAATACTTGGCAAAAAAACATCATTCAATGAATGCTGAACAGCTCCAGGTTTCTTTGGGCAGCCAAAGGAAATATAAAATTAATTAGCAACATAATTTAGGTCTTTACCTGCCTTGTAAAAGTGCACAAATGTTTGTACTATTTAGAGGCTTCTGGCTAAGATTCTGCTCTCCTGTTCTGAAGAGCTCTTCTGCTCTGAAAAATGTATTATAATACAATTTTCAATACTGAGTGATGCCTTCCTAGTTAAGGAGAATGGGCTTCCTTGGCATTGCAGCTGTTTTGTTTTTTTTTTGGATTGGGTTCTGATTTGGTACGGATGGTTTTCACTACATTAAAAAAAAATAGGGAAAGGAATTCCAAGAGAGTTGGAATACTTTGAAAACACCTTAAAATCCATTTTCAATTAACTTTTAATGATTAACCATTAATCTAACACTAATTATTTTCCATATCATATATATATACATATACTAATGCAAAAATTAGAATTAAATGTACTAGTTGTCCCAGAAGAAACTAAAAGCTGAGCAGTTAATCAGAAGTGTCTTTGAAAAGGCAAAGCAGTGATGTTGTTAATGATGTGTGATGTTTACACACAAGTTGCATTGCATTGCATGGCTGTGTAATTACATATAAATATAAACACTGTTGCCCCACCATTGCTCATTTACTTATCATTCAGAAAGAATTCCACCCAAGCAGGATGCTCCTCTCTTATGGGGACAAGCACTGGATTGGGACCACTGGGCTGTTGTGATACAGAGCTGTGTAATACAGCTAAATCACCTGGATACAGCTGTTGGAAAAAGGGGGTGATATAGCTGAATCTTTTCTCAAGACAATTTTCCATTAACCTGGCTGATAATCTAAAATACAGACATGACTATGGAAAGATAAAGGTCACTCTACTTCCCAAAGGAAGTCTTTAGGTAGTAATGAATATATTTATATATATGTGTGTATATATATATATATATCTAAACATGACTTCATGAAAATACAGAAAACACACATAATAAGTTAATAATATATATCAGTAGTAACTGAGAGCTCAGTCAAAGCATCCAACTTACAGTAATAGCATTTTGCTAAAAGTTTGTACAGCTCAAAGGAAAGGGAAAATAAAGATGGGCAAGCTCTGAGCATGTTGGTGCAAAACGGCAATGCTAACAGAGAAACCAAGTCATAGACCTATCCATGGACTAGTTACATTTCCTGCTGCTCCTTTCTAAAGGAACAGGGTTGTGTTACTTCAGAGAACAAGCCAGCAAGAGCTGGATTTTATCTGAAGGCTCTGGAGCTGGACAGTTCTAGGTAAGAGCACCCAAATGCTTTTCTCGGTCACTGCCACACAACTTTCTGTGTCCATCCTATACAGGATAGTGAGAGCCGTGAAGCTCCCTGGTTGGAAGTCATGCTGCCATTTCTTGTGTGCTGTCAACATGCTCCTCTGTAAGGATGGAAGATGGCACAATCTCTTCTTTCTCTCCAGCCTGGGTGGCACAGAGAAGGCAGAGCAACTGGCTAGCCACTCTGTGCTTCCTGGGGCATCGTCCTTCGGTGGCTCAAAATAGAAAAGAGTTAAGATACAGCAGGGAAGTGGGTGGTGGTTACTGGACAGAAGTTAGGGCAGGGATGGGGTGGATGGAAGCATGAACTGGAAAAGAACATGGGTGTGAGATTTAAAAAAAAAAAAAAAAAAAAAAAAAAAGGAAATAATTGATCTTTGTTTCACTGCGAATCAGAGGCTCAAGCTGGGCCTAGTTTGGGTAAGGTTTGTCCTAAAGTTCCCTGGCGTTGTTGCCCGTCATCTGTGAGGAAGACGAATTCATTACTGGTTTGGAGATATTTCCATACCATAGGGATAACCCAAAGTATCAATGAATCAGGAAGACTTAGACCAGAAGGAAAGACTAAGATAGAAGTGAGAACAAAGCCAGGTGCTTCCAACTTTATTAGGATGCTTGACCAGAAAGCTATTTTCAGGAGTAGCAGCAATCTCTTTCATCTGTCAAGCTACCTTTTCTGCTTGAGAACAGCAGAATGATTATTTTTAATTACACAACATTCAGGTTTCACATCCTTTCTCACTTTTTTTTTTTTTCCTACAGATTTTTTTAACAAGGAAAAATGCCTAACCTTTTTCTAGGATGGGGGGAACAAAAATGCAGGAATGTCTTCAGGGAAGTGAGCAGGAGGGAAGCAGGAGTATAGTAAGTGTTGGGGAAAGAAAAACACCTGTCACACTTGCTCCTTGGCACAATTTCCCTTCTCAGACATTTCATATATTGTTTGAAAGAAATTAGACTGGAAGGCAACAGTTCTGTTATGATTCTGACGAATTACTCTTCATCTTAGAGATCTACTGGAAACTCTTGCAAGTTTGATTATTTCATGCTCTATTCTGGGATGTCTGTCAGACTGAGCATTACAGAAATAACAGTTGTGTCATATAAGGATATCAATAAACATGGATTTGCGAGGTTAGGTAACAAAAACAAGTGTTTTGTAGGTTTTATTCACATGAATGCAGCGCTGATTTCAGACTACAGCCTCTGAGTTCAGGTTTTCCACAATAAATATGATGAGTATAGCTTTATATGCAAAGCTTACAGTATAGATCATTTGTCAGTGGTTGCTCTGTGTTACTTAAATATTTATTTCAGTAGAACTTTCTTCTTTCTTCTTTCCCTTCCCCATAGGTGCCTTTATTTTTACCTTGTACTGTTTTGCAAACCTGATACTGGGGCTTTGGAAACTAGTTCAGGAAAAAAAAAAAAAAAAGGCCACAATATCCTTCACAATCACAGAATTTCTAGGCTGGAAGAGACCTCAAGATCGAGTCCAACCTCTGACCTAACACTAACAGTCCCCATCAAAGGTTTAAATTTACAGAATCACAGAATCACATAATTTCTAGGTTGGAAGAGACCTCAAGATCATCGAGTCCAACCTCTAACCTAACTAACAGTCCCCACTAAACCATATCCCTAAGCTCTACATCTAAACGTCTTTTGAAGACTTCCAGGGATGGTGACTCCACCACCTCCCTGGGCAGCCTGTTCCAGTGCCTCACAACCCTTTCAGTAAAGAAGTTCTTCCTAACATCCAGCCTAAAACTCCCCTGGCGCAACTTAAGCCCATTCTCCCTCGTCCTGTCACCAGGCACGTGGGAGAACAGGCCAACCCCCACCTCTCTACAGCCTCCTTTAAGGTATCTGTAGAGAGCGATAAGGTCGCCCCTGAGCCTCCTCTTCTCCAGGCTGAACAAGCCCAGCTCCCTCAGCCGCTCCTCGTAGGACTTGTTCTCCAGGCCCCTCACCAGCTTCGTTGCCCTTCTTTGGACCCGCTCAAGCACCTCGATGTCCTTCTTGTAGCGAGGGGCCCAAAACTGAACACAGTACTCGAGGTGCGGCCTCACCAGAGCCGAGTACAGGGGGACGATCACCTCCCTAGCCCTGCTGGTCACACTGTTTCTGATACAAGCCAGGATGCCGTTGGCCTTCTTGGCCACCTGAGCACACTGCTGGCTCATATTCAGCCGACTGTCCACCATCACTCCCAGGTCCTTCTCTGCCTGGCAGCTCTCCAACCACTCATCTCCCAGCCTGTAGCTCTGCTTGGGGTTATTGCGCCCCAGGTGCAGGACCCGGCACTTGGCCTTGTTGAACTTCAGTTTAGTTTGTTTTTATTTAAGGAAGAGGAAAAAAACCCACCCGGTACCTAGTTTTCTCTTCATAAGAAGAGGGTGAGTGCGCAACATGCAAGAGTTTGGGGCGTTCTGGGCCATGCGTTTCTGTCTCAATTCTTTTGTCACATGAGAAGTAAGTGGCTTTTGTGAATGATGAGCTGCCTCAGCTGGTCGCATTGGTGGGCTTATAAAGTTCAGTTGCCATCTCTCATTTCATATCGGGTTCTGGGTATTGAGTTTTGATGGGAATGGTTATTTGTCCCTTGGATAAACTGCTGGGAGAGCCTGATTCCCTGTGCTCCCTTCATACTTACAGTGCATTTATCTCTGTTAGTCCAAGTATAATTTCCTGTGGTTTAGCTGAGTTTTGTAGTGGTGTATCAAGACGATACAATGTTTCCTTTCTTTTAAAGTTCCTTAATCCTATTTTCAGGAAGAAACAGTTCAGACTTGATTTTGTTTCCTTGGCAGGGGACCAGGCTTAAATCTGGACACGTATCCAGACAGCAGACAGTCCATAAGATGCTGAGCAAGAGCTGACTCAAGCCCTTCTTTAGGGTGACACACTCCTTCTCAGTTCCCATTTTCCTTGGTTGCATGGTAACCAAAAGGTCAGCCTTATTCTCCAAACAGTGGAAATCAAATGTAAGTTCACAATATGAGTATTTTTCATTCATCAAATCCTTCAGGGCCCATTCACTGCTCATGTACGTGTTCGGGCGTATCTTTAGTTTTCCATGATTGCTTTGTACAGCTGGACGGATGTGCAGTCTACGTGCAGATGAGACAGATGAGTATCCCATCCAAAGCTGTCCTAATTGTTCAACATAAAATTGCAGCTTCCTTGCAAGACAGTGGAGTCCTGGAGAGTCTTCAAGATAATTTTTTTTTGGTCTTGACACATGGTAATTAGGTGTACATGGAAATATTGAAAAATCCCTCAAGAGAAGGATAGAACGGTTGGTGTCCTGCTACTGCTCATAACATACTGCTCATACTGCTTATGACAGCTTTTGATTCTCTGGGGAAAATGTGGACAGTGTTTCCTTTTCTGATAGGAGAACAGTGATTGATTGCTTTGAGTAGATATAAAACAATTAGAGTTAATGAGAAGCTAGCTGAAACAGTCAGCTATAATAAGTGACTCTCTTTACCTGCTTTCAGTGTTTTGTATTGACTCATGTCTTGCACCTCTAAATGATTTGAGACTGAAATCCAGTGTATCCAGAGAGGCTTCGAGTTCTTTAGAATGCCATTGTCTAAGAAACATATTGTCACTTTCCTGTGGCCCTGATTGAGTTACTGACTTGTCCCTTTTTACTAAAACGTGTGTTTAGCCTAGCTTGATGTGTCTGCTCGAGTACTTTTAAATAGATCTGTGCCTGCCCATTCCAGGCCGTGTTGAAGACCACCTTTAATGAAACATACATCTGGTTGGAAAATGCGTTACTTATGTCTTCCATGAAAAACTTCTGTTTCCTTTGGCCAAAATGGAAGATACTGATGAAGGGTAATGTTGCTGTTACGTTTTTGGTCAGCCATAGCAAGAGAAATGGAAGCAATTAAAGCGCTCAGTTTATGGTTAAGTACATGGATTATGTTTTCATAAAAGTAAATACCTGACATTTATTCACCATTCAAAATGTTAGCAACAAATACAAGTTGATCCTCTTCAACCTACAATTTGTTGCACAGGGGCTCTTGAGTTGTTATCAGCCTGTAAAGTTATGCTGATAAATGCCTTTTTGATGTCTGATTGATTCAGCATGCTGCTTGGAAACTTCTCATGTTTCATTCCTTGCAGTAAAACACAGTCAAACTACATTTTAGTGTGTTTTGTTTGTTTTTAAAGTTAGAAAAACACACATCCAGGTCTCGATTTAGCTGTCTGTTGTTACTAGCAACCTCCAAATAAGAAAGCTAGTGACACGCACTAATCATCTGTGAGTCTTGGCATTTCATGAGGAAGGTATGAACTTAGTCTCTGTCCTCTTTGCTGTGTTCTTAGTTAAAATATATGCATTTTATCAACGTGTGTATTGCAAAGATTAACCACGTTTTCCATTTGAAGGAATGTGCCGTATATTTTAAAGCATTTTCTGATTCAATTTTTCATCGTGATTAATGTTTAATGAAGTGAGAAAGCAGCACTCTGCTTTGGGTCTCAAATAAGTTGAAGTGGACTGCATAGCATAGGTGCTATGGGAAGCACGTGTGTTTAATACCAGACAATTATGTTCTCTTACTGGAAGTCCTCAGCAGGTGCTGTTGAACCTCCTGCACGTGCCTGGAGAGCTGTTGTGAAGTGACTCTCAGGGCTTTAGTGCATGAAATAATGGCAGTCTTTCAGAAAAGGGTAAGAAGTCATTCCATCTGAGTGTCTGTGCTCTCTTCTGCCCAATTTTTATCACTTCAGCAGAAGGAAATTTGTAATGATGCCTTCATTGCTCCAGTTCGTTCTGTATCTTCCTGGAGATTTGTCTGCTTCCGAGTGTTATCACACATAAAGAACTTAAAAATAATGAAATGGAGGCTGATCTAACATTCTGCCTCAGTCAAAAATACCAGTCACGTGTGCCCTGACAGGATTGCAACATTCCCAGATATTCTTGCAGGTTTTTAAGTCCACCACCCTTGCGTGGTACTTTGCCAGGTGCCAGATATCCTCCTGTTCCCGTTCTGTTCCAAATGCTTTATCCCACAGGTAAAGGAGCAAGATTCAGTCTCCAGTGATAGAGGGGCTGGGTGACTTTTGCTACAATTTGCTAACAGTCTTCCTTTGTCTTCCTTCCTGCTCATTTAGGGCAGCTGTTAATCTCCTCTGGCAGATCTGTCATTCTCCTGTCAGAAGCATTAGCGCCTCCCGGATGCTGTTACTGCGTCCTTGGTCTTGTGTGAGCAGAAAACAGTAGTAAGGTTTCTAAATGATGTTAGTCCCTTCTGTGCCAAAGTGTAGTTGCCTATGTTTACCCAAAGTTTATTTCACTCCTTGTAAATTGTGTCTTAAACAGCTATAGTCTTTCAACACTAAAGACCAACTTAGCTTTGCTGCAGATTCTGGTCAGAATTTGGCGTGCTCTTTGTTTTTTATTTGGTCTGAAGTACAAGAGATCAGACTTCCAGAGACATGTTAAACTTGCGTGTTTGTGCACATATGTTTTCTTGCCAAAGTGCTAATGATTAAAAAGAGCATTTCTGACATCAGGGAAGTTTTCTGTTCTATTTCTCCTTTTGCACAAAAAATATATTGTATCTTATGTATTTGATTTACAGTTACCTGGGACTCCTAAGAGAAACAAACTTCACTGGCACGATTTTTTTTAAATGTACTCTTATTGGTACTGAGAAGCACTAAGAGACCCTGGCTTAATGAGATTTACAGACTTCTACTGAGGAGAATAAAACGCTGTAAGGATTGAAAATTGTGGGTTTTTTATCATGGGAGAACAAACAGGGATGGTAGTGTTTTCAGGACAAACTGTGCAACTGAGTAAAATGTGTTGTGGGTTTTTGTTTGTTTGTTTTCAACGAGTGTTTTCAAAGGAAACCAGAATCTCTAATATTTCTTGAGTCCCATTTTCCATTTTTGGTAGGGTCGTGGCTGTTTAATCATAATTCTTAGTCTGAGGAACACCAGATTGCTCTCTGTGCTGCTGTTAGATTAATTATTGTTAATCTTCATTTATAATGAAGGCCATAATCTTGCATAAGTGTCTGTGGCAAACTTTTAAAAGAGTGTGAATGACAGATCTATACTTAATTCACTCCATCCTGAAGCACTGCAACTGCTGGCAATCCTATAAAAATATTTTCAATTGCTGTTTCTTCTCCTCTTCTACTTTAGGCTCATAACTCAGTCCTTTGTTGATTCTGCTTGTGGGACCAGTGTTTTGTTCCTTAATGGTCTTCTGTCCTCTACTGAGGGGAGCTGGGTCCAAAATTCACTCTGAATTTTTGGGTGAGTGTTGTGCCTGGAGCTTCAGATGGGACAAGACTGTATGCTATGCTCTTAAAAGTGGGGATGGCCTTAGCTTGGGAGCAAAACATGGAGCTTTATCAGATATTCACATCTACTTTTCAGGTTCCCAATATGGATATTTCATCATCATTTCTAGCTGTTGTAAGCACAGGAGTTTTCTTTCTTAGGGTTCCAGAGACTCCATGTCTCTGGATTACCTGTTGTCCTGCCTTCAACACCATATTTTGCAATTCATTAATGACTTGCTTTATTATTGCAGTAAAGATATGGAAGTGACGGGACAACAGTTAGTGGTCCTAATATATTTTCTTCCTTTCTACTGTTTTTGGTGGTAAAGGTCTAGTTTTTTGGTGGTAAAGGCCTTGTTTATCCTAGGTCCTTCTGTCTGTTGGCACCAAAATGCAATTATGGTCGATGATGACGGAAAAAAATATGCTTTCTAAAGTTTGTGAAGACTTTAGTAGGCAGGAATATCCCACTTCTTGTGCTGCCTGTCATGGTCCTCTATAGTTCTTTAACGTTATAGTGTAAAATCCCTTTCTAGATACCCTCTCCTGGTCAAACTCTTACTGTAAAACAGGAGATCTTGTTCTGGTAAACACCTGTTATTCCAGATAAGTCATCACAAAGTCAGTAGGCCCCTTATGTAACCCTGACCTGACTTGCTTTCCCCGTTCACCCTCTCCCCTGTGCTGCTATGTGCAGGCCAACACCCATGTCCACTAACGCAGGGCGTGCGTAGCCGCTCGGGGTCCCAGACACCATGCTCCAGAATGTATTTTTCCAGCAGCTTTGGATTCGCCTGGCTGCCTTCTTGGCTGGCCTCTGCTCAGGCATTTTGGCTGGCTCTGCTGCTGGCTGCTGTCTTAACTCCCTGCAGGCCTGATAATGGGGTCAGCCTGCTCCTTGAGATACCGCTGGCCTTTTTAACGAAGCTCAGATTGAAAACAGTTTGCACCCTCGTGCTCTTCGAGCCTTTTACTGTCAATGACAATTTTTCTCAGTAACCCCTGACATGTAGTCTAGCGAACTGTAGTTAATGCCAGTAGTTTATGTATATATTGGGCAGGGGGAGAGCAAATAAATAACCTGAGCTCTGTGAAGTTGGTTTGTATGTCATCGTGTAGCCTTATTATTAGCGTGTCTAGCTTCTAGATGGTGCCGCTTGCTGCTTTAGTCAGGATTCCTGGGCTTTCACTTAGTGTGGCTGGCGAAGCACTGGCTTTGAATCGCGATCTCAGCTTTCATGTAGCTACTGGTGAAAAGAAAAGCATCAGCAGGAATGCTTTTTAAAAGGCTGACAGGAGCCTGTGACTTTGCTGGGTTACTGGCACTGCCGTTGCGCGTTGGAAACCAAGGAACAGCTCTGCTGTACCAAGGCTGTGATGATAATAAACGGGAGGACAGGCCCCCTGTTCTTTCAGAAGGTTATGCTAAATCCAGATTCCACTAATGTTTCTTTCTGAAAAACACAATCTCTCTCTATATCTATCTATCTATCTATTTATCTATCTATATATATCTATACATACTATGTTTCCTATAGCTATACTGCTACTTGATAGGTTTTAATTAAAAGGTAATTTAAGTTTCTAGGGCTGCATAAAAAATACCGGACACAGGGACTAAAAAAAAGTGAATGCAAAAGCTGGCTGAGCCCTCGAGGAGCTTAGGGTGATAGCTGGCTGGTATCTGATTTGTAGCAGCCAGAAGTCCAATTCTGGCAACTTTTTCGAAGAAGCTGTGAAAGTCTGTCAAGAGGCCACTGTTGAATGGGTGAGTGTCCTGCCCTGCTTCCCTCTCTCTGCTCTGGGGCACTCTGCCTATCTCTTCTTAACCATCCCCCCCTTCCACCTCCCCCAAGTATTTACATCCTCTGTCATAGAAACAGATCGTGCAAAGTCGTGGATAGAGAGCAAAAATCCAGTCTCTTTCCAGACACTGGGAAGTCAGGGGAATATGGAAGTGGAGTGTGTTGAAGCAGTGACACTGCCTGGAAACAGAGCAGCCGTGACTGGGGATTTGAGGTGAGCTCCCAAAACTGTCTGTGAAGTTCCCTTTCTCCTTGGTATGTGGGGAAAGCAGGTCATGAGCCAGAGGCCATGGAGAATTCAAGATTCACTGACTCAGGAGGAGTAAGAGTACATGACTGCTCTATCCAGCAGTTACAGCACTTACCTAGGAGTAAGGATAACCAGTGAAAAATGTGTCCATCCCCCCCCCCACACTCACACTCTCATCCAACTGCTTTATCTTCCTTCAGAACATTAGAAACAAGTGCCTTTTTTAATGGGGGAAAAGCTTGTCAACAAAAGAAGCATTACATTGCTTATTTTAATGAATTACAGACGTGGTCAGAAATTACTCCATTTTGTTTTCATGGAGAAATACAAATCAATCCTAGGCTTCATACAGACACTATTTGCTGTGTACAGAGGCTATTTGTTCATTTTAAAAAAGGCATAATAATAACACCTTATTAAAAAAAAGTGCAACCCTCAGAAAGTAGTCTTACCTCAGAAACAAGAAATAGTAAGCAAAGAGACATCAGAAAAATGAAAACTATCATACCTTTCTTAAGATACCCCTTATAAAAATTTAAATAATATATATTATCATGAACTATCTGTTAAAATATTAAAATTCTCAACCCAGATTACTAATTTCCTATGAGCATGTTGAGTGCTACAAATTTCATTTTTGATACCACATAAGCTTTTAATTCATTTAATTTCCTGTCTGCAGAGTCCTGTAACCTTGAATTAAATGTGGCATATGCTCCAGGGAGTAAGAAATAGCTTGATTGTGAGCAAGAGATCTGCAAACTCAGGAGGATGCTGCCTGTTGTAGTCATACACCAAACTTGTCTCTTGGAGTTCACCTGTGTGGGTTTGGAAAAAGGAAGAAATGACAACCTGAATTTAGGATAATCAGTAACTGGAAGAATAAGGGGCTGAAATTGTGAGGAATTTCTGATCAAAACTTGTATTCTGACTTCTACCCAAGGTCCTCCCTTGAAGTTTCCCCATTCAGCTGCAGTTCTGTGTTTCTTTGCAGTTAGCATGAGCTATTCCAATTTCTAAAGGGTTTTCTCATGAAAATGTCTGAGGCTTGCATCCATCCTAGAGACATAATTTACTTTTAAGTCAGTGTAGAGCAGTAAAATGACCTAAAGAAATCCAATTGTTTGCCCAAGCTGGACTGCAAGTTAATGAAGGAGCTGGGAAAGAACCCAAGGCTCTGGATTTCTTCTGTGCTCCTCGTTTAGGTCTGCATTGTCAATGCTGTCAGGTTTTAAAACAGGGGAGAGGAAACCATAGGCCAAATTGAGCTATGATGTAAATGGTTAAAATGAATTTGCATAGTCTGGTGGAGTGGAGTAAGTGATGGTTTAGTGATCAAACCTTTAAAATTGGAGGGGATATGCTAGGGAGAAGTTTATCCCAGCTATTATTCTTTCCGGTACAGTATATAGCTGGAAAATCTGTAGTCCCATGAATGAAAGCCTGCGCTGGCACCCACCCTAGCTAGGGGTGGAGGTGGAACAAAAGGAAACTCCACGTTTTATGTATTAGGAGAGCCACTACAAAGGCAGAAAAATATTTTGACTCTGACTAAGTAAGGTCTCTGCACTGTGCAAATGATCTCCCAGGAATTACAAGCTATGCTAGGGAAATTCGGGAATAACCCTGAGAGGGTCATTGCTCCTTTTTCAGGCTAATAATTTCCAAATTCTTTCATTTACCTTTTCACCTTTATCTAAAGGTCAGCAGAGGTAACATGTTTGTGAAGCTGTCCTATAAAAATACTTCATTTTTAATGGCTCGTTTTCCTCTCTTTAACACAGTATACTAGCTGGAAACATCTAGTCATACATTGGATAAAACTCCACTTTATATTCTCAAAGCTCTGATCTTATTCTTTGCAATTTTTAAAGCTATTCTGGATAAGATTCTACACTGGTTAGAATCAAAACTCTTTTTAAAATTAAAAAGAACAGGCTTCAAGCATACAAATCAATCTTTTATTTATTTATTTATTATTTATTTATTTATTTATTTAATATTCAAATTGCATCTAGCAAAGAGCTACAACCTGATGGATGGAGAATGAAATTCATAATCTTGAATGGCCTAACTCTTTGGGACTCTTTTTTGATGATCTAAATCTTTAAGAAATCTGCTGCTTGTCTGCTTTGGAAACTTTGTAGTCCAGCTCTGGAAAAATGCTGTTGGTTATGGATGGCTTTTCTGTTGTTGTTTTGTAGGGGTTTTTCTTTTTGGTGTGTGTATGTTTACTGGAGACACATAAATGGAGACTTATTTGCTTGTAATTTGTAGCAGGTGCATGATTGCTCACCAGAAGTATGTTTAAAAGAACAAACAAGGACATGACTTAACTATCAGTTATTCAATATACCTATTACGCATTCAGCCAAGTTCATCTTTTCTTGCCTTGTTTTTCCATTTTTTTAATATTTTTTTTCTTAACTATATTGTTGTGCTGGGCAAAGGACACTGGAGTTCCTGAGCATCACACCCTCTGCTGTCTTCTTTTAGCCAAGGATCATCCCCTCCCTGTCAAAAGCTGCAGCAGTATCCATCTAATACGGACGCACCATTGCCTAGTGGTTAGGTTAGGTTCGGTTCATGACAAACCTATTCGCAGCATAGGGTCATGACTCCTTTTATTCTTGTTACTCCTTGATATTATTTGAACAACTGCATCTCAGTTTTCCCATAATAAATATTTCCATTGTCTGAGGGTGTTACAGATTTGAAGTATTTGTGAAAGAAAATGTATCCTAAACTGTGAAAGAATAAGATAAATGTTAAACGTTTGTAAAGGTGGAAAGATTCATAGATTTCTTTACATATCCTATTTTTCGAGGGACTGCTGCTCTGTTTTTTTTTGTTGTTTTTTTTTTTTTTTTTTTTACTAGCTGTCAGTGACATAAATATCTTCAATTCTTTACCTAAGCTGCAACTTAGTCCTGAGAGCTCCTGGAAAAGTGCTTTGATGGAGTACCAAATGCTTAGCTTCTGCAGGAGCCTCACCTAATGCACGGAGGTCATAGGTACAGTGGAGCCTTCAGGCTGGGGCCTTTTCTGGTCAAAGACAAATACTGGTCACGGCAAGCGTGGCTGGAGGTGGTGTAGGCACACAAGGCGGGTCCTCCTTAGACGGTGCTGGCTGTTAGCTCCATCAAAGCCTTTGCCATGATCACGACTCCAGACCTTGTGCCTTGACTCTCCTACAGTTCTGAGCACCCGGGCTGATGAAGTTACTTTCCATAGCACTAGGGAATAACCTCTGAAAATGTCAAGCTGTCACTTTCTCTGGTTAGCAAGCTCGTTAGAGGACTGCTGCAGTGTGTGTTACTCAGATATCCTGGCTGGCAGGATATCTGTCATGCCTCTGCTCTCTGGTTGAACTTTAGGAAGAACATTCATCAAAATTATTTACTAGCCAGAGGAGCAGTGCATGAGCTAGAAGGGAGCTTGAAGCCAGCTTTCAGTTAAAGACAAGGGTAAATGGGAAATCTTTTCAAGAGGTGAAAAAAAAAAAAATCCCATCTGCCAGACGTCACACTATTGATTATTATTTAACTCTGAAATCCATCCCACTGTTCCGTGACTGACAACGCCACCAGAATTAGGCTCGACAAGATGAAATGAGGCATAGTTTATAGTGCCTGCCTAGCTGGCTGGCTGTCTAGGGGAAGGAACACTTCTGAGCAGCACCTGGTTGAGTATGGCAATGCTTGTTTTATTACTGCAGCTACAAAATGGCAGCCTCACCGCTCCATCCCATGTGGGATCCCAGCCTTACATTTAGGGATTTTTTTTTCTTCTAAAGGTGGAGGATATTTTCTACACATACTAAGGCTGTAAAGGCAGGATGTTTGCTGTCCACTGTTACTTATTGTCTGGCAGCATCAAGTGGAAAATACTAATAATATTAGAGACTGCAAAATTATAATGTTTTAATAGGCCTTAACCTTTTGCGGTGTGACACCCTTTTCATACTTTGATCTGTTTTCAAACAGCAAAGGCCAATTTTTCCCCTATTATGTTTTGTAAGTTACTACAGCTATGGGGCCTTATTTATTTATTTATTACTCCCATTTCTAACAGGTCTTACAGACTACAGCCTATAATCCAAATTTAGATCCCCCAAAACTGATCTAATTTACCTTCTGGTTGCCACAGCGACTATAGAACTTGACATTAATAAGGTTAAGGAAGGAATTCCATTGCCTGAAGTGTTCGTTCAAGAACTGGGGAAACCTTTCTAATAACAGAAATGTGTGATTGCCAACTGGTGGCCATAAAGCTGAAGGGTAGGCATTTAGAGAGGAACAGAACAGGCTGGACGGGGCAGAAATGAAGAGCAGGTCTGAAATGCTGGCGATGGAGTAGGGAAGGAGGAGACAAAGTAAAACAAAACAGAAGGGAAGTGGGAGCTCATGTTGTGCTTAACCAGATAAGAGTTATAATTAGTGCGTAATTTCTGTGCTGTTATAGAAATGGGAATAGGAGACATTCCACTAGGCCCTCTTCAGGGAGTAAAGCAAACCTAGGGGAGGAAAAAAAGGAAAAAGAAAGACTTGGGGAAAGTTCCTAAGTATGCCAAAGCCTTTTCGTTTTCTTCAGGCTGAACAAATTTTACCTAGACAAGTCTTCTACTTTTCATCTCTTCCATTGTCTTTCCCCCTCCTAGAACTGCAGTTTTGACAGAAGAGACAAGGCTGCAGTACCTTTCATAATGTTTTATGGACTTGCAGTTTCATTTGAAACTAATTGACAGCTCAGCAGTCTAGTCTGTCTTCAAATATTCTGTAGCTGATTTCCCATCAGGAAAATTGCTAATTGTTTAATAGGGACTTAATTCCCAGCAAGGAATATTACAATAATATTGCAATCTTTTGTGCGTAACGCAGTCCTTAGAATTCCATGTGTGGGTGAATTGCCTTTTTTTTTTTTTTTTTTTTTTTTCCCAGAAAGATTTTGGTGTCAGCTGAAGAACCCAGAGTGGTGGAGACTTGGAGATGTTCCTCAGCAACCTGTTTTCAGTGTTCAAAATTTCTATCTTGTTTCCAGTTTGAATACAGCTGACTTCCAGAGTTTGGATCTTGATATGTCTTTGCTAAGTGAAAGCCTTCTTATCTTTTTCTTATGGAGATAATTCTTGGAATACTGTGTATACTGTGTTGAAATAATTTCTTTTTTTTTCTGTGATAAACTGGATAGATTGGGTTGTTTATTATGTATATTTCCCTGAAGTTTTTCTCTTTAGTTAATGAAACTCCTTTTTGACTGTGGACACAGGACCAGCTTCTTGCACGTAGCAGCAGTGGACAGAGTCCTAGCCCACGCATTAGAGCAGCGCCAAATTCTCTTTCCTCTTAAGAGCAGCCTGCTTCGAAAGGCAAAACAGCAATAAATAAGTTATGATTGTGGGTCTGGAGAAACTGAAATTTCACCATAATGTGGCGACAGAGAGGAATGTTTGAACCTGTTTCTGTGAGTGACAGAATTATGTCGATAGCTTGCTCCAGAGCGCGGTGAGCCCTCCTACCAGCTGCGTTACCGGCCGCGGCCAGGCCCAGCGAGAGCCCCAGGGGAGATCATCAACCAGTCAGATCTCTGTGGAAAATTCAAGGGTCACGTTCAGTCTAGACCAAAGGAAAACTGTTGGGAAACATAAGTGGCTGCAAATATATTCAAGTACTGTTATAAAGAGGACAGGGACCAATTATTTTGATTGAGCAATGAGGCCAGAACAGAGAAAACTTAGGAAAAACTGCCTAAGTCTAGGAAGGGTTAGTCAACGCAGTGAGATGCCAAGGGAGGTGACCAGTCCTATCAGCCCGCATATTCAAAGCTAAGTCTGACACACATCTTTGGAGGATTGTTTAGGGATAGTGAAATCATTCCTGCTAAGAAGGAGGACGATGGACTGGGTTGGCCCAACTGAGATTCCTTCCAAGCCTGACAGTCTTGTGGTTCGCAGTCTGCCACACACCCTCTTAGGCACTCAACTTCTCAAGCAACTTCCCAGAAATAAAATCTCTTAATAGTGTGTATCCATGCACACGTGTGTGCAAATGTAAGCACACGGCAGTATCTTACGTAACTGCTTGAGATCTATTTGTGCCTTGCAGTGTTTAAGGGGCAGCTGCCTGGTTGTGGTGTGCAGAGCTCGGCTGTTTCATCTGTGCTGCTACTGGCTGTGCCGTAGAACAAAACCAAGGTAATTCTCCAAGAGCATTATGTGTTTTTCTGCAATTCCAAGTCTCTGTCTGCATGCTCCCAAGTCTTCCTACGCTTTTATAGCAGACATCACAGGAAGAAATGTAAAATGTAAGAGGTGTTGAGAGTAATTCGGCCTTACTTTTCTTAAACATCCCTGGCGTTCTCCTGAAGTCAAGTACACATCTGTTCATGCTGCGAGGTGCTGAGAAGAGTGTATTTGGGTCCACCTGATTAAGCGAGAAGGCTTCTGTTACAGGTGCATGTCTTGGAAATGAAAGCACTGTGAAAGTGGCTGTGAGCATCTACAAGACATTCTTCTTTCATCTGCTGTAGGCCATCATTCCCAGGGAACTGGTTGTACAATACTGATCTAGGACCTCGCTACAGGAATTTTGGCAGTCCCACACTTACTAAAAGGAAGGAAAGAGAACAAATTGAAGGGGGAGGAGAAGGGAAAAGAGAAAACTTTTTTCTTGAAGTCAAGATCAGGTGCTAGAGTTCATTTTTGATCAGGATCGGTACATCTGGGAAGTCTTGATGTCCTATATGTACTGAGGTATTTCAGTGGTTTTATTCAGTAGCATCATAAATTTGGTAAATTTTTTAGAAGCTGGATGTCCAATAGCTTGTTCTTCAATAGATCCTTTGCAAGCCTCAGGCACGTGGCTGGGCAGAAGGTGAGTAACTGCCTTACAGGCCAGACCTTTAATAGCAAGATACTGCTGCTTCCAAGGATGTGTGCTGCTTGCTTGCTGTGTTCCATTAGGAAGGGAAGTAGAACTAGCCCACTGGTTCTTCAACCAAGTCTCATGAAACTTGAGTTCAGATGGGGCAATTCATTGAACATGGGTTCAGGAGTGTTTGGCTGGCACTCAAGACCAGCATCTCTGGACTCTTGTTCCTTTCTGGTAGCAAAGCTTAGGTAGAATTCAAACCATGATTGTTGGGAGTCGAGGAGGGGAAGCATCTTCTCATTATGCTTTGGTCATACAATAGTCTAGTAAATAATAAATACTGCCATTCTCATTCTCCTAAAGTGTGAGTTAAACAGCTTGAGCATAAGGAGGAAAATGTTTCCATCTTTTGCAATTAGCTCACTAGTAGCACGTTTACAGGTCTGTCAAAGCAATGCCTCTGCACAATAAATAACTTCCTCATTTCCAAGGCACTTTGTATATGTTACTTTTGTTTTCTCTCTCTGCTTTTTAAAAACAATCAATTTAGTGCAGAGATAAAAGAATAAAGGATATGCATTTGTAAACCTTGACTACTATCTGCTGTCTGAACAGGTTTAGGGCAAAGTAAAATCTGAAGCTTGGGCAGTGATTCACAGCGTTGTGTATGAGAGCTGAGTACAGTTGCATGAAGATAAGTCATTGCAAACGTTATTTGGCTATGTCGTTGTTACTGTTTGTCCTGTAAACAGTGATAAGGAATGTTTATTGTAACATGAGATTTAATAAAAATAATATCTTTCATGTTATAAAACAATAATTATATTTATAGAATATAAACAATCTCTCACATTCTCATTAAATTTAGTTTTATTAAGAAATCACAACTGTTCCCTGAGTCAGTATATCTCATGCTGGTGAGCCAGAGCAAGGTCACCTGTTCTTCACTTGAGCTTCCTACCTCCATCAACTGAAAACCGTGTTCTGCTAGTGGTGGTGAGATCTCTTTAATTCAGGAGGCAAACAGTACACTAAGTATATGGTACAGAGCCATAATGGAAGTTCCATTACACTGACCTAACAGCCTGCCTTAGCTCTCCCCTCCATCCTGTTTCGCTGAGACTAAAGTGGAGGTTCAAATTTTAATACCCTGCCCCATCACAATGGTATAAATCCCAAATAATCCCCTTTAAATCAGCTGAGTTACCCTGGTATAACCAAGCACGTGTTGCAGTTTCCCAGAAGGCAGTCTCTCTGGCATTATTGAGCTACTGTATGAATAGCTGCATAATAGAAATTAGCTTTTATTTGTTCTCTTGCTCAGCAGAGCTGTGAGAAAACAGTAAACTGAAGTGGAAATTCTGTAAGTCATGTGATTCTTGGAGAAAAAAAATAAATTATTGCATATAAATGCTTTCAAAACAAGGTAACAATACGTCATATAGGGATTTATGTCCTTCTAACCCTGCTGCTACATCTATCTATACATGTACATGTATGTGCGTGTGTTTATAAAAAGTCTGAGTTCGTGTTGCTGTAGTTCTCCTCTGAAAGGCAGAGCAAACAGGTAGCTTTCTGGTGAAAATATTTAGATTATTTTTATCATGCATTATGCCAAAATGAGTCTTAAATACATTTGATTTAGCCTCTTTCCCTTTGATGCCAAAGCAGGTGTTAATCAAAGCCCAGAACCCTGACTGAGTGTGAGAGTACAGATGTCAAGCTGATGAGGTGCAGGGCACTTGAGAGGTGTGTGGAGGAGCAGCATCTAGCAGAGGCATTCTGTTTATGTTTACCCTGCTATTTAGGGTTGACCTTACAGATAGGTTCAGCCCTGTGTATGCCAGCCACCAATACTGTAAACTAAGTTCAGCCAGGCTTCGTTCTAAACTTAGTTCAGAATGAAACTCAATCCTCCCCTGGTTTCGTTGCACCAGTGTTTTCCTGCAAGATGTTTGGGCTTTAACCAGTTATAAAGCTCTTGAGCATAAGAAGTCCATGAACAGCAGTCCTACAAGACAGCCTCTGACTCCTGAACCTTTTCTGCTGCTTCCTATTTTTAAAGCACATAGAGATATGGCCAGAAGCAAAGGCACTTACACAGCATAAGGTTTAGGACTGTTCCCTGGAGCATAAAGCGAACAATTTTGGTGCAGATTGCAATATATGATGTTGGCTGGACAAGGTGATATCAGTGCTCAGGTTGACTAAGGACAAACAGAATTTCATCTCTGTATAAGGAAATCCTCTCCATAAAACAGTACAGAAATGTTATTTACTATATTCTCTTTATTTACTATCTTCTCCCATGCTTTGATTTTTTTAAAGGTGGGTTTCCTTTAAGGCAGCTCGATCAGTTATCTTTCCAGAAGTGTAGTATATGTAATCACCTACAGTTCAAATTCCTGCACGTGACAACCTGTTGTGTACAATATTTAATTTTACATCTCATGTTAAGCCTTTATTTCTTAGTTTGCCTTGAGTAGCTATTAGGATTTAGTGCTCTTATATGGGTATTGCAATTTCAGTCAGTGCCAGGAAAAAAGTAATAACTCCTCTTCAGCAGAGCTTAGGTTTTAAAAGTTAATGAGGGACACTTGAAAACTGGCAGCTTTTCAGTCTAAGGAGAATGAGACTAAATATGATGTAATGAAAAGGGAGAAAAAAAATAGAAGACCCTTCCTTCCATTCGTCCTGCCCCCAAATACTCTTTGGATGTACGCAGTTGCAGGTGTGATGCTAGAGCAGTAGCAGGGGAAGGTCACTAATGTTCCCTGGTCTGTTTTCAAGAATCTGACAGTAAATGTGGATTTCCAAGTGGGTATGCAATGGTAGGAAAGGCAATAAAGGACACACAGGCATCTTCTTGTTTCTTATCTTCTTTTTTTTTTTTTTTTTTTTTTTTTTTTTTTTTTTTTTTTTTTTTTTTTTTTTTTTTTGTCATTTCCTGGATATTTAGGAGGCACTATTTACGTACGTGGGTGTAACTTAAAATTAAAAACCCCTCTAGGCTGGAAATCAAAACCAGCAGAGTTAAATCATAAATATTGTTTAGTCACTGCTGGACTGCCTGAAAATCACAGAAGTATCATAAAGTCCAATGGGAAAGGATTAGGAATATTAGTGGGAGAATTTCTGTGGGTTATAGAAGTGTTATTGCAGAGCTTTTACCAGGGATTATGAGCATTAATCTATAGTTACATATGCAATTTACAGACCCCCTGGGAATTTTTCAGAATGTGCACATACATTGATAATAAATCACAGCCATGGGATTATTAAGAGTTGTACTTCTGGCAAGGATGCTGGAGCTTTAGGAACCCTCTTCAGAGGTTAAGGCCCTTAACTGTTTTTATCTCCATCCTCTAACACCCTTTATTCTGCGTACTCCACAGTGGGTCTCTACCTTGTCTAATGCAAACAGCAGTGTACAAGCAGACAGGAGTGCTAGTCATGTCATATTTTAATTAAATGATTTTTCTCCTGCTATTACAGATTTTTTGCCTATTTCTGGCTCTGCAGTCCTGCATGTAGCACGTGGTTTATCCTTTCTAGAGCAAGCCATCGCACACGGGTTAGAAACAACATACGGTCCCTGGATACAATGGGACTTGGGGTAAGTGGATTAAATAGGTATTGAGATGTTGAACAGTGTTGTGTGCCTGGATTCCTCAAGTGGAATGGATGTTTCTGAACTTGGGTAGGAGCTAGAACGTGCTACAGAGCCTGGGTTGTGGCACTGACGTGGTGCTAGCCAGGGTTTGTCAGAGTAAAGCAAGCTCTGGCCGTGTTTAGCTTTCTAGTGACAAGGATGGAGAAACATCACTTGGGTGAGAACATTTATCCGTGCTTTGAGACTTCTGGATAAAAATATAACACGGGGGAAAAAAATGTTACAGGTTTAGAACCAGCCATCACACCTTTATGCAGTACTAAACCTCACAGAGGGCATCAGCTGGTTCCTGCAGTCATTTATTTCCCCAAGGAATACCCGTACAATCTAGAAGACATTTTTATCAGAATATGTTTGCTGAAAAACTGTAAAAGTTTTCACCACAATCGTTAGAAAATGGTAGGAATTTAAAAATTTTGTCCAAGTCGTGCAAAAAACTAAGCAGCCCGTTTTCCCTTAACCTCAGCTGTCAGCCAGAACGCTTTGGCAGAACTTTTCCTTTCGCAGCAAAATGTTTCCAGAACCCAACACTTTGTTGAAAGCCAGGTTTGAAAAATGATTTTTTTCATTGAAAATTAAATTACTCTATAAGAAATTTTGACGGGAAGGTTTGATTAGTGAGTGGAGAAGTAAATGCTCCATTTTGGTTTTGTTATTTTCAGGCAACAGATCCCAGCAACTGCCCCATTTGATTTCAGTGGATTGCCTTTAGGAATGCTATTAATCAAAATCAGTTAGAAAGACATGGTTGCAAAGTGCAGTCTTGGGGCAGCTGTAGTTGTTTCACTTGTAGTCTGGATTTTACTTGCTGGTTTCAGAGTTTTCCTAGGCTTGTGATTTACCTGAAAGCGGGCTGGGAAATGTTACAAAGTGTAGTTGTGTGAACCAGTGTGTAAAACTGGTGATGGTGAGTTGATATTAAAATATTTCTTCTCTGAAACCTTATGTGCACCTTACTAAAGAGTTTATCATCCTACTTGGACGTACAAGTTGTGAAAATACAATTAAAGAGAAATAGTAATTAAATAATAATAATTTATTTATATAAAATTATTTATTTATAAAAAAGAAATAATAATTAAAATGGGATTCGCTACCCTTAGAAATGTGATGACTGGAAAAGCATGTGCAAAATCTAAAACAAAGAAAAAACACTTGTCTTCAATTGTATTCTTGCCTTTATAGAGATTAATTCACTTTCTTATTTTATTTGTTCTTACTTTACCTAGCCTGCTCCATTTCCATTTAGATCTGGCTCGTTTTGTAAGAATACATCTTGTCTTTTAAATTCCTAAGGCAAATTCATCGACAATGTTTGTCATGACCAAAGAAGAAATTAAAACCAAACATTTCCATAAAAGAGATGCTCGTTCTCTTGAGAGAAGTATCTGCAGGTGGAACAATACATATCCTGGTAATGTGTGCTATTTTTAGTTTACAATTTAGGAGCAAAAACATTTAACCACATATGAAAAGATTGAAACCGTGCATGTTTATTGACAATTTCAAGGGTGTCTGATCTAGCCTGTGAATGGCTGTGTTTCAGCTGAACAGTGAGTGTAGGACAAATCGGGCTTCAGCACAAAGTAGGGTTGTTGGGAGAAGCCTGTGGTCCTTCAGACTGTAATTACATGGCACCTAGCAGATCTTGATTCCTTATCTAGTAAATAAAGAAAAGCATCCTGTATCAGAAAACTAATTCTTAGGGGAAGTCAGGAAGCATTGTCCTTTATAAAAGTGGGCCCAGTGTTCAGCTGTAAATCGTTATAGCTGCCTTTAAATCAATGAAGTTATGTCAGTTTATAGCAGTTGAGAATCTGTTACAACAAGGAAAAGACTTAGTAATTGCCACAGCCCTCTCGTAAAGGCTCAATGCATAACAGATATTGTGATGCTGGTAGGACTGAAGCTGGTTCTACATTTCCTATGAACTCCTCCCTGGTCTTCCTTCTCAGCCTGTAGCGTGATGTGAGCAATACAAAAACTGAGGGCTGTGCAGAGTGCCGAGCATCCTCTGGGACGTGCCCATGTGCGTGCTGCTCAGGTATTTCCAGCAGCTTTTCGAAGACTGTAGAGAGCAGTTGGCTCTGCAGTCAGCTGCCTTGGTTCGCTGCCAGATGCGCGAGTGTGCGTGGGAGCGTGGCAGGACAGCCTGACACCCATGACAATTACCAAAACTGGTTTGGGTGGCTCAATGTGCTGTAGGGAGAGGGAACTCAAGCTGGGTCTGATTCCTGCTGGGATCAGTTTACGAGGAGAAACCTCTACACACTGTGAAGAGGATTGATAGATCTGTGGCTGCAGGAGGAGTTGTAATCAGGTATGAAATAAGGACTTGGGAGTTCCCAAATCTCTTCCCCCTGAGCCATTTGGACATATATATGTACATTCCACTGTGCTCTGTTCCCTCTGCACACAAAATATGTGATATTTTTACATCTAGCCAGCAGAGTACATTGGGGAGAAAAATAATTTATTTTTAAGATGCTTTTTATGATATCCAGTACTAAGCTGCTTCCAGCTAGGCTGAGGTTTTGCGTGGCTTTCCCTCACTTTTTATTGACCTAAGCCAATTCTCCTATCACAATGTTATTATGAAGAGCCTTCTTCCTTGCTCCTTCCTGGGGATGTTCTCCTTGCAGATGACTTTTGGTGCAGCACTCCAGAATGAATGGAAGGAGCCAGTCAAGCCATGTTTTAAAGATACACAATTTTCACTGTTCTTTCAGACTTTCTTGGCAGCTTCTGGCATTCCTGTTCCTGCAGCCAGAAGACCAGCACACCAGATTTCACAACCAGTACCTCAGCAAGGCCGTTCTCTGGTTGTTCAGAGCAGGCCTTCTAACAGAACAACTTTTAAAGTTGGACTAAGTTTTTATTACTTTTCTGCTATCCCTCCTTTGTAAATCATGCTAACGCTCACCTGTGCGTCTGCCACATGCACAAGGTTGTTGGACAGAATGCTGCTTTGCAAATTTTCCTAATTCCTAACTTTGTGATTGGAGAAGGTCGCTGTGGGAGTTTTCATCTGATGAAAGGTCAGTTGGGAAATGTGAGGTCTGACATTTCTGTTTTGCACAGACAGCTATAATTATCTTCATATTTTTTAGCTCCATAGTTATTGAAAACAGATTTAAGAGAAGAAAAAAGAAAGCAAAACTTTAATTCGAAACTCACTAGAAGAAAATGCAGGCTATTTTCATGAGCTTTCCAGCCAGAGTTGAGCTCTTTATGTTATTTCTGCCTATAACCTACTTGTGTCCATCTCGCTGCACGAGGCTGCCTTCTGCAAACTTAACTCCTCACTGTGATGCACCAGCCAGATGCTTAAGTGAAAGCACCAGCACATGAGCAGCTAGAGCTCCAAAATGGTGCTAAGTGACACTGGAGTGACCAAAGGGTGACAGAGAAACCAGATGCCTGCCTATGGAGATGCTGTCACTGTTAAATTCTGGTACTGGAGTATATCTATCTTGGGAGTACACATGGGTGACCTGGCAGATACTGTGTGCGGGCGCCAAAAGGCAGCAGTTTTGGGAAGGGACACGGGCAAAGCTCTACTTCTGATTACGCTCCCCCAGTGCCTTCCTTGTTGATTTCCAGCTGTCAAAAAAAAATCCTTTTGCTTGAAAAGTAAGGATATTTTTTCTCACTTCTCCCATGCACGTTCATTGCTTCAGCGTAAGAAGCTCCAGTTCCTTTGGAAATGAGGTTGTGGATGAAAGGTCCGGGGCAAGGGGAGTAAAAAAAAAAAAACTGCCTTAATTGCAGCAACCTGTCCTCACTGGGAGATTGATGTGTCAGCTTTATCTCTCAGGAAACTGGTGTCGCCACCACTCCTGAACTTGCACCGGATTTTACACTCTTGGTGTGTAAAATAAGCATAACTGCCCTCCGTACATAGCACAATCCCCTCGGCCTTACTAGGTTGTCCTCCTTCTAGGAATTATGTGGTTAAAAGGAACGGTGCTTTGTGACAGGAGGCTGCTTCATTACAGCTCTCTGTTAATTGCTGTCTCTGCTAGACTGCCTTCCCATTCCTGCTGTGTGTTTTGTTCCCAGCTAGTGCCAAACACCAAAATAGATGTTTGTCGGCTTGGCCTTTCCACATTGCACTTGGCCCGGAGTTTAAAAACACAGTAAGCCTGGTTTTCACATTCCTAGTACCTGATCAGAAGCAAGTTTTCTCCGTGTGTTAATTCATCTAAATGTCTTCAGAGTGTCTAAGTAGGTTAAATTAGTACTGATTGACTTTGTTCTGGTTCAGGTTTTCTCTGCGGTACTGGTGTGCTTTTATGCTAGGCCAGGCATTCTCTGTTGCCTTGCAGCTGGCAGGAGGCCACATAAAGCTGGCATAAACTCCATTTTGGGGGTTCTGGTTAATTTTAGAAAAACTAAACTGTGTGCCCACACCTGATCTGGATCAAACTGGGCTATTGGGTGACCTAGCGTTGGTACTTGTGTAGGAGTAATTTTGGATAGCGTGAAGATGAACCTGGTATGTTCCAGCTGCGACTGTTGATGTTTTTTTTCCTCCCGTAAACAAGTCTGAAAATGTATTTTTCATGAGAAAAACCTCACATAGGATGAGATAGTTGCAACATTATATTTCTCTAGCATTATTTAAACAAAATATCTACAGACAAATGCTATGGTGATAGCACTGATTAAGTACTTTAAAGCCACCTCGTGCAGTTGTTCAGCCTTTGTCTCTGCAGAGTGTAATGTGTGCATTTTTTTTTTCTTTAAACAGAAGTTTTATCTCTAGGTTAAGTCCATTTGAAACTGTTTGAGGCATCGACACACAGCAACCACGGCAGGAGGGGTCATCTCTGGCACAATCAATGGGTTTGGACTAGGATCCTTGGGAGAAATCACAGCCTGGCACCCTTCCAGCCCTCCCTGCTCTGCTCAGCTTCAGGTTTTAAGACCTTTATCCTGAGTAAAGCCTGAGTAAAGTATGTGTAGAAAGAAAGGATTGTAGCTGACAGAGGGTAATTAAAAGGACGTAAATAGAGGATGGATTTTTCCAAATGACCTTTCTTGAAAAGCCACTCGCTGTCACTGTCTCTTTGCACTGATTTAGGCCAGTTTGCCAGTGCAAGGCTGCTATCCTCGTTAACACGGATGCTGCTTCAGGCCATCTCTGCACTCATTCGAAGCATTCTTCAGACTCCTGTGGGAGTGCAGGCAGCTTCAAAGAGTGCTTGGAGAGTGCAGGGCGGTTGTTGGTTCATTTCTAAGCTCCATGTAAGTTTGCAAGGAAGCGCGTCTTTCAGACTCATTTTAGGGAATTGTAAACATATTTTCCTCCTAAGAGTATTTTTGCATTTCTCCCATCCCAAATTTATTCTTGCTGTTTAAAGTTGGTTCTGAGTTTAATTCAAGCAGAATGCTTTCATCTAAAAATAGTTTTCCTGCATTTTTTATCCATTAGCCCAAAAAGAGGCTGCGGTGCTGTTCTCCCACCTCATCATACTGTTCTTCCTCAGAGGGCAGCAGCAGTGCCAAGCTGTAAAGATCCATTCCAGTGCTTGTATATGGCCTTGTAGAAAAGTCACACATAGTTCTGCTGGCAGTGTTAAAACAGCCTCTGGGGCTGTGATGTGGTTAAACCTATTGACAAGTCTCTGAGCTGTCTAGTGATGGTGTTTTCAGTTACTCTGTTGTGTTCATTCAGACTACTGTAAAAGCCATTGCTGTTGCAGCACCGTTTCATGGAAGTCCCTGGTAGTATTCCCTAAAGACAAACTGTGGAAGGTGGGATGTCTGGGGGAAGACTGGGAGGCAAATGCTGTAAGGAAGGAAATCAATCACTAGGAACCAAAGATACTGATGTTTGTACCGAACGAGATTTCCCAGGAGCGTTGTGACAGGTTGCCTGGAGATCAGGGAACCAGGAAACCCATACAGCAGACAGGAGAACGGATGAAGAGAATCTGGAATGCAAACGATCAGGAAGTTCGAGCAGAAAGCAAGCAAGGCAGGAGACAGGCTTGGAAGAGGGTCCTACAGAAGGGCCTACAGGGCCTGCACCTTCATGTGGTAGGCCGAGGAGTGGATGACGGCTGGTAGGTTTATTTTGTAACGGAGTAAACAACCAGTGGAGCCTGCTGACCAGTCTGTAGCTCCGCTTTGCTCTGGTCTCAGTTGATTAGGTACCTTACTACTGGGAAGTTGGTTGACAGCTTGTCAGATGCAGGGCTGGAGCCCAGGCAGACCCTGACAGAATCTGAGGACCATTTACTGTCAGTCTCAGTTCCTATTGATAAGGTGACAGCACAGACATTGCTCCAAAATTCCTGCTTTTCTGCAAAGTGATGCTCAGAGAAGTTTCATTCTTTTGAAGAACGTTTGTATTCCCTGTTGATGCAAGTTTGTCATAGGCTTACATGAGAATTCAGCTTAGGGTTTTTGAGGGGGGATTGTTCCTTTTGTTCTGCTAGCACCAAGTTTTCCAGTTATTCTCCAGTTGCTATCACTAATGTCTTGAGGAAATACTCAATTCATTGAACCCACCAATTTTTGTGCTGCTTTATTGGACATGGCTGCCAAAGTTGTACTTCATAATTTCAGCTCATGTGAACCCAGAGTCATCTTTAAATGATATCAGTAACTTAATGATTTCAGACCTTGAAATGTGAAAGCTGAGGTAGCATGAAGGGTAATTCCAAGGCAAAAGTGTCTAAACAGCTTTGGCTTTTGCCAGAGCATTTGTGTTTCATTGACTAAGGGCAGCTACAAAGGTGTTGAGCAAACCTGAGTATAAATTGACATTTACATGACTGGGGGGGGGGGGTAAATGATAGCATCAGAAGGTGGCAGAGGAATATCTTGGATGGCGACGAGATGTTGCAGGAGAAGCTTCCAATGGCCATTGCCATGTCAGGTCTGTGGCTGTGTTTCACGTGGCTACGGTCTGTAGAGTTAAGCAATCATAACTGTGGTCTTGCTAAACATGTTAGTGCAGTTGGTTGGCTTTGTTATGACTTATTCTTTTTTGTCACAGCATTGCAAAGCACCTCACCCTAATTTAAACCATATGGACTGGGATCATGTCATACTTGGAAAGAAACCAATCAAACAAGACATAAGAGGGTGGGCAGGCCTCACTTGTTTTAACAAACTTAAAGAAAACATTTCAAAGGGAATATTCCAGAAAAACATGCTTGCTTACCAAAAGGCCTTGGAACTGATGTTTCAGCACATGGATTATGCTGCTCAGATATTGTGGATCCCTCATAGGTACAACTAGCTTAGAAAAACTTTAGAATGACGTGACCTTCATGTCTTCTGTCTTTTGTTGAAGATTCCTGATTTCTGCTTCAAAATATAGGAATAATGGATAAAAATACAGGAATAAGCCTGAGCACCATAGCCTTCACACACAGTTTACAAACTATAACGTCAAACAGAGATATTGCTGTTAATTCTGTTGATGCACATGGTCTTATGCCCAGCTGGATCAGAACAAACGGAGGAGAATCCTCAGAGTTTTTCCACTGAAATCACTGAAGTAAATAGATGCAAAAAGCAGGAAATTGGTGCTGGGGGTTCTTGAAGGCCTGATAATCCCACCAGCAAAAGTGAAAAAGAGAAACAAAATATAGGCTAACGTTGTATTTACCAGGTTTAAAATCACTATTTATAGAGAACTTTCTGTATATATTATATGCAGAGGGTTTTGTGTTTTTTTGTTGTTTGTTTTTTTTGTTTTTTTTTTTTGTTTTTTTTTTTTTTCAAATCATATCCTTGTCTTTGAGGCCAAACCACTATCCAACATTTGAAAAGTCTCTTTCACCTTTTCTGAGCATTTTGCCTCGATTTGTTCTCGCATCAACTTCTTCGTCATGAAGGAATAAAACTATTTGTAAGATGCTGTAAAATTATTTATGTAATACTTGGCAAAGTGATGTCTAGCATTTGTATGTAAATATATGTATACATTTATAGGAAATGTTATTTACCATTTGACAAATAACTAGAAACATTTCACTCCTGGGAGGGACAGCAGGGAAATTCACCACCAGAAACAAATTTTATTACTTGTAGATTTCCAACTTTTTCAATGTTAATGAAATCTACCTAGTATAATAGTAGTGTTATATAAAATCGGAAACCAGTAAAATGTGCAGATATTTTTGCCATGAATTAATTATTTTTTCACTAAACTCCCAGCATACAAGCAAACCACCAGGTGGATATTATACAGTCCGGAATATGTTTTTGCATTCAAATTAACAACTTTCAAGTGTGTTTTTGCATTTATTTTATTTTTAATGCTGAGATTTTTATCTCTTACAAATTCAGCCTTTTTTTTTTTTTTCTTACCACTTCTGACTGCATCTACAATATGCCAGGTGCAATATGCCAGGTGGTTTATAGTTACATTTTCAGTCTTTTGAGCTGAATCTGCCTATCCCTTGTTATCATCTGTGTTCTTTTAATTTTGTGGGTTTACTATGTCAACTTACGACTTTGTAAGTCTTATGCCTTTCTTCTCAGGAATTATTTCCCACAAATGAGTAGCCATACCTTGATTTATGTTGAGTACTTCTTGATAATGGCTATAAAAACGCACCTTTTGGCTCACAACTTATAATTCCTAGTCTAGTATATCTGTATTTAAATCTTGAACTGATTAGAAAATATGTTTAGATATATTTTTATTTTTTAATTTTTTTCTCTTTGGGTTTTTAGACTCAAATATCTGCTCCATAGCTGTTTAATGTTGCCATTAGCTTATATGCAGGCTCTTGGTAAAATCCTTGACCGCAGCTTGATTGTCAGGAACCGCATTGGAAAGTTCTTCCTATCGTTGTCAGGTCTTTGAGTGTCTGCTTCAGCCTGAGCCTGTGCCTTATCAAACTTAGAAATACATTTGATTTCATGAAATACGATACAAGACTTCTGGTAGCACCCCAGTTTATATTAGAAGACTTGAGCTTTCCAGTCCCAACAATTCTTTCAAGTAATCAACAAAACAGAAAGGGTGATCCCATCCCAGGTGGTGGTACAGTAGCTTGAAGCATTTTTTTTGGTCCAAAGTAAAGCCTGTTTTGACTTGTTTAGATGGGTGCCAACCAAGAGGAGTTCCACTGATGTTGCTGGATTTCCATCAGCATAAACAAGGTCAGGAGGAGGCCCGTTGTGTTTTAGAACTGTCATGAGCACAAGGCATGGCACTGTAGTGCTTCTGCACTGCTGCTGCCAATTTTTAATAGCATTTCTTGGCAAGTTGGTGAAACTGGATAACACTGCAGTTCCAACAGGGACATTGTAATGGCTTTAAATGTTGCTTATATTTGATATCATCAACAGATACCAGATTCCCCAAAGTAACACGTTCAAAAATAATTTGCTATCCTGTCCAGACCTAATCACCATAGAGTCCACGTGTTTGAGCAGGAAGAGACAATAGCTCAGAGAGAGAAGCCACAGCCCTTCAGCAAAGTGTTAAGCAGCTCTACAAAGAAGTGTGTTGGTATTGTGCTCAGGCTGCACATCGTGTGGAAAACAGCTCTTGTTTCCTGGAGTCCGTTTGATATTTGTTTTTGCTTTTTTTCTGTGACTGAGTAGAGGTAATTATTCAATGTTACTCGTTCCAACAGAATGTGCATTATAAAGACCTTAAGATTATTTTTTTTCCTGGGTGAATATTAATTCCCCTTTTCCATATTTTCTAGAAGGCTTTGTTGGCAGTTCTTTTCTAGCTAGAGAGGATTCCTTGTTGAGTGTTAGCCCCAGATGTGCTCCTTGATAACCAGATTTGCCTCCCCTGAGTGCAGTGGGTGGAATGACGGACTAGTCATTGTGGTGACAGAATTGAAGAATTCTTGGTCACCTCAAATTGTTTCATGATAAACTTGCAATAAATTTTGCTGTATTCTTAAATGACCTAATCCTTTTTATGGCAAGCTCAAAGCATAAATATCTTCAACAATAAAAAGTCAAAATACTTAATTTTGTTATCCTGACCCTCCCTCCTCCTTTCCTTTGAAGATAGATTTTTCAGCCAATTTACTGTTTGCTTCTCTTTCCAGATTCAGAGTATAGAATAACTATGTAGTTTGATTAATTTTCAACTGGCAAGATTATATTTCATTTATGTATACACTTGAGTGTGCATTTTCTATTCACTTATGTCAGAGCTTGGACCAAAATGACGAGAGGTAAATTACTGTTCACAACTGTTTCAGTGCTCCTGCTGTGTATATTCACATCAATGAACCAGGAGCAGCATTGGTTTTTCCACCTCTCTCTGGGTCAAATACTCTTCCCAGTTAAACATGAGTTTAGCAAATACTTTTTTTCTCACCTTTGTGTAACAAAGCTGGTCTTAACAATGAGTCAGAGAAGATGAAGTACAAACCCAGTATTTGGTTAATTCTAAGGAAAGACTGGGTTGTTGGGATGAGCAGGTAAGAAGAAAACTTAAAATATAATTTTGAGGTCTTGCCTCTGCTGTATGTTGTCGAAAGTACATTAATTGAAAATACTTGCATGTACTTGAAGTGCAGTTGAAAGGTCACAAAGCGATTCTCACAGAAGTGGAGCTTTCACAACGTTATCTCTGCCAAAAAGTTGTTTCCCTCAAACGTTGTATGATGTGTTTTCAGTTGCCACTGTCTGCCACAGAAGTGGCTCTGTTTCAGTGGCACCATAGCAGTTTGTGAGTGTTGGAATGAAATGCTTGGTAGAAAAACACCATTCTGACACCAGGCAAATTAGTCATTGACTTGTTTGGGGATGTGGTTATTGCCAGTTCGCACTCACTCACGGTAACTGCAAAGGAACTTTATGTGCTGCCTTAACATTTCAGCAATGCTAAGCAGCTGGGGTTTGACCAGGTGGAACTAGAAGTTCTGCATCTCTTGACACACAGTTTTAGTTTTAGCAAAGCTCTTCTTATCCTGCCTTAGATAGAGGTGAAGGCGTTTTCTTTAAAAATTCTATGTTGGTTGTTTCCAGTACAGTCCGTGGAAACCTTTTGTATGTTAAACATGCACCTTCTGGCTAAAGGCAGTACTAGCACGATGGTGTGGGTGTTTATTAGTGTTGGGAGGGGGGTTATCAAGGCATTATAAGAAACCCTACCTAAGAAAGATTTTTCCTAAATCTTTTCCTTCTGTAGGTGCAGAACTTTACAGTGGGTACCTCTGCCTCCAACAGTGTTTTCCACTGCACTGTTAAAGGGTACTTATTATGTGAACATGATCCAAAAGTTTCTTCATTAAATGTTTCTTTTTGTCGTCACAGCTCTTAAAAGGATGTCTTCCTCCTATCTTTGCCCTGGCTTTAGCACGTAATGGGGACAGCATTGCTGACCACGTTCTCTTTTGTTATCGCTGTCAGTGAAGGAGTGAGAGCACACCAGCATCTCAGGTGATAATTAAGAGACATGAATGTTGTAGATGATGGTCTGTAGCTGTAAATATTTTAATGATAAATTGCCAGCAAGGTAGAGAAATTTGAAAACATATTATCTGGGTGCCAACTAATTTAAGAGGCTGTTTTCAGGCTCCATTGGAGCTGGAAAATACCAATCACCAGAGCAAGCAGTCTCTGTCACTGTTCTGTTTCCCAGCTGCTTCTCTTGGGCTGTAAATGCCAACACAGAATTTCCTTGCGAAGTCTGAAATCCAAAGCATTATCTGTCTTTCTGTGATTTCAGATCTCCTAAGGACTCAAGAGGGAAACTAATTAATTTCAGGCTACATGTCCTCATCACCTAAAAGAAAGAACCAAAATCATAGACAATTCATAGGCCAACTGCCTGTCACTAGGAGAAATCACCAGAACTTCTGAGAAGAGGCAAAAGCCATTTAATGGTTAGAAACAGCAACTGCTAAATAAAGAAGGGGAATAAAAATCTTCAAAGCCTTCTCTTCAGCTTTGTACTTGAAAGCTGCCTAACACAAGGCCACCTCCCTGGCTATCACCCTGCCCATTTCCACCTGTGCCTGGTCATTTCTACTGCAGATTAACGGAAGTTTAAGGTAATGGAAATAAACTGTACAGTACAGCTATGGAGGTTTTAATCCTGTCTGCACTCTCATTTTCTCTCTTGTGGATCTATCATATAAAAAAATCAAAGTATTTTAAGAAAAAGTAGAAAAGACAAAGTTACAAAAAAAAAAAGTTCAAACTGATACAGCTCCAAGTGGAATGAAGATACTATGCTGACAAAGGCAATAGGGTTTTATTTTGAATATTTTGTCATCCCAAGCAAAGTTTATCCTTTAAGTTGAATGACAGTGTTTCATTTTTTCATCTTTTGCTATTGTCTTCAATGGCAGTTGTGGTCTATACGTCTGCTTCTGTACGATGGGGCTCATTTGATAGGTATATTTTTTCACTGATGCCATCTTAAAAGAAAATATTCCTCTAATTTGGGCTGCTGGAGTGGAGGATATGTCAACAATTAGCATCATGGTGGTCTTTTGAGTGCTGAGAAAGCACTGAAAATGACATGGAACAGACAGATGTAGAAAAGCCACTGCTGCCATTTGGCTTTTGAACTTCATCTCATGACACAAGCACAATGCAGTGTACTGTAACTATAAATCCAGCTCTGGGCCCTTCTGATCTCTGGACAGGTCCAGCTCCAGGCTGTGCAGGTAACTCCCACTTCGTGGGACACCAAACTGAAGCTTGAAGTAAGAATCCTCAGCTGACTCTGGAGTCAGTTACTGGACCACCTCTCATTGTACATTTTCATTTAATATCTTCCTTCAAGCTGCAAAACCTTGCTAAGCCATAGCATGTGCATGGATCTTCCCCTTCTGGTTTAGCTGCAGAGCAGAATTGCTCACGTTTCAATGTTGTTGTTGACCAGTGCTATGAACTTCCTCACCTCACCTGGCAGGCTCTCAGGCGGGAGCTTTGGAGTTCGATTTTCACAGTGTATTTTGGATAAAGCAGAAAGAAGTGAAGGAATGTTCAGACATGTTGAAGCTTTGTGTCATTTGCTGAGGTGCTTGTATGCCTGATTAATTGTTGCCTAATTGTAAACCCTTGGGATCATACTTTTCACCAGTGAGAAGAAAATGTTACACAGACTGCCAAGAAATATCAGATTTTCCATCCCAGCTGTTTTCTGATTAAATGGCTACACCATGAGTTTAAAAGAGCTGTTCAGCTGCACTTTGGGATGTTTTGCCTTTTGTTTATCCCTTTAGTGCCATGCCAAACAGAACCTCTGCTTCACCTCTCTCTCTCAACAGAGGATTTTTGGTATCTAGCAGCAGCGGATAGGTACAGCTGAAAGGACGTGCTTGGCTTTCACTTTTTCCATCTCAGGATGTTGCTGTGTCCACTCCAGGGGAAGGGGTCAGAAATAAAGTAATGCTTATACTATGTAGCTAGGCAAAGGAACAGTGAATGCAGTTGCATTTCAAAACTTTTTTTTTTTTCTTTTTATCTTTGTCTTCCATTTAAAACAAAAAGAAAACTGTTCTTGGAAATAGTTCAGATGGTCAAACTAGACAGTATTTCTCCTGTTCTTAATTTCACATCTTTTCAAAAGCAAAGCAGCTCAGTCCTTGGTGTCATAGTTCACGAACACCCTACAGTCTTTTGGTGATGCGCATGTGGTTCATGGAGTGCCATTTGGGAACCACAAGTAAGACGGTAGCAGAATTACCATTAGCTGCATGAAATATGGGCACTTGCTTTGGTCGTGGCCTATGGAGACCTACGTGTTTTGGGGCCTTTGGGGACAACCTAAAGTTCAGGTTTGGTCCTTTTTGGTGTTATATTCAAGAGTGAAAAGAGGATTCAGGCTGGAGAATGAGTAGCTGAGCAGCTCTTCTGGCCTGCTGGAGGCTGAGGATGACTTCCAGCCAGCTGTCTGGCTTAATGTTACTTCTGAATGTTGCAGGTGTTGCAATCAGTATTGGCGTATCAGGGGTGAGCTAATTTGCTCTGAGACCCAGATCAGAGGCAGGTACAATAGGAGAAGATGCAAGGGAAGGGAGGGGAACAGCAGTGAGGAGTTAGCGACCAGAGCAAAGAGCAGGTGAATGTGGCTTTTGGAAGCAACACGCAACATGTGTGGGACTTGTGTGGGCCTGGATGATAGAAGCTCAAACTGCAGTTCTTGATTTGACTGCAACCTGTAGGAAGAACTGACAGAGCACTTGAAAAGGTGGAGAGAAGGTAAGAGAGATTGTGCTAAGAATTTGTGATAATAATAATAATAATAATAATAAAGTAACCCTTAAAAGCTCAGAATTCTCAATTTCTCATTGATCTCTGTTACCTTGCATTGACGCAGAAAGTACTCATGATCTGGTCTGTGAGATGTATCCAAAGTGAGGTAGCTATGAACTTGTGGTGGTGGTGTTTCCTACCACCATGTGCCTCTGTCCCAGCAGTAGAGTTTGCTATGAATACATGGAAGCTGTGAATTAATGTTTTTGTAATTAGTCTTTTTTCTATCACACACAGATTATTTTCAGTGCAAGTAGAATGTGCAGCTTAAGTGGGTTGCTGTTCTTTTCTGAAGGAAAATGCTGTTGGGTTTTATGTGGTTTTTAGGCATGTTTATGGAGGTAAAAGCAGGTTGCAAGTGATTTAGTGATTTTTCTTTAGGAAACAAAAATAGCCCAAAGAAAAGGTGGGGAGAAAACAACGCAAAAAAAAAAAAAAAAAGTAAGAATTATTTTTCTCATAGCAAAAATAAACTAACTATTGTTATTAATAGATAGCATGTGATTCCTCAACTGCAATTTAAGTATGTAGTTTGTTTATAGCTGAGTTTTACGCTTTGAAAAAAAGGAATTTCCTTTAAAGGAATAACTGTGCTAGAAATAAAATGCCACTGTAAATATCAATGCAATTACTTTTTTTTTTTTTTTATCAGAGAGTCATGACAGTGACTTGATATTTCAAGTGTGTTTTGTATGTGGCCTGCCATATCATTTGTGCTTTGTTCCAGGCATTAATTTTGTAGTGTGCTCCAGCTTTGAGGACTGGCAGGACGGAGACCAGCTTAAGGGAGGTTGTAATTGGACTGATGGATTTGTTCCCACATGGCTGTTACCACTGGATCCCACTGAGAGGGTGATAAAATGCAAAAGGGGCTGCTTACACACACAACACTGTTAGAGACTGCATCTTTTCTCCTTTTCACCAGAAAGGTGAGACATTTTTGCTGATACTCAGTTAAGAAAACATGCCAATTCCCTGTCAGTTCTCTGTGCCGTCACTTTGCCAAGCACCTTCTTTCTTGTGCTTAAATCTGGTAAGCTCTTCACGCAAAAATATTCTATCCATACTTCTACATGAGCCCTTACTCATGTATTTTTGCCTGGAACCCATTAGTGGGAGCATCGCGTGCTTGCTATGGGAGCAGAGAACAGCTCCCTCCATGTGGTTTCTGCTGCTGAGCACTGAACAGCGACAGGGAGCACGGGCAGTAGTGCCTTCTGTAAGACATTTATACATCTTCAGCCATTTCTTAACAGCTGTTTTCTCTCTTAGGCAAACTGTAAACAAAGATCCTTTTTCTGCTCCTTAACAAGTGTAAAAAGTTCAGTGCTGTCTCTAATATTTGCTCTTAATTCCCTACATCTTGTTCTGAATTTAGTCACGGTGTTGTTGGTAGCTTTTGCAATGGCATTAGGACAATCCAGGAGTATACCTGGATTTACCGGTGGGGGGGGGGGGTCATTATTCCTGGGTGAAGACTGGGTATGCTTAATCTCAAAACTGATGCAAAGGAAAATAAATCACTGAAATGAGCACTGGCATAGCTAGATTGTTCTTTTTGTTTGGCCAGTGTGATTACTATAGACTGCAAGTAAAATGATTCTGTTACAACGCCCTCTCTTTTCTTTTCCTTCTTTTTCTTTTTTGTAATATTTCAATGATTTTTTTTTCCTGAAAAGAACAGTATTTTTGTGTTAAAAGATTTTAAATTGACCTGTTCCCCAAAGGTATGAGCAATAGGCTCGTGGTTTCTTCCACATGAATTTGATACTGCAAGCTGAGCTCATCTAGAGCAAGTCCTTAGTCACAGAACAGTCTGTTTTGACAGTCCTAAATGATCCATACAAGTCACCCTTGCTGTACAAGAATTAAGTAATGTCTCTGTGTCAACACTTTGTAAGAGTATGCTGAAGTTAATTTGCACCCCAGGTCAGAGCCCAGATTCTTTCAAAAGAGTGACATGGAGCATAACTTTTTGGATTTCTGTAGACCTTGGCTAGGATCTATATTAAGATCTTGGCAGCACAATGCATGAGTGTCCTATACAAGACCAATGAGAAATCATAGCAGCTAGCTGTTCACAGACTTCGTTTTTTGACTTATGACTAGTCACAGAAATTGTCCAAATTCATTTTACTGCTGTACAAATCAGCAAGTTGAGATCTACTTAATTACTAGTGGTAATTGCCATCCCTTGTTTCTGATGCTCTGTATTCAAAAAAGTAAAGTAAAAATCCTTACCCAGAACTACATTCTTTTTCCAGTGTGCTATATGTGACAGATGAGATCCACAGTCACAGTTTTCTGGTTTCAGTGTCAACCACGTGAAGCCAGAGGCTTCGTGTAATGAGCTGAATCAAATTCTCTGCAAAAAGTAAAAATCAATGACAAACATCACTGCTGTAACCTTAGTGCAATTTTCCTGTCATTTACCCCATTATGATGCTTGGAACTAAGATGCAAACAAATACAATCTTGAAAGGAGAAAATAATTGTGCAGAGTCAAGTCTCTTATATGAATCATCTTTTAATTGCCTGCATTAAACAATTCACTTCATGTGGAAAATATTATAAGAGATTTCAAAAAGAATAGTTAGCTATATGCGCCTCCTTCCTACTGCAGTACCTGCAGTAGCCACTTCCAGCTGCCTAGATTGTAAATGTTTAAAATTTATCTAGATAAAACATAAAAACTCTGAATTGTTACTGCTACTCACCACAGAGAGAAGCTGGAGCTGATAAGAACAGGTCCACTCATATATCTAATGTGGCCTTACCTAAAAGTGAATGGGTAGATAAAAAGAGTCAAAATCAAGTACTCTTTTTCACGTCTGCCTTTGGAATAAAAGATGCTTAGAAGTAAAAATAGTTGGAAGAAAAAGGGTATTATCTTCTAGACTTATAGCATGCTTTTGGATAACTTTCCATTCTGCTTAATTGCATTGTATAAGGCAGGAGCATTAATGGCCTTCTCATTGTTCCTTCCATTATAGTTTCAGATTCTGGACACCAGCTTTTGGGTGTCTGTTCCAGATCATCTTTCTGGATCATTTCATTTGTGACCAAGTTTAACCCAGGTTTCTTTGGATGAAAAGACAGTGTTAGGTATCACAGGTTCAAAGCACGCACTTGATATTTGTTGTTCTCGATTATTTTTTTAAATTTCTAATAAATGATATTAACAATTTTCTGGATTGACACAGGTAACCACTAGTGCCAGTGGCACTGTTAAGAGCCACCTGCATTGTTACATTAGTTGAACATTCTTCAGACTTTGTATAGGATCTGTGTTGCCCAGAAGCCCTGCAAGGAAGTTAGCTACCGTTAGCTATGTTTTACAGGTGAGAAAACTGAGAGAAGGGACTTCACAAAGCCACAGTCAATAGACACGGACATCCTGTTGTGGTCAGTCACTCCCCTTCACTGATGTGAAGCTTGAAGGATTCCGCGGTCTGTTTCCAGATAGCTCTTTGTTAGGGCACTGTCATTTGGAGCTAACCACGAAAATGTACAGATGGACAGTTGCTCCTAGGCAGAACACAAAGAGGATCTTTAAGATATTTCTGTGTTTATATGAGCTTCTTTCCTTCCTCTTACTCTTCAATATCCTTTTGAGAATTTGTAGCTCTAGGATTGCAGAAAGCAGGGTGCTGAAATGGCATCAAGAGATGGCATTGCAACTGAACATGACCTTGGCGATAAAAGCATACCCTGCAAGTAATGATAGGGTGAAAACTCATCCAGCCTTGAGTAATTGGGTGTATTTGCAGCAAAAGCATGCACGTACACCGAGATCACACCTCTTAAAAGAATTCCAGCTAGTGGTATGTAACTTTCTTTCTTTTAGAGTACATTTTCTTAATGTACAAGGGGTCATAACCACTTAGTTATGGATGTCCCTTCCTTTGAAGTGTTTAAGGCTGCATTGGGTGGGGCTTTGAGCAACCTGGCGTAGTGGGAGGTGTCCCTGCCCATGGCAGGGGGATTGGAACTAGATGATTTTTTTAAGTCCCTTCCTACCTAAACCATTCTGTGATTTCAACCCCTTGTACCTATTCCTTATTGACTATTTCCATTACATTTCTTCATCATCATTCCCCAGCTTTGCTGGACTGGAACACATAAGACCAATCCATCTCGTCCTCTCCTCTTGCTGCTCAGTGATGCAAACATTCTTCTCACGGTTAGCACAGCTGTAGAAAAGAGGAGCAAAGCCAGAAAGAGAAAGGAGAAGGAAAAAAAAAAAAAAAGGCAAATAGGAAATCAATAAGATGGCAAAAGCTGACGAGTAAGGAAGAAAGACACAAATAAGCAAAATAAGATAGGTGGGGTTGAACGATCACAGAAAATAAGGGATGGGTGGAGAAGAAAACGATGGTGGTCCTAAAATATGTGCTCCATACAATATTTTCACAAAATAATTGAGTCACTGCAACCTAGGGGTGATGCTTCCATGCATGACACAAGAAACCACCCATGAGCTGAGCTGGAAAAGATGTGACCCAGGAAGAAGGTAACATTCTGGTGGCAAAGGAGAATGTTTTATTTGCAACTGGGGAGCCTTGCTGGCTCTTAGGAGTAAGGAAAAAACAGGCATGATTCATACGCGTCTCCCCACCACCAAGTACTTGCCACCCAGGTCTGGTTGTTGATGAGTTTTAGGACAAAGCAGTTCAGATGTTGTCTACGTCAAAACTCTGGAGGAGCAGTTAAGATTTTCTGAAATCAGATGGAAAACAGGCATGTTTCGTGTTTTGGGCAAAATAATACACTCTTAATAATAATGATAAAATGCACCTAGCTTACATCCCCAGTGCTTAATATCCAATACAAAAATACAAAATGTTACTTAATGAGCTTAATGTTTACTTGCCTTATATGCTTTGGAGTTATACTGTATAAAACAAGTTTAAAACATTCTAATATAATATTTAGTATTAAATAGCTCCCTGAGTTGCCAGCTCAGTGGAGTAGTAGGTCTTAGCACTATCCATCTTTTGCCCTGGAGGACCCCAGTTGACTTAACAATATTTTGTGGAATAAAACAGTGGAATAAACAATATCTTCAGGGATCCAATCAACTGTCCCTTAAACCAGTGCTTTCCTTGGTCTTTACTCAAAATTTGTCGTAAGCATAAAACTATGCCATGGTGGGCTAAGACTAGATAAAAACATACATATATATGTATGTATGCATGGCAAAAAGGAGTATGATTGTGTTGGATGTATGGGAACGTCCCTTTGGCCATCCATGATGTGTGGGCTGTTTGACCCTCAAAAGAAACAATGCAAATGCTACTGCTTGTTAGGTGGGCTGTTGTGTTTTTCTTTTATAAGCATCCATAAAGCTTTAATTACTGGGGGAAAGGGCAGGCTTTGTTATGAGAAGCAATCACAGAGACTCACTTTTTCCAAAAGGTATGTTGTACTTACTTGCAGATTGTTACACAGTGTGGTGATGAATAACACTTGGAAGCAGATGTCAAAGGCATCAGTGTTGAGTGGAAATGTTACATTTTTTCCACTTGTGTCTAGTTTAGACTATATTAAAGAGAAGGGAAAATTTTAAAAGCTGAAAACATGTTGAAACACGTTATGGTTGTGACAGAATTGACGACAGCCAGGAAATTCCAACGTAGGGTCCTCACTCCATCTCTGCTGGGCACTCAGACTAGATGTCCAACATCCAAGCTCTTGAGTTAGTGTTGGTCACAGAAGTTGTATCCTTGTTATTTGTTATTACATGTATGCTTGTCTGATGCTGGCTGATTTCCTCTCTTCTTTTGATCCTTCATAAAACTTTATAAAGTCCATGTTCTGCATCATGTGCCCTCAGACCTACTCAAAGCTGTTAGGTAACAAGGAACTTTTTAAAAAATTATTTTGAATAGTCTGCATCCCAGAAAGATCACAGAAGATTTATTCAACAGACAAGAATGAATACAAATATGAACTTATATCACTGTTTATAAAAGCATGTGATATTCATATAAACCTCACATTAAAATATTTTCTTTGCATGTGTTAGTAATAAAACCTTTTGTATTATTAGAATATGAATATTTAAATCAAGTTTTTTGTGTTTTTTGTTGTTTTTTTTTTTGCTTTTTTTTTTTTTTAACTTGAAGCTAATGCCAGATTATATTTTGCTCAAATGTTAACAACAAAAATAACTCTGACTGAGCTCCCTTGGATCCTCCTGTCTGAGATGCCCGAATGGTACAGAAGTGTGCTGCACAGACACAGTGTGGCACAACCCTGGCTACATATTAATACATAAAATATAACCATGCTAACCTTGATGCTTATGTTTTGTGTACCCTGCTTCTCTGTAGTGGCCAGATCGTGCATTTCTCCCATGTGTTAGTCTAGAGAAGGTGCTATGTCCCAGTGACCTATAGATCATAAAGATTGTAGTTAAAAGTAGGCTACTGTGCTTGTGCAGAATGACCACGGAAATTAATTCTTCGAATTGAACTAGAAGATTCCCAATCTTACAGTTCCACTGATTAAACATAGTGTATCTTCAGTTATTCCAACAGTTGGTTACCAGAGTGTCTGAATTTGCTGCTTAACTCCTGGTCCCTGTTTGTGGACTTTCTACCCAGTGGAGTTGCAAGTGTCCTTGTCTCAGACTGAAATGCTTCTGCTCTTCGATCTCTTCATTTAGGTACTTACAAAGTTAGCTCTGAATCCTCCACTTAGGAGCTACACTGGTTTAACTTCCTAAACACCTGTCCCCAAAGCATCTTTAATAGTCCTGAACCAAAGTCAGAAAGCATAAGTCAGAACGTGTAGGTGCCAACCGTGTGGTGGTGCTGGAGGCACCTGCACAGGTGTCATACCATAGGTTGATGTCGCCACATTTTCTATATTGGATGTGTTCTGGTTTTAGCCGTGCCATTGCATTTCAGAGTTCTTGTTGCACTGTTTATCCACTGAGCCCTGCACAGGATTTGGAGCCACGATGTAGCAGATGAAAGCCCCTGAAGCATGGCTGTAGACAAAATATATGACATTACCTTTGGCTGTAGTTTGGCTGAAGTTGATATTGTTGGCCAGGCTACCAAGTGATCCAGATCGCTCTTTATCAGTGACCAAGCTCTTTCCATTTTCTGCTCTCATAATGTTTTTTACATCAATCCGTGGTGAATATTGTTTTTGTTTCTTCCTAGTCACCAATACGATATTTTAACACGGTGCCAAGATCTCTTTGTGGTTATCAGCAAGCAAGTGTATTTCTGACCATCTGTTTATATGCAAAGAGTTGTCATTTAGCTAATTTTAATCCTGATATGTGTGGTGTTGACTTTTTATCTCTCTGGTTTCACAGTAAACATATATTTTTTAAGTTTGGCCAGAGTCATCTTCTGTAAGCCCATGTTGATTTGGATTAAGTATAAATGTTCTTTAATTGAGTTGAACAGGTTGAAGCCCTGTGCTTGTTGCCTTCGCTATACTTCCTTGTCTGGGAAGTGAAGCTGACCAGGCTGTATTTGGCCAGGCTGTCCAACTTATCCTTTTTAGAGAACTGGCATACCATCAGCTTTCTTTTAGTCCTCTGGAAATTCTGCTGTCTTTTAAGAATTCCAAGTATTCCAAGACTTATGATGTCGTGCGATCTCGAATCCAAACTCTCTACCACATTTCCCTTCACAAAAATAACTATGAACTTTCTAAATTCAATTTATTTCTTTAAAGCATTTCCAATGGTATAATGTTTTGTAGAAGTCTTTTATTGCAAAACCTAAATTTGAAGCTGAAAAGCTACTTTAAAAACATGTTTTTAAAAGATCCTCATTGTTCTACGCAAGCCATTGCAGTCTGCGGTGCAGTTAATTGTTAGACTATTGTGCTATAAAGCACTGCGTGAAGCATGTAAAATTCAAAGTGGGTGCATGTAGATAACTAATTTTAAGGCAAGTTGTTTCCTGAGTACACCACGGCTTGAATCTTACTGGATTTTCTATTGGAAGTAAAATCTTTATTTAGCTAAACACAAAGAACTACCGAGTAGTCAGTGAAGGAAAGTGATGAAAAATGTGCTGTGGAAGAGGTTAATTTTTGAAATACAGAGAATTTTAACATCCATGGGGTGTTTGACAGCAAGCCAAAAGTTATCAACTCCAAACTGCTGGGAGAAAAGGGAAGATCATAAAGGGCGAGGGTTAGAAAAGCCCTGGGGTCTGCTGGAGTTATTTGCTAGACCCAAAGCAAGGTTGTGGCCATTCTGAGATTTGGAGGTTAAGCGGAAGAGATTACATCTATTATGGAAAGAACACGGTCAGCGAGTTGAGGACATCCAAGTACTGTATTCTTGTGGACCAAGTTGTAGGAAAGCATGGTCGGTGGTTTTCAAGGCATGTGCAAAAGCATCTCATTTGGATCTGATCTTGTTCTCTTGTCCTCTTGATATGAATGGAAAGTATTTTAGGGCTTGAGTACCTGTCAGGCCATGGACTGCTGTTTGTCCAAGCGTGCTGATGGATCTATATGCATTTTGGCAACATGAACTGGTTTTAATGTTGGACTATCTAATGTGATTTGACAGGAAAGCTTAGGGACCACCCTTGCAGAGCATGCATCATCTCCAGATTGCACTTTGGAAGGCAGAGTTGAAAGTAAAATTGAAGAACAGTATCTACCAGCAGAAATGTTGTCTTGTGCTTGATAGCACCGTTTGTTCCACGCCCCCCACCAAAAAAAAAAAAAAAAAAAAAAGGATTTAAAAAGGATTTTAGAGATATAACAAAGGCCAGATGCTTGTTCCTAGTAACATTGGTTCATGCTCTAAGATTTTAGTCATTTTTCCAAAGTTTGATACCTTCAGTGGTGTGTTTTTTCTAAAATGTCAATATAAATTTTCACACATTAAACTAATGGTGTTTAAAAATGAAACCACCTCAGCAGAGCATATATATATATATATATATATATGGCTTATACATTTAAAGCTATTTTAAAAGCACTAACCTATTAAATACAGAAGAGTTTCGTAGCATTAGTATCACTTTCTCTGTTTTACAGCCAAGGGAAGCTGATGAATAAAATAAGCCCATGGCAGAACTGATGTGAAAGCTGTGGAGAGGAGAACATCAGGATACCTTCAAGTACCCAGTTCTTCCCCTCATGTGGCTTCTATTATTTCTAACACTTAACTTTTTTTAATCAGTGGTTTTAATTTTTATTTTTTTTTTCCTGTAAACTTCTGTTTAGCAAATGTGCTTTCTGGCATCAATCCTTTCTGCATGCAACCAAAAGCTCACAAGATTATGGCCAAGTTATAAACCCCTATGAAAACAGGCAAAACAACCACCAACAACCAAAACTATAGCCAGGCTCTGTCTTCCATGCCTCCCCCCCCCCCCATAATTTTTTTGTTAGGGAACACAGGGACAGAATGAACAAGCCCCTGGTGTGATTATCTATAGATGGTTTCCAAGATGACTTTACTCCTTTCTAGAGCAAGAAGTCTTCCCATGTAGTTCTGTAAGTATTTGCAATCCCCCAGGATAATACTCTGCACTATTACAGTGATGCATTTTTCCAGGAACCAAGTGCAAATTCAGTCAGTCAATCAATAAACAAATCTCTTTTTTGTTTTTATCTTTGGTTCTTGTAAACGCTACGGTCAAAATGCTGCCTCTATTGGAAACTTCTTTTACGAGTGCTGTAAGAGTTTGGGAAATCTGTCAAACATTGTGAGCAGCTGCTGAGCAGAGCCCTCCGATCCGTGTGTGCTTTGGCATCGGCGGGATGCACAGGAGCAAAGAGTGAGTGGAGGAACTGGGCTTTGAAGTCTGCTTGGTGATGTTATATTATTCTTGGCTCTTTGTGCTTTGGAAAATACACTACATCAAGTTCTCATCATTGCTGTAGTGCACAGTTTTTCTTGAGGCTGTGGAAGGGTGGTTTTAGCATTACGTTCAGCTATGAAACACCTCAGACGTTTCACTGCTGAGATTGTTATTTTATTAAATTCTTGTTAGTTTTTTCCTTTATATGATTGGACTGGCTCCCCGGTTTGTTTCTGGGGGTGTTTCGTGCTTTCACCACAAAACTTATGCGTACCCTCATCTGCATTTGCGATAGTTTCATAATGACTAAGTCACAGCTGAATTTCCTGCTTTGTAGTTGGATTCACCTGCACCCCACGCCCCGAAACCACAGTAATTTCCCCATGTTCCATCTTCCACCCCCAGCTGCAAGAGCTCTTTACAACCTTTAACGCTCTTGAGCTCAAAAACCCCAAACCACAATTTTGGGATACTTAAGAATTGGAACATGGGATGTTTTTGTGGATGTATCCGATCCTGATCCTGTCCACCTTTCGGAAGGCAGGAGCTTATGGGTTTTGCATGAGAAAGATGCTCTGCTACCAGTACTGTTTCTGCATTCGTGTAGGTAATAGCAACCTGTGCTTTTGGGACAGGTGCATCTTAAATGCACTGCCACCCTGCAGCTGGCTAAGTGACCTTGGTGACAGCCACTGGGCAAGGTGTTAGCTCTACTGGGCACCAGTGTTTTTCCTTCTGTTAAGATTAAATGAAGAGCAGGGAAGATTTGTTAACTAGGGGCAGGGGTGGGAGAGAGGGGAGAAAAGTTTACAGGATAAAAGCTTTTTCAACAGTGACTTGAAAACCCATATGGCTGCTCAAGAGATTCTTACTCCCTCCAGCTGCATCCAGAAGATTCATCCTTCTCTGGTACAAATAGTATAGTTTGCACTCTTAACTAGAAAAGCATGTTGATCCCAAAGTGCCAAATTCTGCTTGCCAAATATTGCTACAGATCTAGAGCTTTTTTCTTCTTCTGTTTTAAATTTTTTGTTTGCTACTCCCTGGCTTGGTAATGCTTTCCTACATGCAGACTCGCATTCAGATATGTAAAAATGCAAGTCTTTTGTCTTTTGTTGTTGTTATTTCAGTGAATGCCTTACAGCTAAATTCCTCTACACTGTAAACCGCAGCACAGAATTAGTAAGTCCATTACCTTAGCTTATGACCTGACTGAGTGGAGCAACGTATTGTCTTCAGACCCTTCTTTATGCCTCCATGCCTGAAAACAAATAATCTTATGCCTCAAATCCCAAACTAAGCTCTTGATAAACATGTTATTACCCAGAACTCAGCTTTGGTAGTGCTTTAAGACAAGTAAAATTAATAAGGGATGAAGGAATTCTTGTGGACTTGTAAATCTGTAGTAACTCTTCGATGTCAGCATAAAGCACAGCTTAATTCTAAACTTGTAGCAAAATCACAAAAAAATTTGGAAAGATTTAAACTTTGTAAAAGGCTTTACAATCTGACTGTTTAAGCATTTGAAGTGTTCCTGCAAATGAGCCATATCTAATATGAGCAAAGGGTGTTGAAGCAGGCTTTAACAGATTACTTTTTCTTTCTCTCATTTTGCCTTTTTTTTTTTTTGTCACGCATTAAAATGATCAGAATTGGTTTTCTCCCTTGAATACTGAAAATTTAATAAGTGCTGTTACTGATAATGTCCTCTATGATTGTAAAACAGGTCACCAGCTCCGTGTTGGCATTAATTGTCGTCAGAGGGAGGTTCAGCACCTGCTGGTTTGAGCTGTGACTCCAGCTGAAGGAGCCTGGGTTGGGCAGTTACCGTCCCACTGCTGCCTCGCCAGGGTTTACAGAGCTTTGCTCAGGTGAGTTTAAATAGTCCTTACTGGTGGGCAAGGAGAAAAAGAAGGAAAACAGGAAAAACAGCATGAATGAAGACCTCAGAGCAATTACAAGTTTCTCTTTGACTTTCTACTGAAATTGCTTCTTCAGTTCACTGAAGTCCAGTTGATTATTTCCTTTTCCAGAAGAGGTAGGGGCAGAAGTAGAAGGGTTCCTAGGCCTCCAGAAAGAAAGAAGTTAAGGGAAAACATGAGAAGCTTTGTGGGAGATGCTGAAGGCATCAGATCCCAAAGGCAGCAGGGCCTGGTGGGGAGGTGAAACGGACCTTGTGTTACCTCTGTCTGGGGCAGTCTCTGACCACCTGCAAGAACAGGTAGCTGTTAAATGTAGCTTTGCCGCTGGCATTGATTTTTAAATAAAGCAACTAAACTAACTTTCATGTCCTTCTAGCACTGCAGTGTCACTGCGGTGCTCTGCAGTTGCTGGTAGCTGATGGTGACACACTGTTTATTACAGCGAGGTTACATTGAGTACATTTTACAGGCACGTTGCCTATCTTTTTAGAGGAAAGAGTCAAAATAGCTACTGGATGCCAGGCACTGGAAGATATGAATGAATTTCTGTGTGCCCCTACATCCAGCAGGAGTAAAGCAAAGGAAATGTCCTTCTGATAAATACCCTTACATGTTCCATTTGCAACAACGCTTGCAAAGTCAACTGTAGAAAGGGGAGGAACTGCTAGTGGGAAGAATGCAGGTTGATACCAGGTTGCTTTTATTCGGCCAAAGCCAGCAAACAAGCATCAAACAGCTCCTTTGAACTGGCTAGCAAGCTGCAAAAGTTCTTCCATCATTGCTCTTTTAACTCCATTCTTATCAGTGGTACTTTCTTCTTGCAAGAGTGGGATGTTGTCAGAGCTCAGCATTTCTTTTAGACTGTTACACATGCTTAACGTTATACTACTTATTGAAAATGCAGTGAGGGTAATGTAGCTCCACGGGAGAGCTGCAGAATGCTTTCTCAGGTACCTGGACCTGGGCTATGTGGAGCTGACACTAATTCCAGGTACTACGTGTGCTGTCTTCACTCATACGTTACTGGATTCAATCCCTCTTTCTTCAGTCATCATTGAGCACTGGGCTCTCAGTCACTGAGATTCTACAGAAAGGAAAAAGAGAAATGAAGTTAGAAACTCTTACAGAAGGCAAATTATCACCATGTTCTTAAAATGGTTTCATTAACCTTTTAGTTCGTTATTTGAAAGACAAGCAGTGTGATATGAGGAGTTTCAATAAATGGCAGATATAAAGTGGCAAAGCAGAAAAGAGTACATGTTCCTTCTTCACCTTCTACTCGTTCATTTGAGAATTTGCTTCTGTCACTATCTGTTTCTCCTCCTGACAGAGAAGTGGCCATACCAGCATGCAGCTGATGCTGAGCTATGAGCAGAGGGCACATCTGAGTGTCTTAGACGACAGAAAATAGATGAACCAGTGCTCACAGTGGGAACACAGGTTTGCAAGTGTGCCACCAGCATCAACAGAACTGCTTTGTGTGCCACAGCATCTGGCCTTTCACCAGCACGTGCAAATGTTTCACTGGTTCCCAACGAGAGGTTACGGCCAGACTTCCTCAGCAGCCACTGGTCAGTTCCTCTGGGATTCATCCCAGCGCCCTCGTCACGTTATCCTGGTTGTCTCTGGAGCAGAGACTCATGCAGATAGCCCGCTTCTTTTAAGCTTGGTATGTGTTAGAGACTGCATCCCATCCGGCAGTGGCCCTGTGCTTTCTCAGGTCCTCTTGCAGACTGGAGCGTAACACTCCTGGAAAACCTTGCATCTCGTTAAAGTCTGCGTTTATTTCTGAAGGGCCTTTTCTGCTACTGAATGAATGCCCCTCGCTGCACAGAAACTCAGCAGATGGGGTTTGCTGCTTCAGGCAGTGAGACCGTGTAATTGAGCGTGCAGTAGCACCTCTCTCTGAGCATGTGTGCCAGGCAGCCAAAGCTCCAGAAACTCGATGCTCCACGTGAAGGACACGATGTTCACCTGGACCTCGCTGCCAAGCCTTGAACCGTGATTCTCAAGGCCAGGGCAGCCCATAAACTAGCACATTAGGCTGAGTCACTATTCTGGCAGGATAGGTCTAATTTCTCTTTCTGTAAACTTATCTCCAGAGTACTTTATCATCCTGCAGCTATTCTAACACAACAGCCTTTGAATGACTGGATGTTGCAGAAGCAATGATTTACATCAGGTAGGGGAAACAACTCTGTGGTAGGTCTTTCAAAGAAACGAAGCAAAAACAAATTAGATATTTTATTTTTGTGTTTTGTCTTAATACTCAACTCCCCTTTGGATCATTAAGATCTTTCAGTTTTCTTCACCAATTTGTCTTATCCTTCCCAAGAGCTTTGGGTCAGTTCATGTAGCTTTTAATAAAGGCTCTGTCTCTTACATAAACACACACGTACTGACACAACTCAGAAATCACCACTGGTAAACAAGAATGTTAATTGCTGGGTAATTATACTCTGCAAGGCAGAGGGGTGGGAAGCATTGAAAAGAAGCTGCAGGCTTTTCAAGACAACAATTTGTAGTTGGATTAAGCTGGAACAGACCCAGGCCCCAGAAGTGAAAAGACAGCGCTTCTAAGCCTAAAGCAACACTTCTTTGCCAGTTAGCTTTAAGTATGCACTGCCCAGTCATAGTTCCAGCCTCTCTGGAAACATTTAACACTTTAATATGAAGGGGACAGAAGCTTAACCCTCGCATTCTGTGGACCTGAATTTTATTTAATGTATATGTACAGGCCTAGAAGGGTTTTTAAAACCTTGTAACTTAACTATAACAAAAACTATTTTTCCTGTAGCATCTCACAAGCATCATTGTTAAAACCGCCACTTTTAGCAGTTAAAACAATTAAGCTGAAGTTCTTTGATTTCCCTGGAAGGGCATCCAGTCCCTATCCATCAAAGTCTTGGGCTGCAGCAGTTTTGCCAGAGGTTTTGTTCCACAGAATGATGGATGGGTGAACGCTGGTAAAACTGTTTAATGTAGGTTTTTCTAGCTATTTCTTGGTAAAAGTGCATGTTGGCTGCAGTGCTCATCTTGAAAGATGTCAGAGGAGGGCCTTATTCCGACAGGTATGTTGTCATTTTGGACGAGCAAGTGCTTTGCAGAACTTCTCTTTCCCACAGTGTTTGTACTTCCAGATCCATAGGGGATTGCTAAGGGTCAAAGTTTCAAAGAAATTAATCCCTGTTCTGGACTGTCCAAGTGTCGATGTGAAATGGCACAGACCATTTTGCAGTGCATGCTTCGTGCAGTTGGCCGGTTATCCCCTTTCTTCTTTTCTGGCTAGGAATGCAAATAGTATATGCAAATCTGAGGTTTCACAGGATTAAAAAAAAAAAAAAAAAAAAAAGTTGTCCTCACAAAACCTGGGCAAACTTTGGAAGGGAATGTCAAATAATTGGCTCTGTTGGCATAACTCAGAACTATTAGATAAATATACACAGCAAAAGTGTGTTTCAAATCAAAGACGTTTCTCTCTCTCCAGCTACAGTGCCCTGTGTAGGACTCCCTGCAGCAGCTGATGCCATTGTGGGCTCTGAAAGGAAAATACTTTGTCCCTGGTTAGTCCTTGCAAGACCCAAGGGACTTGGTGCCTCGAGGTAGCATCCTGTGATCTCCACTCAAACAGCCTGCTTAGTGCCAGGCTTCCCCATCCCCTCTTATCCCTGCTGGGGCTCAGGGCTCAGCCCTGCAGCCAGGTGTGTCGCAGGGAGGGAGCTGACCAAGGGCACACACAGGGTGGGCAGAGGAAGGTGGTACACCCTCAGCTCCTGGTTGTAAACTATTAGTGATTCCATTAGAAAGATGCAGGATAAGGCTTGGCAGAGAAGGATCTGCCTGTCTGAAGCTTTGCGTATTTATCTGAATCTGTGGGACTGTCTGCCAGGCTTTGCACACACACTTAATTTTAAGCATGTGAGTAACCAGTGGGATTGCTTAATTTTAAGCATTCCCCAAATTATGTTACTCTGTTTGTTATCTTTTTTCCATATACCCCAAAATATTCTTAGATCTATGAGGATTACTTGGGGTCTTGTTACATATTCACTTTCCAAGAAAACGAATGCAACAAATTAAATAACTTCAGGCTTAACGTATTCTGGTTTGTTTTACAGTTGTCTCAATTAAATCTGCTCAAGTTTTCCTTTAAAAATGGCAAGCTGATTAATCTTAGCTGCTTTCCCAGTTCTAGCAGCCTCTTCCAGGGTTAAAAGAAAAAGCAACAATTGCCAGATCTTTTAATTTCTGGGCCTCACTGGATGTAATGCCTGTTAACCCCTAAGGACTGCTGAAACATTTGTGCTGCGTAGGCCCTTAGCCAAGCTTAGCATGCCACAGATGAAGTAATGCCATACCTGTCCATCTGTTTGGCCTATTGCTTTACAATATTTGGAATAAAAATTTAATTTCATATAATTTTCTGTGACATTGTTTAGAAATAGACCATTTGTACGTGTCAGAATGAAATGCAAATCACCCCTTTAGCAAACGAAAGTGTGATTTCTGACTGATATTTTGTAAGGCCTGATTGTTATGATTGCTACCCAGTTGTATATCCTCGCCTTCCTCCAGAAGAAAATGTAATGGAAAACGTAACCCTAACAATTACATACAGATGGCACCATCCGCATGATTTCAGCTCTGTGTGATGGCTTATGTTTCTCTAGTACAACTGGTGTAAATTAAATTGTAGTCATCTTCTGCACATGTATTATATTGTATCTTCACCAGCACTAAGAGCAAGAACTGCACATCTGCTGGGTGAGAGGACGTGTCGGCAATATTCTGTTTATTTGGCTATTGCACATTGCTAGTGCCAGTGAGAACCCGGGGATCTAGCTGAATTTGTTGGAAACCATATTACACTTCTCAGATCACCCCATCCACAATTTATTGTCTTCTCACTGTGACAGAACGGGCTGTGGTGTAAGTTTTTCTTCATCTTCTTGCATGCTGTAAGCAGCAGCCATTTCCAGCTGGAGTTTCGGGATCTGTTAGGGGATCTGGATGTTCAGGGGGAGAAGGAGTGGGTCTGAAAGAGGAGGACGTGAGGAGGGGAGATGAGAGTATGTGCACTTTACTCACACTTGAAAATCAGTACTCTTTTTTCTTTCTCTTTCACAGACTCAAATAGGCTTCTGCAAAGAAAACAGAAAAGGCCTCATAGTTCATTCAGGCCATCATCCTTCAGAGCTGCAATTAATGTAAGTTGATAAACAGTACCCTTGTGCTTCAGTTCTTAACCACTGTCAGCAAACATGGGCACCCACAAAACCCCCGGGCTGGGCGATGCAGATGTGAGCTCTGCCCAGCCTCGGGGCTGGCTGCAGCCCAGGCAGCGTGGCCGCCTGCCCACAGAGCCACACAGGCCTGGGGAGCTCTCCTCTGCCTGCACCTGTCTGTGCAAACCTACCCTGAAATTGATGTTGCTCCCTGGGCTGGAATTGTCTTTCTGTTTTATATTTCATGCTGCACCGGCCATAGGAGAGTGCAGTGCGGCGCCGGGGTGCCTTAACTGCAGTTGGGATGCAGCTGATAGCTGTAATATGTGCTGCACTTGCCAGATGCAGTGCTGCTGTCGTTGCCCCTGTTTAAATCTGGCATAATTCTGCAACTTTAGTGGACTTAGTCTTGATTTAAGCTGAGGTAAGTGAGAACATCTTTTAGAGGCAATATAAAATGATTTAGGGGCTTGTCAGAAGAGTCAAAACATTAGCAATAGGCCCTTACCTGCTTTATTCATTGGCATTCCCAGGGCTCTTGCTGCAGTGATTCAGCTAATTAAAATTCCTTTTACCTACATTTTCCTTTACAGCTTCAGGTGGCTATAAGAACTTTCATTTCATGTCCCAAACCATTATAATGTGTAAAACAGATGCTGTGTTCCACTCTGCGGTGGCAGCATTTCAACGGTAGATCAAATGATCCTCCTGCATAATATCTATTACTGGCTTGTGCCACTAAGATTGGAGAGAGAGTTTTAATCAAATGTCTGAAAAGAATGTGAATTTTTCAGTTGTGAAGTCTCTGTGAAGTACAAAGCACTGCTTTTATTTTATCTTACCTTCTTTCCATTCCCTGTGTGTGCCGTGCGTGTGTTTGTGTGTATATATGAACAGATTAAATTAGGAGTTCTTTCTGAATATCTAGCCAGTTGATTCATGCATGAAATACAGACAATACCAAACATGTGAGTCGTTAGTTACTGTGAGATTACGGGTCCAATCTTATTCCCAGGGAAGTCAGTTTAAAGCAGGGTCTACGTCCTTAATGTTTTCTACAGAGAAGCCTGAGACAGTAACCTTAGGAGAATGAAATGTGAAACCCCCATGGCAATTTAAGTAGGGCCACAGTTGAAAAGCAATGAGAACAGGTTCCCTTTGTACTTCTCTGAGCTGCACTTGGCATCCCTTGGGGCAAATTGGGAGAGTTTCAGCCTTCAATGTCTACACAATCCCTCATTTTTCAGGAGCAAAGAGGCTTGTTACAGAAGAATGCTTTCTGTTCCTTGTAAGCCTAGAGTGGAAGGAGATCACTGATTAAAGCAGAGGCTTTTGATTAAATGATGAGGCTACTTTCAGTGATTAAACAAAAAAAAAAAAAAAAAAAAAGGTATTTTGGGGCCCGCTTTCTGCTGAAGCTAAAATAGCCATCTATTGAAGCACACAGGAGAAAGCAAGCTGCCCAGTGGTCATTTGGAGGTTGGGAAGGTGCAGAGCAAGGAAGGGGAAATAGCAATTTTGGGATTATGCTAGTATTCATCTGTAATTGGATCACTGTTTATTTTTGTTTCTTGAGATGCTGTCACAGGCATGTATTGTATTTATCTTGGTAACTCAAGACACACAATGCTCTGTCACTCATCGCAGATAAAAGGCTTCAGTGTCCTCAGATAATTATGGAAATTTTATTAGCTACAATGAGACAATCATAGAAGGTATCAGGGCTTTGATTTCATCTTTTGGACATGAGCCTATTTTTTAGTCTCTATTTTCCATTTATTTGGACAATTTTTAAAGCACTGTTAATCTTTTAAGTCAGTCAAACTACCCATTGCTTTGAAGCTTTTACCTGCGTTCCCAAGACAAGCATTTGTAATACGTGGCATTACAACACACCCACTGCAGTGAAATGATTCAGTGGCAGGCCAGGACCAAAATTTCGTATTCCTTCATCTTTGTCAGTCCACGCAGTCAAAGCCAGTCTGTTTATCCGGGGCTCTGGTTTATGTGCAACTCTGCTTTGCTTTGCATCTGCGTTCCCAGGTCTGTGCAGCTCCTATAAAAATGTGAAAAAGACTGGCCTGTTCGAATCTGTTTCTATGTATTTCACAGAGTTGCTATGCTTGCATTTTTTAGTGTTTACATGCTGCAGTCATGTAAAAAGCACAAGGTTATGTGGAAAAGGGCAGGGCTTGCTTCAAATTATCATTGAAAGAAATAAAAAAAAAAAATGCAGAGAAATGTCAGGAGATCTTGATGAACATGTTTCTGCGGGAACTGGAAAAGAGACCAAGCCACAAAATTAGGAACTAGATCCAGATTCCATATCCTTCAGCCTCACCCCTAAGGGAATGAAAAATTCAAAACTGAAATACCACAAGTTTGGATTAAGTTTTTATTTGAACCTCTCTCTCCGTAGTCTAGTTACACTGACAGTCTCTTAATAAATGTTAGTGTGAGCTATGCCCATACCTGATTGTTATACCTGAGCACACGCAATCATATGATGCATAAGTGCAATTTCTTCCTAATTTTTTTCCAGGATTTTAATGCAATGGTGGAAGCTGGCAGTTCTGCTAAATATTACTGAGCTGCCTACAAATATTGCAAGATGTTTCCTGCTTTTAAATGAAGTCTGAAAAAATCAGAGAACTTGTTTCCACTCTGGCCCTTATACTGAGAAAACGTAAATTACTGGCTGAAAGAGATGGGTAAACATGTCAACCTTTGCACTTAAGGGTTTTTTAGTTTGAAACGTGAATTTGATTCCAAACCAAGCCAACCACAAGATAATACCAGAAACTGCATTTAACTAAATAATTGAACCCTTTATCCGTGCTATTGGGATTTCTGTAGTGATTAATATTCATGTCAGAAACTTGTGATATGTCTTTTTATTTCTAAATATCACTATGATGTTATGTGAAAGCAAGTTGTAACACACCTTTCTGGGGTAACAGAGTATCTCCCCTTCTTTCCTGTGCGTTAGTACTGAAGATAAAATACTTCTTGTAAATGTAAGAGACGCTTTAATATGGTTATAATAATTGAATTAAATACATAGATATTCAGTGGCAATATATTCTGCCTGCCTTGAGTTGGCGAGAAGCACATGCACCATACAATAAGATGTGTTTATGCCAGAAGCATTTGTTTATGATACAGCGCCAGTTACCTGTTGCGTTTTAAGCAGTGTGATTAAAACAGAGTGATATAAACTTTCTTGCCCTTCAGTGTTCTTGCAAGTAAAATTTTACTCCCTCTGAGTGCTTAGAATTTTTGCTAGGTCACCTTTTAACTGTGACTTTCAAGAGCTATAGTCATTTAATTTATTATATAAAACTGTGCTAATTATTTTCACATTCAGAACGTCTCTTCCCAGTTTTCCTCTTCTGGCAGAACTCCCCTGATACAATCAAGCTGGTACATCGATTTAACTATATGATGATGACGGGAAGGCGGAGCTGCATTTATTGTTGTAAAGGCAGCCAAGATGTAAAGGCTGAGATAAAAGGAGTCATGCAGAAGGATACATTTACATCAGCCTGAATCTGGCATTCTGCCTTCTAGGGTTTTCTCACTCCTTTTGCATATTGGTACCTGCTTGTCTCTCTATTATCTTTAAGTCAGAAGTGTCGTGTCACTGTTCTGGTGTCAGCTCAGCTGTGATGAACGATTGCTTTCTTTCTGTAAAGAGAAAGTAACTGCCAAACAGGCTCATTACATATTTCAGACAAATAAATAAGATAGAGAACATTTTGATCAGAACTAGGCGGTGGTTGCTGCACAAGCTCAGTTGCTTCAACCATACCTAGTCTCAAGCATTGTAAGTGGCTTTCAGTGACTACCAGTTATTTCTACCTAAAATATGAATCCTAGTTCCTTACCTTAGCAGAGGTCAATTAGTTTATTGATTTGGCTTAGAAATATTTTAGCCTTTGAGGAAAAAATCTGACAATATTTTTGCTCTGTTCAAACTCTTCATTGAATTTAAAGGGACTGCATCATCTAGCAGATAAAAGTGATACTTAGGTAAGGTTGAACTCTTTTATGTAACGCTACCTTCTCTTCATTTGTCTGCCTCAAAAGCAGGAATACAGAACTGTCAGTGCATCGGACCAGGAGTAATTGAATTGTGAAGCATCTGAAGTTCCTCACTATCTTCAGCCTCTTTCTCTGGTTTGCCTGTGTTTCGACAGGACTCCCGCTAATATATAGAAACTCTGCCATCATAATGAAAAACAATCAGGATTTTAAAGGACTTTTTTAGTGATGTATCTTGTGGTGTTGTATTCAGTTGGAGTTGGCAGAAGTACTCAGCAGACGTAGACACGTCATTGGACTGCTGTGTTTAGAGGTTCCCTCAGACAGAACATGAGGGATGGAGGCTGTAGGCTCTGTGCAGCAAGAAGATCCCACTTGGGTTTGGCCGGGTGAAGCACCAAAGCACCTAATTAAGCTCATGAGAACCATTTAAACGATAAGGGTCTTGTGATGCCAGAAATGGCTGTTTGGGAAAGGCTGGCTCCTGCCTGCCGAGGCAGCATCCAACCATTGACCTGCATGTCACCCACCAGAAACTTCCCCTCCTTTGCAGACCGTCAGCTCTGCCACAAGTCCTTCTGGTGGCATCAGTCCCTGCCTTCTCCTTTGAGCCAGGGCCGGCGTGTGGGGAGCTGGGCTTTGGCTTGGCAGTGGCAGGCAGGAGGCGGCGAGGTGCGGTAAGCCGGGTGTGGGCAGGATGGGGCGGCCGGAGGGAAAACACGCCGGAGAGGGTCAGGGAAGACAGGATCGCTCCCCGTAGCAGCAGCCAAGAGAGAAGAGCAAGGTCCGGTTGGTGGGGCACAGGAAGGGAAACGGCTGAAGGTGTTCGGAGAGTTAAATCATCACAGCTGCCTTTTTCCATCCGCTTTTGTTTTGCCTCTTCTGAATTCCGACACCTACACAATACTCTGTCTTTTAAAAACAATGTTGGAGTTCCCGACATTGAACTCTGCAAACAAGTGTGTTCTCAATTAAGTGAAGAACTTCTCCTGCCCCCCCTCGCTTGATACGAGTGCTTGGCTCAGATGTGCTGGCCTCTAGAGGAATCACACGAGCACATTTTTCAGAAGGTTTCCCCCTCCCAAAATCCTATCGAATGGCTGTTTCTTATAAACCAATGGAGGTAATTTCATGGCTTTTCCCTTTCATGGCCACCCACCTCCTCTTCCCAGCTAGCTTTGATACAAAAAGACAAATCCTTTCCCATTCACATCAAAAGCAGGAGGGTCGCTCTGTGTCACCTACCCTGGGATTTTGACTCAAGCTATTCGGAAAAAAAAAGCTGGAAAGAGCAGCTTGGTTTTAACTCAACCGCAGTGTGTGTCACCGAGAGTTTTCAGGGTCACTGACAGATCAGTTTCATAGACCAAACAGATAAATAGGCACAAGTTATTCTTTATTATTATTGTTTATAATTTGTTCATGCCATAAGTGTGCTGAGTGTACTACAGAGGATACGAGCCCTTCCCCAGGGAACATACGGTCTAAGTTAGCCATATGTTTTGTATATTTTCAATGTGTATTCAAGCACCTCCAGCACTGGGTAGGCACTTTTAAAAACAAATTTAAAGTAATAACAATAACATGCTGAGTGATAACAACAGGCATGGGGGTGAGAGGAGGACGAGGGTTACAAAAATAAAGATCATGTGAATTGTTTTCTTTATGTCACACACGAGGCTTGGGATTTCTCTGTTTTTCTTTGAATGCTTTTGTCATTCCTTTCTCTTTGGCAACAGAAGATGACAGACTTCAGAGGCTGAGGAATTGCTGCTGGAGAAATGAGGCAGAGGAAAGGGGCTGATCCCCCCCCTTAGTACCTGAGAACCTCTGGGGCTGTTAGGGAGAAGCGTTGCTGCCCGCTAGGGGACTGACTATTAGTCCCTTAGTGGGAAGGGGAAAGAAGAAATTCTGTCCCAGCTGACCAAAATCTCTACCACCACCTCTGGTGTGTGAGGTTGTCCCTAGTACAAGGCATAACACTGATTTTCTTAGGCTAAATCCTGAAAGACCTTTCTTAATTCTTATTTCAGCTGTCTCTAATGGCAGTGGGAGTTTGTGAATTCAAGAGCAAAAAGTGAGTGAGGTTCCCAGGACTCAGCCCTTAGAGAATGAGATTTGTGGTTATAGTTTAGTTCTTGTTCTGATGTTAGCTCTCATGCACCCAGAGCCTTTCAGTGCAACTGGTCAGTGGGCTCCTCAGTGCTTGGAGCAATCACTGCCAGCAGCAGGTATTTCTGTAACACTTCAGCTCCAAAAAACTGCTTGAGCTTCCTGTTCTGAATAGGCTGGTTTCTATTAGATCTGTACCTGAGCATCCTTTCTGGTGCATCATATTGGAACCTCCCAGTTGTTACTGTTTGCTCATTAATTTGTTGGAAACTTGCTGAAGGGAAACCACAGTAGGGTTGCTGTCACACTCAGGACTTCAGGTGGTGTCTCGAGTATTACACGGCAAACAGGTTTCTAAAATTCAGCAGTGGACCTAATTTTGGTCTGTAGCAAAGAAGTTAACTTCTGAGAGTTGTTTCAGATTCAAGGCAGTGCTTCTGATATCCCAGTTTACAGTGCCTGAAAGCTCCCTGTTCTAGGGAGAATCCAAGGATCTGTAGGCTCTGCCACCCTGTGTTTGTTGTACATGGGGTCAAGAGGCTCTGAAGAGCTGCCTGCAAATTGGGGATATTCTGGGGAGCACTAATCTGCTGCATACCACCCTCTGTCCCCAGAGAGGCAGAGGGGAAAGCCCCAGATAAGCACATATTTGTGCTTACATTGCCACTTGCCCCGGTTGCTGGCACTGCTCTGGGTTATTGTACTGCCTGTTGGGGTTCGGGAGAACCTGGAGGTAGTTGGGCTCGCAGTAGGAATCTCTGGCCCTTGTCTCGAGAAGCGAGCTGTAAACCTATGATTCCTAAATCCAGAGAAAGGAACGGTTTGGCTAAACATATGAATATGGCCTCCTCGGCATTGTCAATGCCTCTTACAGTAGCCCTACAGCAAGGCTTTCATTAGCACCAGCACCTTTTCGCCTGTGTTTCATGTCCTGCAAATCCCTTCTACTAAATCCCTTCTACTCCACCGTCGTTCTACCGCCGCGTTGCCCATGCCAAGCTATGTGCCCGCTGGGAGATGTGGTCTGTACATGCTTTTGTTGCCAGTTAAGCCCTCTTCTTTCCTGGTAAGCATTTGAGAAATGCTGTGGCCTGTAGAGATAGAACAGATTTTGCATTTTGTCCATTGTGTGAGTTGTAAGTTAGTTGTTAATAAAGCCAATTCCTTTATCAGATGCTGTTTGCGAAAATATGTTACACATGCTGGAACTAATTTTTCAGCAGTTATTTGCTTCATGTGGGGATTACAATAGGCTGGGTTTCATCCGATAACTTTTGCAGCTTATTAGATGTGAATTTACTAGCTGTGAACAGTTGAATAATACGGAGCTCACAGAAAAAACGAGCTCCACCATCCACAGTACACCGAGCTTTCTAAATTAGCCCTGGCCAAAGTTCGTATTTCACAATCCACTAAATAGCTTTCTTATGGATCATAAGATGAACATATACTGAGTGATGCAACCGAGTTTATAATATCTTCAGTATAAGGTGAACACTTTCTAACAGATCATGACATTATCAAAGTGCTATTTGAAATTAGCTCCATATGCTGTAGCAAGGCTGTAAGATTTCACCCAGAATTTCATTTTCAAATGTTTTTCATTCAAGTTCACTGAGGGTAAATTGGAAACACTTGGGTATATCCCACTTACGGATCTGTTAAGACCCACTTAATTTTAACACGTGGGTGTGTGGAGAGAGAGGCAGGAGAGGAAAAGTGTAGGATGGGGTGAGTGGGAATAACTCTATCTACTGATGTCTTCTGAAAAGCCGGACAGCGTGTATTTGCTAACACTTGCACGAGTGCTGCTGTGCAATCCACACTCTCTAGTTCCAGGGCTTTTTGAGAAAGGTGAGATCTTCTCGTGGAGAGGCTGGGAGCCAGCCTTTGGTCTCTGCCGGGTTGTGGCAGGGGGTTAAGCGAAGGAGTTCGCTCTGAGCTCCGCCACGGTTCAGGAGCCAGTTGGCAGAGGCCACCGGAGAAGAGCCAACGTAGAAATACGCTGGGTCTGTGCTGTTGCTGGCAGGGCTCCTGGCTGGGTTTAAGCCTGCCTTGCCAAGCAGAGGTCTGCTCAGGAGGGCTTGCGAGCCGTGTGGGGAACTGCTCACTTCGCCTTATCGGGCTCTGCAAGAATCATAGAATCATATAAGAGAAACGTGGTGGGGTTTTGGTGTTTGCTGGGCAGTAAGTGCATCAGAAATTCTAACTGGCTTTAAATTATTTATTCTCTTTTAAAGATCCTTTATGAAGAGGATGTTGCATTGAGGAATTCATGTTTCTTCCCTCAGCAGCTTGAGCAGCTATGGGTTCAGGCTATAATATTTAATTATGGACAGAAGGACTAAGTATTATTAGCATGAAGTGTCTCGGTACCCTTCTAGTCCTATTAAATATACCCAGCTTCAGTGGTGCTGATAGTATTTTTGTAGGTTAACTAATTTCCTAAAAATTCCGGGTTTTCATCACATTATTTCTAGCCGATTTTCTGTCCTAGACAAGATATTCTCCTAAGGGGAAAATGTAGAAGAGAGCTATCGAAGGCATAATCTAGCTGTTTTAGGGAAGCACCAGGAAATGCTGTGCAACAGCTATTGCAGTTCCAACAGCACATCAACTGGCAGAAACAAGAATGTCAGGGGAGTTGATTGCATAGCTTATCCATGTCTAGAAGGATATGGTTTTCATTTCGAAAATGCTATTCATCTAAAATCTGAAATTCTCATACCCACAGCATGAGTGTTTCTGAGTTTCGCATCAGAGCCTGGAGTTAAACACACGTGTGCACCTTTACATCTGGTGCTTTTATGAATCATTTTGAGGAACTGTTACTAAGCAGCAGCAGCTATAGCGGGGCTCCATTTTATAAAGAGGAAGGGCTGTGTTACTCATTTTGTTTCCAAAAAATTCATTTGTTTTGCATTCCCAGAAGGTACTTTTATTCTCCCAGAAAGGTCAAGCAGAAACATTGATGTAAGTCCTGTTTATGGCAATCTTGTTAGATTTCCAGCAATTGCAATGGAACATATTTATAACAAGTATGTTTCCCTCTAGGGTGATACCATTAGTCAAAATATGCTTTCTCATATTTCCACTACATAAACACAAATACCTTTCAAGATTCAAACTTACTGGTCTTGAGGATTCCCACAGCCACATCTCATTAGTGGTTCAGAAGGCCGTGCTAGCCATGGTTTCAATTTGGGATGAAAAGGTTTTGTTAGGAGAAATAACTTCAACCAAACTAGAAGGTTGAAAAACAGGATAATATTCCATGTGTGGGCTGTTGTCCTGAGCAAAACAGCAACCCTGAGAAGTCTGATACTTTAAAACATACAACTCGTGATTCAACGTGCTACGGATCCAGCCAGGTTTGATGCTTCAGTCTGTTATGGTATTGTGCCATTTCCACAGCATTTAGCATCTCACAAACTTATGCTCAATGCACTGGTAATATATCTGTCATCCCTGGTGCAGCGTAGCCACTGACTCTGTATTTGGTCCTCTAGAAGCATTCCTAAATCTGTTGGTTTCCTAGCAGAAACTGTAAAGAAGCAAACTTTCCATAGATACTACAGGAACAGATTTGACAAATATAACCCAAACTGCATTACTGGGAAGACTGCAGAGTTCCTGATTAACATAGCCATGATGACGAATGAGCTCTGTGTCCCCGCTTGCATTTCATTTCTTCATTCGCAAGACTTATGTTGAAATAATGTGACAGCATTAATCTAGAGAGTGTCCAGATAGAGGCAAATACCAATTGAGATGAAATGAAATTTTAGATCTCAACATAATAATCAACTGAGTATGAGCTAATTATTGAAAGAAAAGCAACAGGCTCTTAGCCTCCTGTGAAGTCTCAGGAGGATTTGTCTACAGTGTGTTTCAGCTGTCTTCTTGCAAATTCATCTCAGTCTGAATAGAGCCGGATAGAGACACAGAAACTGTTTTGGTAAGAATTTCAGAAACAGGACACTCTGAATGCTACTTTTAAGTCAATCTCATTGATATACATGGAACAAAAGTGATTAAGACTTGGAAGTGCAAAAATGAGTTTTCTTCCTGCTGCTGCAGTTGAAGTGCAGCTGTTTGAAATGCAGACCCCCTTCTCAGGGTCTATCAGCAAGTTCATTAACTATTTGGCAGCAACAGTGCTAGCTGATCTTCGTGTCCTAGGATTGAAGGGAGTTGAAACACAATTTCAGGATGAAGTTCCAAGGAATAGCATTAAGGTCGTTGTTATGTATCACTATGTTAAAAACACTAACTATAATTCAACAGGAAAAAACTGGCAAAATACTGCCTACTTCAGTCTGCCAATATTTATAAGCACTCCTGGGGCTCATCGGCATTAGAAGAGAAGAGTGAATCTAGTGGTTATGTTATGTTCCGAAAAATTTGGGCCAAAACTTGTTTTTCACACAGCATTTCAAGAAAATTATTTTGTTTTTCCCACAGATTATAATGGACAATTGACAATAAATTGCATTTTTCTCAGGGTCATCAGCCATAATTCACAACATCCATTACATCCGTAGCAGTCAGAATGGAGACTAGGCAGAGCTTGCATAAGGCAAGAGAAAAATGATTTGGACGGTCAACAGCAGGCTTAACCGCTACACTTGTTTTTTTGTACGCTGAAGACAGAAGGTGGTAATTGTAGGTATTTTCTCATGTCCTGTTTTTAGATGGAATAGATTTGGAGATTAATGATAGGGTGAAGAGGTCATTTGACCCTGATACAGCTTTATTGCTTTCATAAAGCTGCAGCAGGACTCAGTTGTGTCCCAGTGAACAGAAGTTGCTGTAACTTTGGGCTGAAGCTACTTTCACAGAATCACAGAATTTCTAGGTTGGAAGAGACCTCAAGATCATTGAGTCCAACCTCTGACCTAACACTAACAGTCCCCACTAAACCATATCCCTAAGCTCTACATCTAAACATCTTTTAAAGACTTCCAGGGATGGTGACTCCACCACTTCCCTGGGCAGCCTGTTCCAATGTCTAACAAGACTTTGTAACTTTGGGTTGTATGCCAGTGTAGAGGAGAGAAATAGTCTCTGCTAGGAATTAAGACCTGAGTTTGAAAATGAGCTGCAGTGCAAGCAGACTTTCACCAGCACTTTGCCAGTTGAAAAAACAGGAATAAAACAATGTGGATAATGTGGTCTTTCCTTCTGATTGCTTCAACGATATTTCATCAGCTATAGACTTCTCTATACCCATAGCTTCTCCACCACCAAGTCTTTATCCAGATAATCAAAGTGAAGGAGATGTACACTGGAATTGAAGGCAACATAATAAAGAAAATGGACGTTATCTTCATAACATAAATAAAATTAATTATCTGGTAGAATACTGTGTAGAGAAAGAGCCAAAGAGCAGTGCAGTTAACTAGAGCCTGCTAAGGACATTTGGGAAGAGGTGCCTCTGGGTGCTTACCGCCAGAAAATGATGCCCTGCACGCATCGCAGTCATTGCTGGAGTATGTCTGTTACTGCTGAGGTGGCTGAGCGTTGTGAAAAGTAAAACAGTAGGGAAGAGCTCATGATTGATTGACTTTTGAAAGAGATTAAAGGATTAAATAATTATAACTTGGATAAATGACAATTAAGGAGGAAAAAGACTTCGAGAAGTAATTGCAGTTGAGCTCCGCAGAGGGAGTTAGAACTCTTCAGTATTTTCTATGGGGCTACAGGTAGGAAATTGAGAAAAGAACTTGAGGGTGGAATCAGAAATTTGGCCCTTTCCAGTCAATCTAGTTAAGGTGGCACAAACTTCATCACTGAGTCCTTTATAGTTCAATGTTGTATATTTTTTATATTGTAGAGGATGATCTGTTGCTGCCTGGCATGCAGACTAATCCTAAGGTACTTAATAGATGGGTTTTGTCTTCTGTGTGTCTGCAATGCTTTCTATGCATATGCTGCTTGTAGATGAGGAAAAAGCTCGTGGAATTGAACATTCATAAACTATGTTATGTTTTGTTTTAGGAATTATCTGATAGGTGTATTAGTAGATGCTTATGGAATTTTTCATGCATTTTCTGAATCAGGAGTTAATATAGTTATATGTTACTTAAAAGAAAGCACCACAAAATTGCTTCTAGGACCAGCTAAACTTCTGTATACCTTGGAATTGTAGTTTTAGAAAAAAAAAAAAAAGAAAACAAAACAAAACAAAAAAAGAAAAAAAAAACAAAAAACAAAAAACAAGCAATTCCGGTATCCTAGCAATGGCCACATAGCTGATTACAAATATCAGACTTCCCGGGGTATTATGGAATTCATTCTACTAATCTAATTTAATTAATTCTGTCTTCAAACTGATTTCCAGACTGACACATGTTCTGAAGCTGGGAAGAAACATCAGATGCAAATGAGGCTGGAGCCTCCTCCAGGAGATGGGTATGCATTAATGGAGAAAAGAGTAAGAAAACACATCAAGTCAGTAATTATGGTACTGATTTTTAAAAAATACCTAAAAATGAAGCTCATTTTTCTTACAAAGCCTCTCTTGGCAGTTTGTGGAGGAGGTAGCAGTATGTTTGAGAGGTTTCTACAGCACTGGCATTTATCATGTAGTTGAATGCAGTGGAAGATGTGAGGCAGCTAGCTAGGCAAGTATGTACGTTAGTGCTCAAGAGAGCTCTATCTCAGGAATAGCAAAATCTGATAAATCTTTCCAGCACAGAGGTTCACGTTGTGCTTTACTTTCACAGGTTGAATACCAGTGTGCTGCTGGGGTCACACCAGATCAGTTCTGTGGTATATCTAGGTGTTTTATCGGTATGAAACCATGAACAGGGGAGAGGGAGGAAGAGAAAAAAAAAAAAAAAAAGTGCAGTAAGACAAAATAACATAAATAGAAAAAGATAATTGCCTTTTTCATGTAACTAGTTCTGTAGACTAGAGAACATTGACTTGAGTGTTAAAAATGCCTCCCTTTCAATTCATTATAGACAGTTCCTTGCAGTGATTAGTCCAAAACAGTGTGTTCTGTGCCAGTGATCATTAATGTGCGCTCATCAGGTCATCAGACTTGAAATCCACATTGCTGGATTTCTGGCATCTCGATCCTGTGCAAGTGACTGGCTCTTCTTTAAGCCTTGACTGGTAAACATGGTGCTCTTGATGATCTTCCCCCAGACTAAGCTTTCACCAGGAGAGTAGTTACCCTAGACCAAAATAAATTTGTATTCTGTATTTTGCAAAGGAAAATACTGCAAGGCCCATGAATACTGTACTCAAGTCTATACCTTCAGTATGAACTAAAAACACAGTTGTGCTATTCTCCTTATTTACTTGAGAGTTGTCCTTTTTAACTGCCCCAGGGACAAAAGTAGTAATTTGAAATTTGCATCCATATTATCTGTTGCCTTTCCTATCCATATGCACTGTCTCCAAGAGCCCAGGGCAAAGATGCCATTATGCTCAGTCACCAACAGGCCAGGTGCAGTCAAG